>NC_084600.1:6682500-7022500 GCF_033807715.1 Cololabis saira | reverse complement strand
CTGAGCCATCATGAGACAAAGCACCGTGTTTTGTTTCAAATCCGAGTGACGTGAAATAATGGTTTGAGGTTGTAGAATAGATTGTCATGTGATCTTATTTTTGGTCATTTCATTATCATGTTTAGTTCATGAGCTTGTCTTTCTGTCTTGATCATCATTTCTCCTCCTGTAAAACTGTCATTGATCCATCTTTCCCTCTATTAACTGTGCCTGTGGACGTGACGGCGGTCCTCCCTCGCCAGCAGTCCTCTCTCGCCCTCCGCTACCCATGGCTCCCCGGCCCTCGCCCCGCCGCTCCAGACACCCCCTGGCCGGGGGCCCGGTGCACCCGGACCTCCCGCCCTCCCCCGGGCCCTCCCCACAGCCCTCCCCCAGGTCTAAGCACAGACAAGCAGCCAGCGCTGTAGTTCCAGCGTCTTCTGCTGTGCCTGAGCTTCCCCCCAGTCCTCCAGGCCCCAAGGTCCCAGCGGGGGAGACCCCTGCAGTCTCCTCAGATGTACGGGCTCATCCTGCATCGCCTGAATGCTCTGAGCCCCTGCTCCTCTCCTCCGCCTCTGCTTCCTCTCTAGCATCCAAACAGTCTTCACCCGTGGCCTCGCTTCCTCTTAACTCTTCATCCTGTAGCTCTGAAGCTCCTGCAAAGTCAGATTCAGTTTGTGCTGTGTCCTCAGACCTCCCCAGACCTTCCTCATTACCATCACCTGAAACTGCAACAGCCCCACCCCCCATGGCTCTGCAGTTGTCCCCTTTCTTTGTATCCACCTCTCTGACCCATAAGTCCCTCTCTGCTGGCTCCCAGCCTCCTCTTTCCAAGTATTCCTCCACCCCCAACCCTGTCCTGTCCTGTGATCCGTCCGCTGGTCACCCTCCTCTCTCCTGGACCATCGCTCAGCCTCCGTCCCTGCCCAGAATCTTCCAGTCCGGCTCAGCTAAAGGTACCAGGAGGTGGCTGGGAGATGGGCTTGCTGCATGTGGAGTGACCTGATTTCAACCAGTCTTCCGTATGATCTTCTGTCTTCTTCATGGAACAGAGTCAAATTATATATGCACGTTACTACTAATACATAAAACGTGCATCGTATCGTGCATAGAGGTTGTTGTGGTGTGATCATTTCTTAAGCTAGAAATCGAGTTTTTAAAAATCTTCTTTGCATTTTAGCAAATAACAAAGGCATCTGCTTGGTTTTTGCGTTGTCCCCTCCTTTTTTCGTATTTTACCTCAATGCCTTCAAGGTTGAAATTCCAAGATAATTCACTCGGCTGGGAGTATTTTAGTTCGGCGTGGTTTTAACTCAATTTTATCCAAGTTCCTTGTGATTTAAACTGAAGTCATTACAATCACCGGGCAGCTGGAGAACAATGGTAGAGGTTTCATACAAAAAAAAAAGTGAATCCAAAGAATTTCAGTCTCAAGCTGCACCAATGTTCATGTCATCACAGTCTTAAAATATATGATACCAAGTCAACACACTGGTGCCCATATAGCTGGAATCATTTAGTTTTTAAGAAAAGTTCCCTTTTATTACAACAGTTGAATGAGAAGAAGTTAAAACGTTTCCTTGATGGACAGTAGTGCGTGTTGGGAACCAGCATGAACATGTGGCTATCTTTAATGAGTTAGATACACATTACCATAATCCTCCTCCTCTTTGACTGTGTTTGTGGGTGATTAGTGCATGTTGTCTATCTTGTTCATGTCTGTTTTGCTGGTGTGTTGTTGTGTTCTGTCCGATGCTTCCCATGTCAGGATGAGCATAACCTGGGGCCGGATTCACAAAACATTCTTAAGAAAAAAAATCTTCTTAAGTGTCATTTTTTTCTTAAGTTCAGTCTTAAGAAGAAAAAAGAGAAGAAGTCATATTACGGTATCCAAAAAAGTTCTAAGCATTTTCTCAACTTTCTTCTTAAGTTTCTTCTTAAGAAAAAACTTAAAATTTCTTCTGTGAAAAGTTAAAGCCTCTAATATAAACCTTTTTCAACACATTTTAGACAAGTTTAGACTAGTAGGTCATAGTTTGAGGATATACTTTGTAATTAATTACACAAAGAGCCTGTTAACTGTTTGTTAGCATGTTAGTTAGCGTATATATATATATATATACCGGTGTGTGTGTGTGTATATATATATATATATATATATATATATATATGTATATATATGTATATGTATATATATATATATATATATATATATATATATATATATATATATATATATGTATATGTATATATATATATATATATATATATATATATATGTATACATGTTGTTTGTTGGCTCGTACAATGCAATGACACATTTTAAGATGTTCTTAAGTAGGAAAAAATAAGAAATTTGTAAGAAATGACAGTTCTTAAGACGGTTCTTAAGAAAATATTGAGGAATTTCACTTAAGAACTTTCTTATGAACTTTTTAATTTTAGATCTTAAGACATTTCTTAAGATGGTTCTTAAGAACATATTGGTGAATCCGGCCCCAGGTTATTAAGATGCACCTTAGTTGAATGACTCTTTGGGTATAAGCCCATCTCATTTAGTTCCTCCGTTTCCCCCTCTCTTCTCTCTGTTCTCCTCTCCCGTCCTCAGCTGCTGTTTCCCCCCCGTGGCGCCCCCCGGTGGTTCACGCAGCAGAGGACGCTGCTGCAGCCTCTGCTGCAGCCTCTGGTGCGTCTCTGCCCTGACCTGATCATATTCCTCCTCTTTCACTGATGTATTCCCCTAACCTTCTCTCGCTCTTCTCTATCCTCCTCCATCCTTCTCGCCAGGCCATGGTCACACTTTCCAGCCTCAGGTTGTAAAATCAATTGCCCGCCCCACCTCTCCTTCCCCTTTTGCTGCTGACGCCCCTCCTGTTCCATCAGCCCCGCCTCTCCCCACATCTCTCACTTCTAGCTCAGAGTCAGGTAACTCATGTCAAAATACTCTCCAAGCCCTTCACCATCTCCCTTTTTCATCTCTGTTTCACCTGTCTCTACCTCCTCTGCCATTCCCATGATCTCTCCGTTCTCTTCCCCTCAGCATCTCATCCTCCCTGCCCTCCCTCTCTGTTTCCCTCAGGATCTCAGTGGGTACAGTTTGCAGTTGAGCGTGCTTCAGCTGGGGGGGATTTCCCCCCGGTTCCTCTGTTGACACGTCCAGATCTGGATGCCCTCTGTGATCCCGAGACTCCCGCTGGCTCTGCCGCCCTTCCACGTCCCACATCCTCTCACTCTTCCTCCATCCCTGCCCTTCCTTTCTTCTCCTCCCACCTCACTGTCACTCCTCCTGCTCCACCTGCTCAGATCAGCTCAGGTACACCAGCCACCCAAACAGAGAGAAGCTCCGTCCCTCCTTTTTTTGCATCCATGGCTGACATATCTGCTTTTTGTTTTATTCTTTTCTCCGTTTCTCTCTTTACAGGCCCGGCGTTGTCTCTCACACAAGTGGATAAAGACAAAAGCAAAGGCAAGGATTCTCCTCTGAGTGAGCAGGCAGCTGCAAACAGCAGGAGATCTGAGCAGGCCGTCAGGCCGGCCTTCGACGCCAAGCTGGTCCTCGCAGACAATAAAGCCAGAGCAGGAAAGAGCAGGTGAGCTCACACACATGAAGTCAGACTGCTGCTTTTCCTTAACGTGAGGAAAAAGCAACTAGAGCCTGAATCTGTAAAAGCTCAAAGTTTCAGCAAATACCATACAACTTGTTTTATTGGTGATGGTAACCTTTAAAAAGCAAGACAGCTATCATTGGAATGTCTCCTCACATTGTCTTGAGGAAAACAGAACAGCTCTGCACAGTCTGAGACGGGCCGTGTGCATGACGCTGCATGAACAGTTTGACCGTTGACAACATGCATTTGCATCTTTGAAGAGTGGGATTGTTGAGCTGCTCATGACTAATGTTTCTCCATGAAATACACTCACCAGCTACCCTGATAAGGTGGAGAACACACCACTTTATAAGGAAGGTGCTCCTGTTAACCCCAGCTTGCTGTAACACCTACCAGTATCTCCAGCCATTAACGTATCCCAGAACGTCACTGCATACGTGCACTTTAACCACAAGTAACAAGCAGATTAGTTTAACTCACAAGCCTTAGATGATGACATGCTTTGAGTTTTCCGTGGATTCACAACAGAACTCTACTCTATTTTATTGTAATTCTACATTTTAGAGCTGCACTCAGATCTACAGTTATAGTGGGAGCTTGACCAATAGCATTAGATAACCTTGTCAGCATAAAACAGTGTCTTCTGTCACTTGTAGGCTTGTTCATGAAGTTCCAGCGTTATAAAAACAAAGAAATTAGCTAAATTATTATCATGTTCTGTCACATTGAGTGATTGTTGGTGCCGGTATGTTTAGAGTTCGGTTTTTATGGTATTTTATTATAACTTGATGATGGATTAGTCAAGCTGTCACATCTCAAATGTATTGTGTTAATTAGTTTACTGTATTTTTGAACTTGCATGGATTTCTATGTGAGAGGAACCCTGGGTTTAGACTTCCCAATCAATCCAGATTCAGGCAGAACGTACTTCCCAAGACTTGGGTCAGTGATAACAAAGAGTCTTTGAATGTGAATCCCATTTAAATGTTGCAGTCTTTGTGAATTTGAAACTTAAACTTGGCTGATTGCCCAGGTTGTCACCACAGAGAAGTTGTGATTTGACAGTTAAGACTCATTTCAATCCCTTAATGTTTTAATTGGTGCAGATTTATAGAAAATAAATGTAATAAATCTAATCCAGTATTGATTTCAGGTGCTGATACTGGTGGAAGTTTGATCAGAAACATTCTGTTCCCACTCAAACCTTTAAGCTGCAACGCTGTTTAAAAGTAAAAAAAAATATTGAAATGTCTCTACTTGATTGCATTTCATCTGAGACGGAGTTGTTTTGATTTTTTTTAAAGGAATGGATGATATAGACGGCTACTATTTTATACATTTCTTGGGGGGCTTTTATTGCACATATTCAAATTAAAAAACAGGCAAAAATCCTCTTGTGATGTTGGAATCAGCGCTGGTTATCAGGGCACGATGGAGCAGCTAAACCAACGTGACAGTGTTGTTTTTGTCTTCATGCCTTATGTTATCCACCACAACTGCCAACAAGGTTGGAAAGCGAGGGATCCTTGGCGTCGTCAGGTCCAGTGGGGTCAACCCCACCCTGGTTGCAGATCATTTTTGTGGCAGTTCCAGAAAATTAGAATACTGTGATTTTCTGTAATGCAATTACAAAAACAAAAATGTCATACATTCTGGATTCATTACAAATCAACTGAAATATTGCAAGCCTTTTATTATTTTAATATTGCTGATTATGACTTACAGTTTAAGAAAACTCAAATATCCTATCTCAAAAAATTAGAATATTCTGGGAATCTTAATCTTAAACTGTAAACCATAATCAGCAATATTAAAAAAATAAAAGGCTTGCAATATTTCAGTTGATTTGTAATGAATCCAGAATGTATGACATTTTATTTTTTTTAATTGCATTACAGAAAATAAAGAACTTCATCACAATATTCTAATTTTCTGAGACAGTCCTGTAAGCTGTTAAAGCTATCAAAAGTTCATAATGCTTTTCTAGCCCTGAAAATGTCCTAACAGTTTGGGATTGTGTGCGACGCAATCAAAAAAACCATGTTGCAACTTTTTTCAAAAACAGATTGAAGCATGAAACAATTTCAGCGTTCAAGCGTTTGTGGAAGGAGTTTTTGTTTTGGAACTGTTGACCTGCAGGTTCTCAGTGACTCACGGTTGCGTCATGTTTGGTGTTTGTGCTCCCTGGATCCCGGCATGTCGTAACAGACCCAGAGTGTTTTGTACCTTTCCTCCCAGCATTTAAAGACTAGTCAGCTGCTGGTTTGCTCTGCAGCCCCTCACATCTCTCACCTGGTTGTCCCTCAACCCTGACCACTTCCATTTGTGTCCCTAGTCCCGCCCAGTCCCGCTCAGAGCTGATTATAGCCCCGCCCCCTCCCTGGCCCTTCTCCTGCCCTGAGAACAGCGCCCCCGAGGTGTCCTCCACCAGCGTCGTGGCGGCGTTTATCACGCCTAAGCTGCCCCGTGTTGAGGGGAAGGCGGATTTGATAAAGCCAGTTGATGAGAAATATATGAGCCCCTTTGTGATTGAAACGGTTCCTCTGGCCAAACCCGAGCCCGACTTTGACGACGTCATTATTGAGTCACTTAACCACGGGCAGGAATCAGGGGGCTTGTTTCTGGCAGACGATGACTCTAAGCGTGATACGATCAAAAGGTGTCCTGCAGGGTGAGTATTGTCTGAAATGAAACACTCAAGATCCACAACAATAAACAATGAAACCACTTGAGGATGTGAAATGATGATGCTGTAATGCACACAGACATATAGCATTAAGGCATATTGTCTATCTGTTCTGCAGTCTGGAACAGAAAACCAATGAAAAGCAGTTAGAGGGGGCAGCGGTGGTGGCAGAGCGGGAGAGGCCGAGCGCCTCTGGAACGCCAAAGAAACAAGAGCAAGAGCAAAAACAGATGCAAACGCATGAGGAGGAGAGGAAGAGACTGCTGGAGGAAGAGAAGAGGAGACTCTTACAGGAAGAGGAAGAGTTCAGGAGGGAAAGGGAGAAGAGGAGATGCGAGGAAGAGAGACTCCTGAGGGAGAAGAGGAAGAAACAGAGCGAGGAGGAGGACAGGAGGAAACGAGAAGAAGAAGAGCGGAGGCTGCTGGAGTTAGAGGCAGAAAAGGAAAGAGCCAAGCGGGAAGAGGAGAAAAGACTAGAAAGAGAGAGATTCATGAAGAAGATGAAAGAGGAGGAGGAGAAAAGATTGGAAGAGAGGAGGGTATTGGAGGAGCAAAGAAAGAGGGAGGAGGATGAGAAAAAGAGACTCCTGGAGGAGGAGGAAGAGAGGAAGAAGATGGAGGAACGGCATCTGGAGGAGGCAAGAGAGAAGGAAGAACAGAAGAGGGTGGAGGAGAGAAAAATACAGGAGGAGGAGAAAAAGAGAAGAGACGAAGAGAAGAGGCGAGAAGAAGAGAGAAAAAGGCAGGCAGATGAGGAGAGGGAGAGGAAGGAGGAGGAGGAGAGAAAAAGGGTAAAAGAGGCAGAAGAGAGAAGAAAGAGAGAAGAGGAGGATGAGAGGAAAGAAGCAGAGAGGCTGGCAGACGAGGAGAGGAAAAAGAAAGAGAAGGAGGAGAAGAGCGGGCGAGCGGAGCAGGAAGGAGGAGCAGGCCGCCTGAAGGAGGTGAACAGGTCGGACGAGGACAAGCAGAAGATGAGAGCAGCATCTTCCTCTGCAGCTCCTGCTCCACACTCCCCTCTGCTGGCCGGAGCCGGCGTTACACCCCAGCCCGCTCACGTCCCCGGCCCGTCGCCACGGAGACCGGCGGACAGGCCGGCTGTCCCTAAACCAAACTCCACCGCCGACGAGTGGTGAGTCGCTGCAGAAACGTCTTCCCTGTCAGCCTTTGTTGCTCTGTGTGGTCTGTTTGTCTACGTAACGCAAACTATCCCTCTAATAAACAGCAACTAAAATGAGTCCTCCATAAAACTTGTGCCACTTTAAGTGTCCGTGTATTTGTGTTTCTACACTAAAATGTCTCTTGAATACTTTGTTTTTCTTCATTGGTGGTTTTGCAGTTATGTGCTGGCCTAAAGCTTCACTGATACTCTCTGTGCTTGGGTTCAAAACATTCTTCCTAGTGTGCATATTGGTTGTTTAAGATGATAACACATATTTGATGTCAGTTCTGATGGCTTGGCTATTACTTATTATCAGGTACCAAGTATTATCTCGTTGTTCTACTGTCCTCTTCTCCTTTTTCTGTCTGCCTAACATTTTCCTTCCTTTCTCCTTTTTTCTGTTTTTCCTTTTCCCTTTTCCTCCCTCTTATTCCAGTCTGAAGCAAGCCTTTATTACCCAGGAAATTTCACTGTCAAACATTGTTACCCCTGATGAGAAAATATCTACCCCATACAGTCCAACTGGCTCCCATTCAGACCCCACTGTTGAGTTATCGGCTTTGAATCAAGCAATGACATTAGAGGTCTTGCCGCTGGTACCAGCTCCAGAGAGGCCGTCTGACGCAGAGATTCCTCTGTGGAAAATGCTAGAAGGGAAAAGCGGGACAGATACAGTCGAGCAAACCTCCAAGGAGGGTACAAACGCTCTGTGCATGGGGTAAGAATGGATGAGGGGGGCATCTCTCTGCTGGCTTCTTTGCTTCATCCTTCTGGCAGTGTTTTGGATTGTCCTATTAGTCTGGTTTGTAAAGAGTTTCACATAATAGCAAGTCAAAATCGTATTATTGTGGCTTTTCTTTTCTTTTGTAGCTCCCACGTGGAAGATGCTGCGGAGACGGAAACAGCTATGAAGGAACAGCACCAACCGACGACAGCAACAGATTCAGAAGCCCCTCACATAACCCCGTCGGCCGCCCAGCCCGGCTCCCCGCACGTTCAGGAGGAGCCAGCAGCGCTGGAGGAACCCGTCGTGCAACCAGCAACTGCTCTGGACCTTCCTGCTAAAGCTGAGGAGCAGGCAGCTCCGGTACCAGAGGAACGGCCGCCCTCAACGCCAGAAACACAACACCAGGCTGACGTGGTGGTGGACGGGCAGGAGGGGGTCGTGAGCAGCGAGGAGCTGGTGTGCGAGGCAGAGCAGCAGCTGTGGGCAGCCGTGGAGGAGACCGCCGCGGAAACGGGAGGAGAGCCAGGGATGGAAAGTAGTGAGAGCTCTGAGCAGAAGGAGGAGAAGCAGAAGGAGGAGGAGGAAGAGGTTGTAATAGGGGGGTGAGTCAGTGATGGTTCCTTGCTTCCTCTGCAGCATGTTGTGACACCACATACGAATGCAAACGTGCACATGCCCAGGCTAACACCTCTCCACGGCGCCGCAGCCTAATCAATATGACTCAGCCAATCCAGTCTGGCTCCTCTGAAGCCGTTTCCTTCACATTAACCTCTACATCTATGCTGATAGAGATTCAAATTAAAGCAGTTTGATCAGAGCTATGCAGTACAACTTACATATGTGTGTGTGTGTGTCTGTGTGTGTTTTTCTGCTTGTGTCTGGTAGTGCCCAGAAACACGCACACGTAGACGCAGACGTGTGTGTTGCAGGGCAACAGGAGGCGTCTTTTTCCCTGGTGTCAGCAGTAGTGGGGGTGTTGTTCAGGGGGTGAGTCTCCTGCCTGCCGGTGTTTTCACATTTTTTGTCAAGGTGTGGAAATGAATGCAAAAAAGAAAAAACACGTTTTTATAGTCTGAGATAACAGCTGTGCTTGGAAAACCTCAAACACCATTGAATTAACTAAAACATCATCAGTCCTAGTCATAGATAAACACATCCCAATTAAACAATTGTAGATCATTACATTGTTCTTTGCAATTAGAAAACAACCTAATATAGTTGTGAGACACAAAACAAATGCTTCCAGCCTCACCTTACAGAACAGCCCAAACCTCTGGGATGGGTTTCCTCACATGGAGCTCACCTGAAGTCCTTTGGCAACCTTCTGGATTAATCCAGAAGATCAACACAGAACCCTTTAAAACACTGACTTTATTCTTCTCTAATTCCTTTGTGCCAGAACAACTCAAGTTCTTTCTATCGTCGTCCTTCTGCTTGACTCACCATAGAGTTCAGGCTGATGTCCTGACATTTAACGTTTTTCCTGAAGTAAATTATTGTTCTGCTGGTGACAGCCGCCCATCCTGGGCAAGATATAGCAACACAAACCCGATTCATGATATAACCACCACTGTGTTTTAAGGAAGGGATCATATTTTCATCCTTGGATACAGTGTCTTCTTTAAACCAAAGATTTTGGTATGTTCTCTTGTCCACAAAATATTTTTTGCAACAATCTTCTGGTTTAACATACTGCACTTGCAGAAATGTTCTGTATGGAGAGCAGCAACTTGGCCCTTGCAGCCCTTCCATGCAAATCCTTCTTCCTCAATGTTCGTATGGTGGTAAAACCCACTTCCTTTACCACTGCTTCGTCTTTGTTGGTCTTGAATTTCCCGGCATCTGCACACGGTCTGTCTGACTGGATTTCAAGAGTTCAGAATCCTTGAATGTGATTTTGCAGCCTTCCTACCCACAACTCATCTCCCGAAGTTCTTGCTGTTCTCCTTTGTTCATGTGCAGTTAGTTCCATAGATGCCTGCTCTTCCAGTAACACCTGGTAACTTCAAATTAACTGCTGAATCGGGTTATTTATTTCAGTTTTTCCAAGTCTGAGACTTGCGAAAAGCTAATAATAAATGCAGAAACAAAGAAACATTTTGCAAACTTCCAGCCCCAGCTGTAGTTTTGCAGAAGCTCACAACTGCATGCACCAGGAAGTTTCACCTGCTCTGAATCAAACCAGCGATGAAGGAAATGTCGGTGTGTTTTGCAGTGGTTAGGAAACAGTGAAGGGTGTGCCTCTGTGTTTCCTCTTGATACTTTCGTGCAATTCTTTGGACAAGCACCAACACAAAGTCTGTGAGGGAAGGGTTTAATCAAGCATGCTGTCTGGCTCTCTGTCGCAGGGTTTGGCTCTAGTCATAATGCAGGTCATTTTAGGGTGGGCTCTGTCTCACTGGTTTCCTGTCCCTCGTGTTTGCCCCGTAGGTATGAGACCGTGACCTCCATACTGCACACAAGTGGATCAAACGATGCAGATATTCTGCAACCCTCTGTAGACCAGCCGTGCATACTCACGATTGATGATGACAAGGAGCCGTGTTTAGATGAAGTACAGGCCGAGAGGCCGAGTCCCACCGAGCCGGACGACGGGCCGCTGAGTTCCACTGCTGTGGACGTTTTGCCACCCACAGCTTTCTCTGACACTGCAAGAAGTCAGTTGATTTCTGATGATAAGGTACCAAAGAGTGATTTATCTCAGAAAGCAGACAAAACATGTGGGCTGGGTCTGGTGGGAAGTCTGAGACTGGCTGCCAGTGAGCAGGAAAAAGAGAGGGAGCAGGAGAAAGAAGGTCTGGGGGAAGAAAATATGGAAGAACCAAAAGAGGAAAGAAATGAGAAAGACAGCAAAGAGACACAAAAGATGGAGGGGGAAATAATGGAGAGAGATGAGGCAGAAAAAGAAAGACTGGAGATGGAAGAGGTAGAAAAGGAAGAGAAAGAAAGACTGGATATGGAAGAGGTAGAAAAAGAAGAGAAAGAAAGACTGGAGAGTGAAGAGGTTGAAAAGGAAGAGAAAGAAAGACTGGAGACAGAAAAAGAAGAGAAAGAAAGACCAGAGATGGAAGAGGTAGAAAAGACAGAAAGACTGGAGAGAGAGAATGAGGAAGAGAAAGAAAAACTGGAGAGTGAAAAAGAAGAGAAAGAAAAACTGGAGGTGGAAGAGGTAGAAAAGGAAGAGAAGGAAAGAGTGGAGATAGAAGAGGTAGAAAAGAAAGAAAGACTGGAGAGTGAAGAGATTGAAAAGGAAGAGAAAGAAAGAGTGGAGATGGTAGAGGTAGAAAATGAAGAGAAAGAAAGACTGGAGAGAGAAAAGGAGGAAGAGAAAGAAAGACTGGAGAGTGAAGAGGTTGAAAAGGAAGAGAAAGAAAGACTGGAGACAGAAAAAGAAGAGAAAGAAAGACCAGAGATGGAAGAGGTAGAAAAGACAGAAAGACTGGAGAGAGAGAATGAGGAAGAGAAAGAAAAACTGGAGAGTGAAAAAGAAGAGAAAGAAAAACTGGAGGTGGAAGAGGTTGAAAAGGAAGAAAGACTGGAGAGAGAAAAGGAGGAAGAGAAAGAAAGAGTGGAGAGTGAAGAGGTAGAAAAAGAAGAGAAAGAAAGACTGGAGACAGAAAAAGAAGAGAAAGAAAGACCAGAGATGGAAGAGGTAGAAAAGACAGAAAGACTGGAGAGAGAAAATGAGGAAGAGAAAGAAAAACTGGAGAGTGAAAAAGAAGAGAAAGAAAGACTGGAGGTGGAAGAGGTAGAAAAGGAAGAGAAGGAAAGACTGGAGACAGAAAAGGAGGAAGAGAAAGAAAAACTGGAGAGAGAAAAGGAAGAGAAAGAAAGACTGGAGACAGAAGAGGTTGAAAAGGAAGAGAAAGAAAGACTGGAGAGAGAAGAGGAAGAGAAAGAAAGACTGGAGAGAGAAGTGGTAGAAAAGGAAGAGAAAGAAAGACTGGATATGGAAGAGGTAGAAAAAGAAGAGAAAGAAAAACAGGAGAAAGAAGAGGTTGAAAAAGAAGAGAAAGAAAGAGTGGAGACAGAAAATGAGGAAGAGAAAGAAAGACTGGAGAGAGAAGAGGTAGAAAAGGAAGAGAAAGAAAGACTGGAGACAGAAAAAGAAGAGAAAGAAAGACCAGAGATGGAAGAGGTAGAAAAGACAGAAAGACTGGAGAGAGAAAATGAGGAAGAGAAAGAAAAACTGGAGAGAGAAAAGGAGGAAGAGAAAGAAAGACTGGAGAGAGAAAAAGAAGAGAAAGAAAAACTGGAGGTGGAAGAGGTAGAAAAGGAAGAGAAGGAAAGAGTGGAGATAGAAGAGGTAGAAAAGAAAGAAAGACTGGAGACAGAAAAGGAGGAAGAGAAAGAAAGACTGGAGAGAGAAAAAGAAGAGAAAGAAAAACTGGAGAGTGAAAAAGAAGAGAAAGAAAGACTGGAGGTGGAAGAGGTAGAAAAGGAAGAGAAGGAAAGACTGGAAACAGAAAAGGAGGAAGAGAAAGAAAGACTGGAGACAGAAAAAGAAGAGAAAGAAAGACCAGAGATGGAAGAGGTAGAAAAGACAGAAAGACTGGAGAGAGAAAATGAGGAAGAGAGAGAAAAACTGGAGAGAGAAAAGGAAGAGAAAGAAAGACTGGAGAGAGAAAAGGTTGAAAAGGAAGAGAAAGAAAGAGTGGAGAATGAAGAGGTAGAAAAGGAAGAGAAGGAAAAAGTGGAGACAGAAAAGGAGGAAGAGAAAGAAAGACTGGAGAGTGAAGAGGTTGAAAAGGAAGAGAAAGAAAGACTGGAGACAGAAAAAGAAGAGAAAGAAAGACCAGAGATGGAAGAGGTAGAAAAGACAGAAAGACTGGAGAGAGAGAATGAGGAAGAGAAAGAAAAACTGGAGAGTGAAAAAGAAGAGAAAGAAAGACTGGAGGTGGAAGAGGTTGAAAAGGAAGAGAAAGAAAGAGTGGAGATGGTAGAGGTAGAAAAGGAAGAAAGACTGGAGACAGAAAAGGAGGAAGAGAAAGAAAGACTGGAGAGAGAAAAGGAAGAGAAAGAAAGACTGGAGACGGAAGAGGTTGAAAAGGAAGAGAAAGAAAGAGTGGAGATGGTAGAGGTAGAAAAGGAAGAAAGACTGGAGACGGAAAAGGAGGAAGAGAAAGAAAGACTGGAGACGGAAGAGGTAGAAAATGAAGAGAAAGAAAGACTGGAGAGAGAAAAGGAGGAAGAGAAAGAAAGACTGGAGAGTGAAAAAGAAGAGAAAGAAAGACTGGAGGTGGAAGAGGTTGAAAAGGAAGAGAAAGAAAGAGTGGAGATGGTAGAGGTAGAAAAGGAAGAAAGACTGGAGACAGAAAAGGAGGAAGAGAAAGAAAGACTGGAGATGGAAGAGGTAGAAAAGGAAGAGAACGAAAGACTGGAGAGAGAAAAGGAGGAAGAGAAAGAAAAACTGGAGAGAGAAAAGGAAGAGAAAGAAAGACTGGAGACGGAAGAGGTAGAAAAGAAAGAAAGACTGGAGACAGAAAAGGAGGAAGAGAAAGAAAGACTGGAGACAGAAAAGGAGGAAGAGAAAGAAAGACTGGAGATGCTAGAGGTAGAAAATGAAGAGAAAGAAAGACTGGAGACGGAAGAGGTAGAAAAGGAAGAGAAGGAAAGAGTGGAGATAGAAGAGGTAGAAAAGAAAGAAAGACTGGTGGCAGAAAAGGAGGAAGAGAAAGAAAGACTGGAGAGAGAAAAGGAGGAAGAGAAAGAAAGAGTGGAGAGTGAAGAGGTTGAAAAGGAAGTAAAAGAAAGACTGGAGGTGGAAGAGGTAGAAAAAGAAGAGAAAGAAAGAGTGGAGAGAGAAGAGGTTGAAAATGAAGAGAAAGAAAGACTGGAGACAGAAAAAGAAGAGAAAGAAAGACCAGAGATGGAAGAGGTAGAAAAGACAGAAAGACTGGAGAGAGAGAATGAGGAAGAGAAAGAAAAACTGGAGAGTGAAAAAGAAGAGAAAGAAAGACTGGAGGTGGAAGAGGTAGAAAAGGAAGAGAAGGAAAGACTGGAGACAGAAAAGGAGGAAGAGAAAGAAAAACTGGAGAGAGAAAAGGAAGAGAAAGAAAGACTGGAGATGGAAGAGGTAGAAAAGGAAGAGAAAGAAAGACTGGAGATGGAAGAGGTAGAAAAGGAAGAGAAGGAAAGACTGGAGACAGAAAAGGAGGAAGAGAAAGAAAAACTGGAGAGAGAAAAGGAAGAGAAAGAAAGACTGGAGAGAGAAGTGGTAGAAATTGAAGAGAAAGAAAGACTGGAAAGAGAAAAGGAAGAGAAAGAAAGGCTGGAGAGTGAAGAGCTAGAAAAGAAAGAAAGACTGGAGAGAGAAGAGATTGAAAAGGAAGAGAGAGAAAGACTGGAGAGAGAAGAGCTAGAAAAGAAAGAAAGACTGGAGAGAGAAGAGATTGAAAAGGAAGAGAGAGAAAAACTGGAGCGAGAAAAGGAAGAGAAAGAAAGACTGGAGATGGAAGAGGTTGAAAAGGAAGAGAGAGAAAGACTGGAGAGAGAAAAGGAAGAGATAGAAAGACTGGAGATGGAAGAGCTAGAAAAGAAAGAAAGACTGGAGAGAGAAGTGGTAGAAAAGGAAGAGAGAGAAAGAGTGGAGAGTGAAGAGCTAGAAAAGAAAGAGATAGAAAGACTGGAGAGAGAAGAGCTAGAAAAGAAAGAAAGACTGGAGAGAGAAGAGGTAGAAAAGGAAGAGAGAGAGAGACTGGAGAGAGAAAAGGAAGAGAAAGAAAGACTGGAGAGAGAAGAGGTAGAAAAGGAAGAGAGAGAAAGAGTGGAGAGTGAAGAGCTAGAAAAGAAAGAGATAGAAAGACTGGAGAGAGAAGAGCTAGAAAAGAAAGAAAGACTGGAGAGAGAAGAGGTTGAAAAGGAAGAGAGAGAGAGACTAGAGAGAGAAAAGGAAGAGAAAGAAAGACTGGAGAGAGAAGAGGTAGAAAAGAAAGAGAAAGAAAGACTGGAACGAGAAAAGGTAGAAAAGGAAGAGAGAGAAAGATTGGAGAGAGAAGAGCTTGAAGTGAAAGAAAGACTGGAGAGAGAAGAGGTAGAAAAGAAAGAGAAAGAAAGACTGGAGAGAGAACAGCTTGAAAAGAAAGAGAAAGAAAGACTGGAGAGAGAAGTGGTAGAAAAGAAAGAGAAAGAAAGACTGGAGAGAGAAAAGCTTGAAAAGAAAGAGAATGAAAGACTGGAACGAGAAGAGCTAGAAAAGAAAGAGAAAGAAAGACTGGAGAGAGAAGTGGTAGAAAAGGAAGAGAGAGAAGGATTGGAGAGAATACAGGAGGAGGGCAGGATGGAGAGTCCATGGTGTGAACCTGAAAGCTGGCCTCTCCTGAGGGAGGCAGAGTTAGGTGATGAGGGTCGCCATGGCAACGAGGACTCCCTCAGCTCTGATCCCAGACCAGCACAGCCCGTCCCCCCTGAAACTGGAGCCAGCTTGGTCCCGACCAGCCCGGCTGGTGCTGTCGCTGCCGCCCTAGTTACATCTGTGGACCATCCCACCCAGATTCCCGCCAGAGGCAGGTCCAGTCTCAGGTCCAGGTCCAGTCCCAGGTCCGGGGCCGTCCCGGCGTGGCTCAGGGGGGCGGAGGAGGAGGAGGAGGAGGTGGAGGTAGAGTATGAGAGGGGACAGGAAGACCTGGGCTCCATCTGGCTGGCTGAGCTGTACATGGGGGGAGACTCGGGGTGAGTAGGGACTGAGGGGGGGCAGTAACCAGTCCTGCTTGTTGCCCCGGTGTTACCCAACCTTACTCATCACATGTGACGTTTACTAAACTCACTGTGCTTCACCTAACGACACGCATGAGGCGTGACACAAGAGGGGAGGTGTGACACAGAGAAGGGAAGTGTGACACGGGGAGGTGTGACACCGGGAGGGGAGAAGGCATGATACAAGAGGGGAGTTGTGAGTGGAGGCGTGACACGGAGAGGGGAGGAGGCGTGACACAAGAGGGGAGTTGTGAGGGGAGGGGTGACACGGAGAGGGGAGAAGGCGTGACACGGAGAGGGGAGGAGGCGTGACACAAGAGGGGAGTTGTGAGGGGAGGCGTGACACGGAGAGGGGAGAAGGCGTGACACAAGAGGGGAGTTGTGAGGGGAGGCGTGACACGGGGAGGGGAGAAGGCGTGACACAAGAGGGGAGTTGTGAGAGGAGGCGTGACACGGAGAGGGGAGGTGTGACACGGAGATGGGAGGTGTGACACGGGGAGGGGAGAAGGTTTGACACAAGAGGGGAGTTGTGTGGGGAGGCGTGACATGGAGAGGGGAGGAGGCGTGACACAAGAGGGGAGTTGTGAGGGGAGGTGTGACACAGGGAGGGGAGAAGGCGTGACACAAGAGGGGAGTTCTGAGGGGAGTCGTGACATGGAGAGGGGAGGAGGCGTGACACAAGAGGGGAGTTGTGAGGGGAGGTGTGACACGGAGATGGGAGGTGTGACACAGGGAGGGGAGAAGGCGTGACACAAGAGGGGAGTTGTGAGGGGAGGCGTGACACGGAGAGGGGAGGTGTGACACGGGGAGGGGAGTTGTGACACAGGGAGGGGAGGAGGCGTGACACAAGAGGGGAGTTGTGAGGGGAGGTGTGACACGGAGAGGGGAGGTGTGACACGGGGAGGGGAGTTGTGACACGGGGAGGGGAGGAGGCGTGACACAAGAGGGGAGTTGTGAGGGGAGGTGTGACACGGAGAGGGGAGGTGTGACACGGGGAGGGGAGAAGGCGTGACACAAGAGGGGAGTTGTGAGGGGAGGCGTGACATGGAGAGGGGAGGAGGCGTGACACAAGAGGGGAGTTGTGAGGGGAGGTGTGACACGGAGAGGGGAGGTGTGACACGGGGAGGGGAGAAGGCGTGACACAAGAGGGGAGTTGTGAGGGGAGGCGTGACATGGAGAGGGGAGGAGGCGTGACACAAGAGGGGAGCTGTGAGGGGAGGTGTGACACGGAGAGGGGAGGAGGCGTGACACAAGAGGGGAGTTGTGAGGGGAGGCGTGACATGAAGAGGGGAGGAGGCGTGACACAAGAGGGGAGTTGTGAGAGGAGGCGTGACACGGAGAGGGGAGGTGTGAGGGGAGGCGTGACACGGAGAGGGGAGGTGTGAGGGGAGGCGTGACACGGAGAGGGGAGGTGTGAGGGGAGGCGTGACACGGGGAGGGGAGGTGTGATACGGAGAGGGGAGAAGGCGTGACACAAGAGGGGAGTTGTGAGGGGAGGCGTGACACAGAGAGGGGAGGTGTGATACGGAGATGGGAGGTGTGACACGGAGAGGGGAGAAGGCGTGACACAAGAGGGGAGTTGTGAGGGGAGGCGTGACACGGAGGCGTGACACGGGGAGGCGTAACACAAGAGGGGAGTTGTGAGGGGAGGCGTGACACAAGAGGGGAGTTGTGAGGGGTGGCGTGACACAAGAGGGGAGTTGTGAGGGGAGGCGTGACACAAGAGGGGAGTTGTGAGGGGAGGCGTGACATAAGAGGGGAGTTGTGAGGGGAGGCGTGACACAAGAGGGGAGTTGTGAGGGGAGGCGTGACACAAGAGGGGAGTTGTGAGAGAGGACACGGGGAGGCGTGAGACGGGGAGGTGTGACATGGGGAGGCGTGAGACGGGGAGGTGTGAACAGATGCACGAACCGACCTAAAAGTCCAGAACTAAACTCAAATCAATATCTTCCTACATCTTTATCAGACAGGAGTCAAGGTACATTTGTCTGTGTGACTGATTGCTTGTCATGATGCTGAGACGCATGAAGCAGGGCTGCAGCTGCTGGTTACAGTGGTGTTGCTGGTGCGGACAGTGGGAGAGAGGATAGTCTGTGCTTATGTTTGTTAATGGTTGCCATGGCTACATTAACACGGTGAAAAGGTTGGTACATTAGCCGTGAAGCATGTCAGCTAGCATGGCTTACTGGATTGTTGGCTGCTGGATGCGGTGAATCTGCTGGAGCATGTTAGAGGAATATCTGAGCTGTGGGAAGTACTGGTGGGTAGTTGGGGTGTAGTTGGGGTCGGCAGCCGTCTGCGTTTGGGGGGATCGGGGAGGAATTCTGATGGGAAGCTTCACTAACGGCTACTCAGAGTAAGACAGGAGCAAACTTTAGAAAAGTAGACGTGACAAAGTAAACTACTACCTTAGTTGTATGTGATGTAATGTAAAGACATCTAATACGGTGTTTTATCGCACTACATTGTGAGTTAGACTTGTAGTCAAGACTAAACCGAGACCAAGACACTATCAAGACCAGAGAGTATCAAGACCAGGACTAGTTCAGCTCAAGACCGAGACCAAAAACACCTAGTAATGTCCTGATCCTGCGTGATTGTAGAACATCATCCTGGTTCAGGTAGTTTCCATATGAGCTTGTTTTCAACTGCAGATCAATAACACAGAGAAGTGATGATGATGTTGAACTCACTACAAATGTTTCCATCCATCAGCTGAGATCAGATATGTGTGGCGACTGCACTACCGCTATTTCTACACTATTGGAGGATTGACTCCAGAGCTTTTAAGGATGACACAACTACAAACTAGTTCCAAAGTCCTCTAGCAGAATAACCAGCCCCAACACCCTCCTCCACCTCAGAAAAGTAATGAATAGTAGATGTTACTGATTTAAATTGGACTTAATTTGGAGATGAAACCTGAATTTGAAATATTAAAGATTGAAATTACATTATTTACCATTATAGTAGCCAAATTACACCGTTTATCAGCATAACTGAAATAGACCTGATGCTTAATCAATCACAATGATATTCAAATATTGTTCAAAGGCCAAAGATGCCTTATATTTATTCAAACAAGGCCGTTATAAACCCAATTTCTGTTAATAAATACAGACACATGCAGATGCACCAAAACATTAAATCAAATGCAAAATACAAACAGTTTACAAAACTACATTAACAAGAGGATGAACTGGTGATCACCAGATTCTGTCACCTCGGTGTGGCAACGGCATCTCAATTATCCGAGTCTGAGACATTGTGAGACCCAGAGACCCGAGACAAGACCGAGACCAGAGACTGTCGAGACCGAGACAAGTCGACACAACAGACACAAAAAAGTGGTGTTGAGACCAAGTCTATCGTGAGTGGCGGGTCATCAGAGTTCCTCCGTTCCTCCAGGCCGAGAGCACTGCGACCACCGATCCTGACTACAACCCAAGCCCAGTAAAACCCCAATATTCCTTTAAAACCCAGTAGAGTTAGAAGCTGACGTAGCAACTTCTGACTCTCTGGGTGTGTCTGAGACAGAGGAGTGCCTGGCCGGGGCTCCTGGCGCCGGCTACTGGGCCGGGGGTCCGACCGGCTGCTGGGCCGGGGGTCCGACCGGCTGCTGGGCCGGGGGTCCGACCGGCTGCTGGGCCGGGGGTCCCAGCGCTGGCTGCTTGGTGTGAATCGCTGGAGAATGACATGGATACACTCTGTTGACTCAGTTCTGACCTGCTTCTTTGTGTGTGTCTGTCTTCAGCCCGGGCCAGCCGGGTTCTGCCGGAGCCCAGAAGTCCTCTTCACCCGTCCGCGGTGAGCAGGTGTTTTCTCAGAGCTCTGACACCAGTCAGGCAGATAAACCCGAGCCCCCTCGGCCCACTCCGGCTGACGGTTCCCAACCTGACCCTGCTGTAGCGTCTCCCAAGGAGGAAGCATTCTGTACCACCGTGCAGGCGGCCCAGAAACAGCCGGTAAAAGAGCAAGTAGAAGACGTCTGCACCAAACCTGCTCAAAGTCCAGAGGTGGCAGCCGAAGAGGAGGCCGACTTCGTTCAGTCTTCGGTGGTGCCGTGGCCTCTCCCTCCGACCGCCAACACAGCCAGCTTACGCCCAGAACACAATAAGACACGCACAGAGACCGACGAGGCAGAAACAGCCACTCGCTCACACACCAGCCTTGACATCAGCTCAGAGACAGACCCCTCCGACCGTGACGCCCCACAAGCCAGCGGCGTGCACCACAGTCTCTCCAAAGACCAGCAGCTCCTGGAGGAAGAAAGGTCACTGTTGGCTAAAATCTGCCAGATGACAGGTACCACCCCCCCCCTCTCCGGCCCCCGGGGCATGAAACGACTCATTCCTGCGCCCGGCGATATCCACTACGATGCCACAGGAAGCAAAAGCCACTTCCTCACTGAGCTCACTGGTCCCGGCCGGGCCTCGCCCGCCCCCTCCCATGATGCCCTGCAGGAAGTGTCTCTACACGAGGCGGAGGAGCCGCTCGGAGAAGAGGACGCGTAAGTCAGCGGAGGCCATGAACGCCGAATGAACTCCCGAATGAAATGACTTGTGGTGTCTGATGTGCAGATTTGACACTTGAATGAGACGTTTGCTTCTGAGCCCTTAAAAGCACGTGTATAATATAATAACCATATGCTGCTGCACATGTTTGAGTGCTTTCAGAGACACGGCCTTTACTGCAGACACTTGGCAGGGATCACTGCCGACGAGAGATACTGCAACATGTGTTGGGTCCAGATGGTGAAGACTTGGGAAAGGAAAAAAAAAACTAAGATATCTTGATTTCTGCAGCGGTAAACATCAGCCTCTCTGTTTTATTCAGTTTCGTGGCTGTATATTTAATAAAAAATTCCCCAAAAACCCTTATAGCAGAAACAGGCCCACGTCCTCGGCCATGAAATGCCAGTAAAGTTAAAGAAAACATGAGGCAGTGGCAGGCGGGCTATTTTTGGCCACAGAATCTGAGTGATTAATTATTGGGCATGTGTTTGGACATAGCTTAGATGTTTTTGGTCAGCTTGAAACTTGATTTGAACTTGGTCTGTAAAGGAGCTTGTTGATCCAAGTTCATGTGGGGGGGGCTGTATAGTTTTAACATGTTACAGTTTCAGCTCTGACTGTGTGAAGATTAAAACATATATAATAATGGTTCAGGAAATATTTGCCCAAAGCACGGATGTGCATGGAGGGAGCAATGTTGCAACTGCTTGATGTTTTTTGTTTTCTTCTTCTGCCTTACGCTAACATTACACTCAGCACTGACGGCGGCTTGCTCGTGCTGAGCTCTCCTGCATGACTGCACATCTCTGCTCCCCCTGCTCCTCTAAAAAGCGCTGTTTCCTCCATCATCTCACTCTTGTCTCCTCTCCTAAAAGGGCGAAACCCCAGGCGACCGGCAGCCCCGACGGTGGGGTGAAGACACACTCGTCCCAGCCGAGCTCCGCTGGGCATCACTGTGAGATCTCCACGTCTCGACTCCCGACGCTGCCGGAGGAGGAGACACCTGAAGTGAAGGCCCCGGGGGCTGCAGAGGGGGTCAAAGAGGGGAGAGACGACACTGCCGAGGTGAATAAATAACACAAGCAGATCCTCACACTCACATTCACATTCAGATTCAGATTCAGATTCAGATTCAGACAACTTTATGAATCCCTTTGGGAGGTTCCTTCGGGGAAATTGACATCTCCATCTCACTCACTCAGCACTGTCATATACAAATCAAACACCCCAGAAACCAAACACCCATATATAGATGAAAAGATCAAAAATTAAAAAAATTAAAATAAAAACAAAAATAGTGCAGTGCCATAAATAGAATTATATGGATAGAAAAGAAATACGTGTTATGTAATATTGCACAAAGTTATGGCACTGTCCTGGTTATTGCACAGTCCGGTTTGTTGTTGGTCAGACTTACTGACTGACCCCCCCACAGTCCTCTGTTCTTCAGTTCTTCTTTGCCCTCCTCCCCATAGACATTTATACGTAGACGCCTCATAGACTGATGCTGCCTATTGGAGCTGACGTTCAGCGCGGCCGCCATCTTGGATGGGTCTCCAGTGCATTTATTTCTACTGAGGAAGGTTTTATCCCCGACTACAATCATCCATAACTCCCCGAATTTTTACCCGATTTTCACACGGTTTGGTTTGTTACAAACAGCAGAGATTTAGTTATGATACAGGACGCTGTCACACATTAAAAATACATACTTTATGCTGAAAGACTTTGTATTATGCTCTTTAACAAAGACATATGGTATGGCATATTGATAAATGTATAAATTAATTAATTTTATATTTTAATAAAGAAGTTTGATTATTCATTTGAATTTATTTGAAGGGGAGAGGGGTGTGTTGTTGTATTTATTTATTTATATTTATTTATTTTTTCTTTCTTTCTTATTAATATTATTTATTTATTTTTATTTAATTATTGTTTTGAAAAGTTAAAAAAGGGCAAAATATTGATATTTCTATTGTTATTGTAAATATTTTTTTTCTCTTATTGCCCTCAATAAATATATCTATAAAAATAAATCCAGGTCATTCCAGGGTCTTATACTACCCTGTTAGGCTTGATCTGGCGCTGGGAAGCTAAAACCCTTGAAAAAGCTGTTTTGCAGCTTCTTGCGTGTGCTGGCTGTAACTGTAACTCTGTAACTGTAACTGTAACTGTAACTCTGTAACTGTAACTCTGTAACTCCAGTGTAGTTAATTTAGCCTGGAGTGAGGAGACCCATCCAATATGGCGGCCACACTGGATTACGTTCCAGCATGTCATGAGGCGTCTACGTATATATGTCTATGCAACACAGTCTCACTCCCAGGGCCCTTCGGCGTCAGTTTCTGACGCACAAGGTCGCCCTCAGCGTCAAGCACCGACGCAGCGGGCTCTCAACAGATTCTAATGTAACCCGGCCACGTCGTTTCAAGCCGCTGAGAGCATCAGTCCCATTGGATAACGGAGGATCGGACACACGGAAGTATTCTACTGTCCGTTTTGACGTTAACGGTGATTTTCACAATGATATCTGCAACATTTCTTAAGGCAGAAACACCACTGTATCCTTGTTAATTACACAACATTAGTGGGTTAATTTCCTGCACATAAATTTTCATGTTTTTCCCTTCGATTCTGAGAAAGAAAGAGTTGTTTATTAGTGATGGATAACTGTAGGCAATACACTACCCATAATCCTCAGCTACCGTTGCTATAGAGACGACGCCAGTCCGCTTTGCTTGACAAAATCGTTTTAACTATTTATATTTATTATTTATTATTATTATTATTATTATTATTATTATTATTTATTATTATTTATATTTATATTTATATATAACTATTTTAACATTTCTAAACACAAAAACGCGAAAGTGTCCTTGATAATTCAATAATACAATAGGTTCATGTTAAGGACATCCGTTTTAATTAGTTCTCCTTCGATTATGACATGTTATTAATGCTCAGTAGGCACAGGAGGTTTGTTATGTATTGTTATGAGGCCTATTTCGTGTCTATTTTTGAACAGTTCACTAACGCTTTGAGCTAGGAGGCTGAAATTCTAGACTCTGTATCAGGAGGTGACTTTCATCCACTGTGCGGATTTTCAGATCTGTGTGACCTTCGGAAGTGTCAAAGGTCACCGCGTCTGTTGCTTTTCGGCCTGCGAAGACTATTTTGTGTCTTTTTTTACATAGTTCACTAATGCTTTGAGTTAAGAGGCTGAAATCTAGACTCTGCATCAGGAGGTGACTCTCATCCACTGTGCCGAGGTCCAGACCCATGCGACCTTCGGAAGTGCCAAAGGTCACCGTGTGTGGTGCCTTTTTCGGGCCTTTTTTGTGTTTTTTTTTAAATAATTCACTAACGCTTTGAGCTGGGAGGTTGATTTTTGACTATGTTGCAATGCAGAAGGCCCTTTGCTAGGATCTTTTGGTCCCGTGGCTGTACGACTTCCACAGAGCTAGTTGGCATTGCAGAGGGTTCACAGAGTTGAGACTTGACAAGCCCAATCTAGGCCCCATATGGAGGCCACAGGTCAAGTTTTACTTGGTTTGGTCAAATATTGTGGCAACGGTGTCCGTTCAAATGTTGGAAAAGGTGACGTTTCAAAGCCCCGCCCATCGAAAAGTACAGGTCCGATCTGCACCAAACTAACGTCTGTCTGTTCAGGGGATGCCCCCAAACAACATATAAAATATCAGATTTCTATGACTTCTGCAACAGTGTTTCCTCCAAAACGTTCTGGCTGGTTAGGAGGGTGTAGAAACCTCTAGCTCTGAGAGCCTCCTGACTAATGGAACAGGGCCTATTTTGTGTCTTTTTTTGCATAGTTCCCTAACGCCTTTAGCTAGGAGCTGCCCCCAAACAACATATAAAAAAATTCAGACTCCTAGCTAAAGGCGTTATTCGGCACTTCCGAAGGTCACACAGATCTGAAAATCCGCACAGTGGATGAAAGTCACCTCCTGATACAGGGTCTAGAATTTCAGCCTCCTAGCTCAAAGCGTTAGTGAACTGTTCAAAAATAGACACGAAATAGGCCTCATAACAATACATAACAAACCTCCTGTGCCTACTGAGCATTAATAACATAGACAGGAGCCCTGATGTGGTGCGTGCTTATAAAACGTCCCCCTCTTCCTCCAGGACCTGGTGAACTCCAGTCAGTCGCTGCTCCAGTGGTGTCAGAGCGTCACCAGTGGCTACCGGGGGGTCAAGGTCACCAACTTCAACACGTCCTGGAGAAACGGCATGGCCTTCTGCGCTATCCTTCACCACTTCCATCCAGACAGAATGTAAGCCAGTCATCCGCTAAGTTTGTTATTGATTATGCACATTTTCAGTGTATCCCCCCATGCATGTTATGTTTATGTTAAGAAGTCAGATCTCTGTCTACACCAGTAACTCCTCCATGTTTGCATAAGCTTCTCCTCTTTTTGCCCCACCAGAGAGTTCGACCAGTTGGACCCTCATGGTATCAAGATGAACAATAAGAAGGTGAGGATGAGGCGCATGTTGGAAGTACAGTCTAGGATCAGCACTTATAATGGTTTATAACCTCTGACAAATTACTTACAAAAGTACAGAATCATTTTTCAATTTGCCAGCTTCACTTCAAACAAACGCTTAAACATTATATTATCTGCTGGTGGGGGTTTTAAAACCTCATAAAGTAAATTCCAGTTTAGCAATAACTGCTAATCTTTTTGATTTATCAATACTTGGCAAACAAAGATGTTTAAAGAGAAGGAGGAGCTGCTGTTGTGTCGTTCTGGCTGTATTTAGGACATTATTTAATGTAATTGATAAAACAAACATGTTAAAATGTTTACTATACTCACTTTATTGTGAGTGCATATGTAAGTAAGTTTGAGAATAAAATATTCACTCTACTTTTCTAATAAGAAATATTGGTGTGGTTCTGTTACTGTCACTACTGAACTGGAGTTGCAAAACACCTGATACTGAAACTGCCAAACGTAGCAGCAAGATCCAGCCAGCAGGTTCTCCTGGGTCGAAGTTTGACAAATGCCAGTGTTGCTTCCTCTAACGCCTCTATCGTTTTCTGACGCCAGGCATTTGACGGCTTCGCGGCCCTGGGGATTTCCCGGCTGCTGGAGCCCTCCGACATGGTCTTCCTGTCGGTCCCCGACAAGCTCATAGTCATGACTTACCTGAATCAGATCCGCACGCACTTCACCAACCAGGAGCTGAGCGTGCTGCAGATCGAGCACAACAGCAGCCAGAGCAGCTACGGGCTGGCCCCGTCCGGCCCCGCACCCACAGACATGGCCGCCGCGGCCTTCTGCATGGCCCGGCTGAACGAGGGCGTAAGCCTGGAGGAGGGAGGCAGCAGCACGCTGGTGGTTCCTCCACCCAGGAGCAAGAGGGGCGTCAAAGGTACGGGCCTTTCCTTCCTGGACTAACCTACCGGTACTCTCTTTCTTCTTTTTTCTTTTATTGTTTATTTTGGTCATCCAAAAAACAATGTTACATCGGTGCAGAGGTGTCAAGTAACGAAGTACAAATACTTCGTTACCTTACTTACCGTAAGTAGAAATTTTGGTTATCTATACTTCACTAGAGTAATTATTTTTCAGACGACCTTTTACTTTTACTCCTTACATTTTCACGCAATTATCTGTACTTTTTACTCCTTACATTTTAAAAACAGCCTGGTTACTCTATTTCATTTCGTCCTTTAAATAAAAACTATCCAGTTAAATTGCTCCATCCGGATAGAGTGAATTTGGTTGTGGTTGTTTCAGATGTTCTTGTCCAGTTTTGTTCTTACATCCGTTCCCTCAGATTCCTGCAACTAAACTTGGATGTAATTCCTTTTTTTTTTTTTTTTTTTTTTCTTTTTACTTTGTCTGCACACATATTATTGATTGATACCATGACGGTAGAAACCAAAAGTGTATATATGTGCATTATTACTATATTTAATATATATACATATATATACGCACACATATGCGTACACATACATAAATATACACATACAAACCCAGTGTTTTTTTGTTTTTTTTTGGGGGGGTGGGGGGGGGGGTGACGACATCCACTGCCAATCCAGGAAGCAGGAACACACGGAGACACACGTCAAGCACTGGAAATCTGCAACAAAAAACCACAAACAAAGCACGAAACCGGCACGGAGCCAACCAAAACAATAACAGCAATCGACCTAAATCTTGAGATCTGATCGCAGTCTAAGCTAAGCTATCGCTTTTTGCACCATTACAATACTTATAGGCAACTAGTCATCATATCTCCTGCTCTCTGAAACACATGTTAATGCTCAATAGTACACATATATGCTTCTTTAATATATTTGTATTATACTAAGATGCATTCATTTTCAATGGCTTTTAGCCTTAATGGCTTTTTCCCCCTTACATTACTTTTACTTTTATGCTTTTAGTAGTTTTGAAACCAGTACTTTTATACTTTTACTTGAGTAAAAAACTTGAGTTGATACTTCAACTTCTACAGGAGTATTTTTAAACTCTAGTATCTATACTTCTACCCGAGTAATGAATGTGAATACTGAAGACACCTCTACATCGGTGCAACCATCATCATTATACAGCACACATGGGGAAAACAGCAAAACCCTCAAAAAGATGTGACCGAAAAAGGTGTAGGCTGAAGCCTGAGCTTGTGATGCCTATAACCCTATTATCATACAATCAATACACACACACACACACACACACACACACACACACAAACACACACACAATAATACATACACTACATACGCTGGGGTTAGGTTTGGGAGAATAAGAGAGAAGAAGAGAGAAACTTGAGAGGGGACGGGAAAATCGTCCGATTTTCTCGGGGGAAATCAGAAATGTGATGCAGCGGTGACCAGGTGCAAGAATAGATCATAAGATGAAGTTCACACGAAGATTCTTGTGGACTTCTAGCAGATATGACACGCTGGTACAGGGAACTTTTTCAAAATGACATGCATGTACAGTCTTAGCTTTGATGGAATGATCGAGCTGAAGCATGAGTTTCATCTTTGTGCACTGACAACTTGCTGCCGTTGAGATTTTAGTTGGGATTCGTCGCATGACTCTATGGGCCTGATTTACTAAAGATTTGCGTGTGTTAAAACGTGTGCAAACTTGACAGCACCTGCAAACCAATGTGCAAGCTGATCTACTAACAGCGTGCAAAGACGACTGCGTCTCTGAAATGCGCAAAATTGCACACGCAATCCATTTAGTACTTTTGCCCTGATGAATAATCAATATGGGGCGTACCCGGTAGAAATCCTAAATACTGGGAGGGGAAGATGCAAATTGCTCCATTTACCACGCGCAATGAGATTTACCAAGCCTGAAAGTAATTGCGCGTATTGTGATTGCGTCTGTATTTAATACGTTCGAAAGGAAGGTGCTAATCTGCTGCTGCTGTTATTGTGGCAAGGAGGCGACATCCAAAATCAAAGAATACGCAGAGAGAGAGTCTTTATTCTGCTGCATGCTATTTTAAAAATGGTTGCACAAGTTTTATTAAAGGCCACTTTTTCTTTAGTTCTTCGCCTTATATCTTGCCACCTTCTCTTATTGTGCCCCCCTCCACTTGCCCACAAGCAGGCCAAGCCTTTGTGCCAAAACTTTGTATTTTATTGATTACTTATCTTATTGAACGTGAAATCATCCTTCGTAAATTACATTTAATTAAAACCCGTGCTTATTAATCACAAAACACAGGTTAAACATCATGACCAAATCCGCTCCGAAGCGCTGTGTCAGGATCAGCGCAGACAGACTGCAGCTTCGCCTGAATTATGCTTCTGCGTTAAATCGACGGCGTAGGGTCGCGGTGCGGTGTGCGTCGCCGCGTAGCCTACGCCGTCGTTTCTGCGTTAGTGTAACGCGGAACCATAAATCAGCCTTTAGTGTGCGCTCTGTGCGCTGTTCTGAACACTTCTCTTCTTTCGGCCATATGATGGTCCCGTCTGTCACACATTTACTGTCAGTGTTTGCTATATAATATATAATATTTGCAATATACTGTGGACATCTGAATAAAAACTTAACTCATAAATAGATGAATCAAAGCGCTCTCCAGCTCTGTATCTGATTGTCTTTTTCTCCTCAGATCATGCCAAGCACCGCCGGGTCACGCAAACCCGACTAATTCAATATTAAAATCAAATTCGGTCCTGTGGCCCGTTTTTCTATTTTGTATTTTTGATCTGTGCCTAAAATTGAAATATGAAAAACCAGACGTTTTTCCGTTTTTTGTGTTACCAACTGCATGTTACCAACTGCATTTATTCTATCGCAGGTTTTCTCCGATATTGCGTAATATCTCTAACTCCAACGTGTTCAATTTCATTTTTCGTTTGTGACTTGTGACTGTGCATTCCATCCACTCTCCATGGCGCAGAGTTTGCGCTCGCAAACCTTAAGACACGCAACACCTCATTTAAATACTGCTGTTTGCACCTGTTATCAATTGCGCACACAATCTTAGTTGATCACCCGCAAACCACACGCAAACAGCACGTGCAAACTTTTTCAGTGCACACGCAATTTAGAACTCTTTATTTAGGATCTTAGTAAATCGGGCCCTATGTGGAGAATAGAGATTAAGTGGAAATAAAGCACAAGCAAATTTGTTTAATTTTCTAATTGGTTGGAATTGAAGCCAAAAGACTGGTTTCTAGATGTAAATATGGTCCGTACAGTCGTACTGGCCGACCGATCGCCCCCATTAAAGCAGAAATATGAGCTTTTTTCAGAAGTTGATATCATTTCCTGAAGCATTTATGTCATTTATGTGACATGCCACGGTCACTGTGAGTGTAGCAAATCATTCTAAATGTGAATAATAAATCATTAATCAAATCAAATCAAATCAAACTTTATTTATAAAGCACCTTTCATACAAAAAAAATGTAACACAAAGTGCTTTCCATAAAACATAAACATAAAATGTATTAATGCTCCCCCCCGCCCTCCCCCTCCCCCCTCCCCGCACACACACAGACACACGGTGCAGACATGGCTAGGCACAGAGGATCCAGGTGAGGAAACTGTAACGGGGAGCCGTCCACGCCAGGAGGTCTCATAGCCCGCAGCTACAAGGGGGAGGGGCCCACAGAGACCATCCCGGCCCGGACGGAAAGAGGAGTCCACACCACAGCGGTGAAGCCGTGGTACAGAGCTCCACCACCATCCAGGCCAGAACCACCCCCAGGACGACCCCCAGGACGACCCCCTGCAGGCCAGAGTCACTCCCAGCATGGAGGCTCCCCATGAGGAAACACTGGAGCTAAAAGCTAAGAAAGCAGGATAAAATACACTAAAAGAGTTTTAAAAAGTATAACATAACATAAAATCCTAAAAGTATGTCTAAAAAGCAAGACATTAAAAACTAAAGGAATAAGACAGTAAAATGTATAAAATAGACCATAAATAATGACTAAAATATTTAGATAAAACATTAAGATAAAACAATGAAAATAAAATATGATAAAAAAGGATAAACTAAATATAAAACAGAGCAGTAAGATCCAATAAAAATAAGGGTGAGCATAAGAAATTTAAAATAGTTAAATGAGTCAGTTAAAAGCCTGATTAAAGAGATGGGTCTTGAGCCTCTTTTTAAAAACATCAACAGTCTCTGCGGCCCTGAGGTTCTCCGGGAGGCTGTTCCACAATCGGGGACCATAAAAACTGAATGCCGCCTCCCCATGTGTCCTGGTTCTGACTTGTTTAGTAATTTATTACTCCTTGTTTAGTAATAGAAATTGATGAATATTAATGAATGATGTTGAAATAAATATTGTATTTGTTGAATTAAACTTAATGATGTTTTTTGTTCGTCTTTTTAAAGTGAACCCTAACTGTTTGCTTCGTCTCTTTTTTAGTGGAGGAGTTAAAAGCCCCGGTGCCACCACCAAGGTCGCTTACCAAAACAGCCAAATGTGGAGCGGCTCAGGTGACGAATTACTGTCCAAACTACACACGGCGTCATCCAACTAAATCAGGTCATGTGACCTCTGTAAACATCAAGCTCCTGCTAACCATGTGATCTTTATGTTTTAGGATGGAGATAAAAAGAGTCATTCTGCAACAGAAGGCAGTAATAGTACAGGTGGGTCTTTATCAATATCTCTGTCCACTTTCATCTTCATTATTTGTGTTGTGTTGTTCCTCCGGCCTCTAACCCGTCCTTGTGTCTGTTGCAGAGTCGCCGGGCCCAGCCGAGACTCCGGCTCCCAAACAAGGAGACGAAGCCATGGTCAGTTATGTGTCTTCACTTTTCCTCTCCTCCACTTCACTTCTGCATCTTTGTGATTCACAACAATCAGTGCCTTTACTTTGGAAACAGTTCTCCATTATTACCCTAATTAGGACAATGTTTGGAGTAGAAACACGTAATCAGCAACCTTAATCCCAATAAAGTCATATTAAACAATAATCGCATTAAAACTTGGGGACTATTATGTTAATGTTAATACCTTAGTTGCAATAGAAGTTTTGCAGCCCTTTGCAGCATAAATTGAACGTATCTTTAACATTATAAAAGCAGCTCATGTAACTCCTCATCTTAATGTCGTCGGTTTAGCTGTTATCAGCAAACAATCCGATCATAATCAGAGTTTTCGTGGTTGTATTTTCCAAAACATTTGGCCTCTCTCTAATCCTTTGACCATCTTTTCCTTGTTTCCTCTTCCTTGGCTCCTTTCCCTCTTCCCTTTGCTCTCCTTACTGTCCCTTGTCTTGTGGATGTTCATGTTTGGACGGGCGTTGGCACCAACGTCCGTGTGCGCGGGGCCTTTGGTCAGTGTCTGCAGGACACCAGCCAGTATGTTCTGAGTGAGCTGGCGGCGCTGGAGACGGAGCAGAATCACATCGACAGCAGAGCCGCCGTGGTGGAGAGACGACTGCGGAACCTCATGGAAACAGGTGAGTGGCCCGAGCAGCAGGGAGAGTCGGGCGAGAGGGGCAGCACATCCTGGCCACAGAGAGACACACAACTACGCCCCCCACACTGACCCTGACATTCAGTTTAGGATCATGAATACAAATATACAGTTCATCAGTTAATCCTTAGCCGCCCATCAACTGGCTTGGTACTGTGGGAGGAAGTGGAAACCATGCAGGCTCAGGAAAAACCCACAAACTCCACAAAAAAAGGCTTTAATTGAGATTCAAACCCAGAATCTTATTCTTCTGCAGCTACAACGATTGTTCAAATCAGTTATTTAGTTCATATTTATTTCGGTCAATCACAATCACAAACGTAAAAATCAACAAACAAGATAACACAGGTTTTTCCCTGGTCAACATTGTGATTATTTTGACCGAAAAGGTCTGGGCTTGAAGCATAAAGCTGATCTACCCACCTTTTAACAGAATAGAATATACAAAAAGAACAAATGAAGTATCATAAGTCTACACAAAATAATAATAATAGTAATAATAACAATAATGAAGATGATAATAATAGTAATAATAATAGCAATAATAATAATAATAATAATAATAATAATAATAATAATAGCTTAAATAACTAATAATAGTAATAATAATGATAAAAATAATAATAGCTTAAATAACTGTAATAATAATGATAATAATAATAATAATAATAGCTTAAATAACTGTAATAATAGTAATAATAATGATAATAATAATAATAATAATAATAATAATAATAGCTTAAATAACTGTAATAATAGTAATAATAATGATAATAATAATAATGATAGCTCTGAAAACAAAGTGAAAAGATGCTAAGGAAACCGACAAAACCAATTTAAGTTGTCATTTCATCTCATGTTGGTTTAGTTCAGTTGGTTTAAGAAGCCTTATTATGATGGACTGAAGTCTACAAGCATCTGAAGTGTTCATTAATGTGTCTGAGCATACAGTAATAGTGTTTTTATTGGTGTTGTTTTTCCCCTAAATCCTCATACACCTTTGTGTGGATGGTTCTTTGTTTTTCAATTCTCCAGGAAGTGACCGTGATGAAGAGGAAAGGCTCATACAGGAGTGGTTCACGTTGGTGAACAAGAAGAACGCTTTGATACGCAGACAGGACAACCTGGAACTGCTGTAAGTACACTGAGAATATACCTGTACACTGAGAATATACCTGCACACTGACAATATACCTGTACACTAACAATATACCTGTACACTGAGAATATACCTGTACACTGACAATATACCTGCACACTGAGAATATACCTGTACACTGATAATATACCTGTACACTGAGAATATACCTGTACACTGAGAATATACCTGTACACTGATAATATACCTGTACACTGAGAATATACCTGTACACTGACAATATACCTGTACACTGACAATATACCTGTACACTGAGAATATACCTGCACACTGACAATATACCTGTACACTGAGAATATACCTGTACACTGAGAATATACCTGCACACTGACAATATACCTGTACACTGACAATATACCTGGGCAGCGTTTACAGCCCGTTTGCTTGTACTTTCCTACATTACTGACTCTTTTACAGGCAAGAAGAGCAGGACTTGGAGAGAAGATTTGAGCTTCTGAACAGAGAACTGCGGGTCATGATGGCTATTGAAGGTCAGCACCAACAGATACTTTACATCCATGTCCACTTCTTCTATGTATCCGTCTTCAGCCTTGGAGGAGCTGTGGATGTTTTGGAAGTGCTAGTAAAGCTAAAATGAGATTCCACTGCAGCACAAAAATAGATATTCTTATTGTTGATGTATTAATTCATTTATTTTGCACATAATTATTGAATTATTTCTTTCGAAACAATCTTAAAAGGCCTGCTTTTATGGTTCTCTTAGCAGGACTGTGTTAATGAACTTTCAGTCAAGACTAACGATAACTTTATCAACATTAGCCACAAAACACACTTTAGATTTCCCAGCCAGTGTGGGAATATTGCCATTAGGATATAAATATCTTTTTTTTCTTCCCTTTATCAGATAGAGGATCTATTTTGCAGCAAAACATTAACTGTGCTCTTTTACCAGAGCTAATGAGACAATCCTGGCAGAATGTGATGCAGTCAGGATCTATAGAAATGTGGATTCTGAACAAACATTTCTGATAAAGAGTTAAGCTAAAGTCTGCTTGAAAACAAACAATAAACTCACCATGTCACTAGCATCGTCACATTGTACCCTGCTCTATTTCTGGATGCTTCTCTACTGCTTTTAGGGCAGATGAGATGTATTGCAGACTGGGACCTGCAAATGAACCCATAGATATTTGTGTGGTTTCAAATCATGAATGACATCAGTGTGGGTTGCTCCTTTTATGAGGGAAGCCCTTAACGTGCACATCTCGGGCACTACCAGCTCATTCAGAGGAGAGTAAAGCAGAGTCGGACCTGGGCAGCTCTGTGCAGAACTCAGCTGGAGCTCCTTTCTTATTGCTACACGGGGCACATAAGCATTAGCCTGAAAACTATTCTGAATAAACTCCCGCATCAGTAGAATAATAACACTTCAGTCTTCACTTTAACAACATTCGATGTGTTTTTGTCTTCATGGTTCAGGTCCAAACAGTACACATACGTGAAGAAGAACCATATCATGTAGCTAAATGGTAATAATAAGGAAAACCTGGGCTTGTGAACAGAAACCTGTAGTTCTTCATGCTCTTTCTTTTTCAGACGAGTGTAGAGCAACACCTGAGCATCGTGCTGGAGCTCATGTAACAACCATGTAACCTTCGGTATCACAACCGTCTACGCTGCACTAGATCCCTGCAGTCCTCCTAACTGCTAAGTGTTGCTATGGAGAAAGTGAGGCTACGGCCTTTAGTATTAGCTACAGATTGTCTGCACTATAGTTTATATAGGACTGTCTCAGAAAATTAGAATATTGTGATAAAGTTCTTTATTTACTGTAATGCAATTTAAAAAAAAAAATGTCATACATTCTGGATTCATTACAAATCAACTGAAATATTGCAAGCCTTTTATTATTTTAATATTGCTGATTATGGTTTACAGTTTAAGATTAAGATTCCCAGAATATTCAAAATTTTTGAGATAGGATATTTGAGTTTTCTTAAGCTGTAAGCCATGATCAGCAATATTAAAATAATAAAAGGCTTGCAATATTTCAGTTGATTTGTAATTAATCCAGAATGTATGACATTTTTGCTTTTGTAATTGCATTACAGAAAATCACAATGTTCTAATTTTCTGAGACAGTCCTGTATGTTGTGGAAAAATGTCCTTCAGACTAAACTAGGAAAGACTGAAAAAAGGACGACTTGACTCTTGTTGAGGTTTTATTCTCCGTCCGAGGCAAAGCAAGTGAAGTCACGCAGCTGATGGTGCAGCAGGAGCAGAATCACAGGACGGTTAGGGTTAGGCCTTCTGTCCAACCCATACATGTGTTCTGAAGCCTGAAGAGCTTGACGTTACATGTTTCTGGACAAGATACCGAGGAAGCAGCTATATCTGTCTGACGCAAAACATGGCCTTGGAAACATCTCAGCTCCTTCCAGGCTGCAGCTGATTAGGCCTGATTCTCTGCCAGGTCATGAGGACCCACAACACTAGGGTTACATTAACCATATAACATCTAATATTTTCATCCTTTCTCCCACAGTATCTATCTTTGATAGCTAGTTAGTTATCAATACTAAAGTTGAGCAAACGATTGTCCCCTCGTCATCATGTCGAGAGTTTAAACTCTGTTCAAGTTCTGACTCTCAGGGGAGGAACCTGAACAAGCATCATATAGGATCTTTAAAGGAAAAATTAAGATCTGAAATTTGAAAAATGAAGCCAATCCAACAGATTGTGTGACAAATGTGTGTGTTCAGAGTGGCAGAAGACGCCCACCCAGCAGCAGAGGGAGCAGCTGCTGCTCCAGGAGCTGGTGTCACTGGTCAACCAGCGCGACGAGATCATCAGAGATATCGATGCCAAAGAGAGAGGGTGAGTTTCTCCTCGAAAAAGACTAATCATGTGACACAGAAGGAGTAAAAACAGTTACATGCATGGCCATGTTTCTGAACCTAGAGAATTTCAAGCATTTTCCTGACTTAGCTGGGATATGTGCGTGTGTTTTCAGTGCACTGGAGGAGGATGAGCGGCTGGAGCGAGGTCTGGAGATGAGGAGGAGGAAATACAGCAACAAGGCTCAAGATAAATGCGTGCTACAGTGAGAGGGAAAAGCACAAACACGATTTGTCTTTAGAGTTTTTAAATTTCCCAAGCAGCAGTATTTCTTTTTTTTTTTTTTTTTTTTAACAAAACGTAAATCTTTCAGCATTTCGGAGCTTAGTTTTATGTGTTTAAAGTGCCTTTACTCTCCCAGTGATGTGCTTTAAGTCTGAGGCTGCAAACTGTGTGTATTTTGAACATAGTGAGTTTCATAAATTTCCGTTGTTTCTTATTATTGTGACTCTGTTCTTATTTTTATTTATTGAAATGATGTGTTCTATTACTATGCATTTATTGCACATATGCTGTTCTTTTGTGTGTTTACGTGTGTTTCTTGAACATGATTCAGTATTGGAAACCAGCCTATTTTTTCTTCTTCTATTGAACAGATGAGTCCCACTCATCAAGACAATAGATTTTCAAAGAAAAGCCATATGTGCCTTGTTTAATGAGAAACAGTTTACAGTTGCTTATAATCAAGAGGCATGAAATGAATTGTTGTGGTTCGGGTGATGTTTATTTTGCCTGGTAGTGTATATTCTTTTAAAAAATATATCTATTGACATGTTAAAACATTTCAGATGTTAGAATAGTACTTGATATGTCGAGCTGGACTCAAACCAACAATGATGTTAGCACAAAATACGTGGTTCAAAAATTCTGAATAATCCCAGGAACCTTGTTTTACAGTCACATCGTAAACTCAACGACGCTGTAGGTGGTTTTTGGCTTAAAGTGTCTGTTTTAAGTTGAACTATGATGACCTGAATCAAACACAGCCAAGAGGTGAATGTCACTCCAGCGTGAGTCACAGAAATGAAAATGTTTTCCTATTTCTGTCTTTTTTTCTAGTGTATGCATGTTTTTTGAGGTGTGACAAAGTGGTACCCACCACACTGCATAGGCTGCCAAATGTTCTGGTCTATGAGAGAGGATTTATGAGAGTATACTGGTGAATAATGTTGACACGAATATTAATAAATATTGGTTGTTGCCTGCTTTTGTCGGTCGTGAGTGAATTGTTTGTGTTGGTAAGGTACAGCACGATGCTCCTGACAAGAAACTAATGCAAACTAACTTGATGTCCTGAAATAATGGATTTACCTGTGAATGTGTCATAAATTATCAGGCTCCAGTTTGTGTACAAGATTAAAATAATACATTGCCCTAAATGTATAGTTTTTTCCGTTTTTTTTTTTTTTTTTTGCTCACAATACTTACTTTGGATTACTTTTTTTTAAGTATAAGTATATATATATATATATATATATTTTTTTTTTACTTAACATTTGCAAAAAGTACAATGATAACAAATCTTCACATTATGCAATTTCACGTTGAATTATAACATATAAAGAGTATAACTCAAATAAAAAACAAAACAAATATACATTTATGGTTTTGATTGCTTTTGAATTTGTAGAAAACTTAATAGAGTCCAGATACTGATTTAATTCACAATGAAAAGCAAAAAAAGAGGGGTTTTTGTGTAAGAATTTGGATTTGTGGATGTGGAATTTTAGGGATAATCAAGGATAATCAACAAATTAATAATAAATGTTTCTCTTGGCTTTGTTCTAATCGTAACATGGTCAAGTATAATAAGTATATAATACCGACAAGAGCCCGACAGCCTGACGTCACTTCCCTCTCTCAGGATGTCCACGCCCCCTTGTAAATAAGGTAATAAACTACAGGTGGAAGGTTTAAAACACTCACATATTGTGCCTAAAAACTGCTGGATCAATTTTTGTTCATCAAATAATCCTGTTTGTGTTTTTGTTAACTTGCTGCGTCTCCATTACTCCTAGGTTTGCACAAAACCTAAATATTGCAAAGAAAAACATGTAGCCTAATGGAAACGTCACTTTTCGAAAAAACTGCTAAATTTGACAAGAAAAACTTTGACGCTTCAATGAGGGGGTTTTTCAGATGTCGATAATCCAGTTTATCGCGAAAGTAACGCGGTAAAAGACCAGTCCTAATGGAAACACCTTTAGCGCATTTGCAGCACTGATTTAGCCCTCAATAAAGTCATCAACATTTAGTTTGAGCGGGTTTTGGCCTCATTAATATGATTTGGACACTATTATTTTATGAATGCATTACCTAAGGGCTTTGCCTCTGAATAATCACTTGATGATCATCCAACAGTCGTCAAAGACTAAAGATGTTTTTGTCCATCTTTTTTAAAATCGAAATATTTTTCATTGTTTTGAGGAATATTCTCACGGGACAAGAAAATGACAGTAAAAGAAGAAATTGACGCTTTATGCAATTCCCAGATAATTAAAATGAGAGACTGTGAAATCTGGCAGCCATTTTATGTTTGTGTGTACGTTATCACAAGTAGGCCTAAGTAAAAAAGAAAGTTTTATTTTGTTGCATTGAAATGACCGTGTCTGAAATGTGTTATCTGGAAATGTTATAAGGTATCTAAAGATGCTGAGCTATGACACCTCTGGCCACTTACAAGCACATTTGTCCACTGTTATTGTACCCGATAAAGTCTTGTTACCGTCGTAAATGACCCGGAGAAGGTTATTCACATATGTATCAATCTGAAAAAAGGATCAATAGCAGACAGTAGGACTTGGCATGTATATAATAACCAGTCTGACATCAGGGTGCTATGTCCCTGGTGGTCTAGTGGTTAGGATTCGGCGCTCTCACCGCCGCGGCCCGGGTTCGATTCCCGGTCAGGGAACTACTTTTTCTTGAACCAAACGTGAATGGAATCATTGTAATGTCAACGAAATCAAGCCACATAACTTTAAAGAATTATTGGCAGCCTAATATAATGGTTCTTGATTATCTTTGTTTAATATAGATCTTTTTGCACTAAAGTGTGTTTGTCTGTAAGAGTATTCGTGTGAGGGTATTAACTCTAATCAGCTTTTACCTGCAGCACAGACAGCCACCTCACTGGGATGTGCTAATTTAAATTGACAGAACCCTCCTGAAGACTTGCAAACTGTTGAGCCGTTGTTATAGTGGAGACACAGTTTGCCTTAAAATGCAGGAGGAGCAAACCTATACAACATGTTGGGTGAGTGTGCTGAGTTGCATTTTGTTGGCCTGTCTCTACGTTGGCAGTTTGTATGTCTGGAGGAGCAGCTTACCGAGGTACATACATACCAGCAGACATGTGGGAAGAGCTGTTAAAGATGGTTTCTAATCTGTGTGTGTGTTTGTGTGTGAAGGGACCATCTAAGAATGGTAAAGCGTCGCTGTGCCAGTGTCCTGCTGGTCTCTGCAATCTCCCCTGCAGTTGTAAAGACGTGGATGCTCTTGGCTGATGTCACAGTGAGGAGCTGCACATGCATCTACTGTTACATTCTGCCTTGTATTTGGGGCAGTGACATCTATAATTATTTTTGCTAACTTTTGCTATCTATTAGATCTTCATATGTCTTTAATGTTGTGATAAATTTAACTATATGAAATAAAAGAAGTCAAAATAATGTAATTTGTATTTTCCGCATTATAAGGCGCACCTTCAATGAATGACGTATTTAAAAACCATTTTCCATATATAAGGCGCACCGCATTATTAGACACACTAAATATATGGTAAAATACCGACTATAGTGGCTGGGATTGAGTTACATATCTACCTGATGGAGCTGCGCTACAGGAAATGCTACAAAATCCTACAGCAAATGCAAAAAAAATACCAAGAAGAAAAGTACTGTATGTCAAACTTTATTAACAAAATAAAAACCAGCTTTGCTCCGTCTCGTCAAAGTCGGCATTATACGAGTCAGCGTCGCTGCTGTTGTCTTGAACGTCTGTGACGATTCCTGACGTTTTTAGCGCCGTTACTTCGGCGACACCAACTACATTACCCACAATCCCCCTGACTACAGTAACAGAAATTACCGTAATGATCATATATAAGGCGCACTGCATTATAAGGCGCACTGCCGGTTTTTGAGAAAATTAAAGGCTTTTAGGTGCGCCTTATAATGCGGAAAATACAGTAGCTAAATGGGGGGGGGGGTTCAGATTTATCTGCAAATTATTTTAAAGTCAAAACTCTGATGTGATCTACATGTCACAAGGTTTTTTTTGTAATAACTTGATTTGTATGAATTTGTCCATAAAATGTAGTCAGAACAGACCACCTGTAATCTAGGAAGGGTTATAGAATTATCCTAAATGTAACATGGGATTTGACAAACATTTAATAACACAAAAAAGCTACTAAAAATGAGCTTGTCAGGTCTCAAGTGTCACCATTTTGGAAATGATGTAATAGCAAGAAAAGTTCACACAGTGTCACATGATTGCACCAGGATGTTGAATAGCTGTCACTTTGGGACAAATAATTTGACTTCAAGCGATTTCCTTCTATGTTCCCGGATTGCTGCTCCACTCAGCCATTCTTGCATCTTCCACCACTGCTCTGCAGCCAGAAACTAGTGAAAAGATCTGCACTCTCTTGAATAAGAGTAATTGTCATGTTCAAAATGATATCAGACAGGCTTTGTTTTAGAATATTACACAGCACAGCTATCTTACTTACAGTATCTTAATATCACAATGTTTTCCATCCAACAGACAGAACTTGAAGCCACATCCTCCAGCTTTAAAAAAAACACCATGTAATCCAACCTTAAAAAGGGTTCAGTGCAGGACTGCAAAATTAGATTAAGATTATGTATGCATTCCAAGTAGCTTGATGCAAAAGCAACCTTTCTCTGCATGAAGCTGCAAACTGCAAGGTAGAAAATTGGGTTAACCCGTGAAGAAAGATAAATAAATCAGTCACCCTGAAATAGTTGACAGAGGTCAGTGAACCCCAGCTGTCCAGGTAACTCCCTGAGTTAGCCGTATAATGGCTACATGTTAATGAAAGTGCATGTGCACCTCCAGGTGGACGTGTCTGTGCTGGAGTTGATGGGAGTTCGTTTGGAAGGTGTAGTTCCTGCCGCTGTGCTGCCGTTAACTCTGTCTGTGGTAAGATCTCCAGCCATGCAGAGCTGACAAATGTGTCCGGGGTTTTCCCATTTATGACACTAATAAATCAGTCTTTGTTTAAGTTTCATGTTTCTAAATTAACAATAATTATTTGGATGTTGTATAATCACTCAAGCTGAGATCACAAACAGAACTTGAATGTGGGACAAAAGAAAAATAAACTGTTATAGACATGCTCAGATGAGGTATTTCTGAAGAAACAACAACCCAGCAACAAGAGCTCTGGTTTTTCTTCAGTAGCTCCAAATATTCCTCTGATGCCCATTTTATCTGACACAATGTTTTATTTATTGCTGTTCAGAGACAGTTTGGGCAATTATTTATTCATATTATTATTAATTATGTATTTAGTTTCCTCTGACAGTATGGCATCTCTTCATGTTTTTCTGCCTTTATCAGTAAAATCCCATGTGCATGCTTGAACAACATAACACACGTCCTCCTAGATTAGTTTGATTATTACTTTGTAATTTACTTGGATGTTTATTCTGCACATCAGGTTTTTTATCTGGGGCCCCTGGTCTACTCTGCCGTGGAAAACCCCGACGGTTTCACTGGAGAGCTGCGATCTGCATTTGGTGTGTGTGTGTGTGTGTGTGTGTGTGTGTGTGTGTGTGTGTGTGTGTGTGTGTGTGTGTGTGTGTGTGTGTGTGTGTGTGTGTGCGTGTGTGTGTGTGTGTGTGTGTGTGTGTGTGTGTGTGTGTGTCTATATCACTCAAGTGTTACGTTGGAAAAGTTGGGCTTAGAGAGTTTTACATATTTGCTTCTATTGCATTGAATGTCATCACGAAGTCCTGGTTATTTTTCCAGATGTTCCGTCGTGGCTGGTGTGTCTGCAGGACGCAGTGTGGCTCAGGAACCAGGTGGTGGCGCCAGTGACGGAGGAGCTGGTGTTCCGGGGGGCCCTGCTGCCCATGCTCATACCCTGCACCGGACCCACCGCTGCCATTTTCACTGCTCCCCTCTTCTTTGGTGTCGGTATAGCAACCGGATTTTAAATCAGGAAGCAATTAATATTGATTATTCACTCCCTTATTAATAATGTACTGCAGGAAGTAGAGTAATGATTAAATTATCTTGTCCCAAAACAGAGTTACTGGATTTTAACCTTTGTTATTATTAAAGTGGTAGTATGTGCTACATTACAGGACTTACTTACTTATTATTTTAATATTGCTGATTATGGTTTACAGTTTAAGATTAAGATTCACAGAATATTATAATTTTTTGAGATAGGATATAGTTTTCTTAAGCTGTAAGCCATGATCAGCAATATTAAAATAATAAAAGCCTTGCAATATTTCAGTTGATTTGTAATGAATCCAGAATGCATGACATTTTTGTTTTTGTAATTGCATTACAGAAAATCACAATATTCTAATTTTCTGAGACAGTCCTGTATATTTGTTAGAAGTTTTTCATGGACATTCTGATGTCACTCCAGCTCATTTCCACCACATCATAGAGCAGCGGCGCCTTGGCAAGAACCATATGAGCGACATCCTCCTGATGGCAGGTTGGTTTGCAGCACATTTTCTCATGGACATTAAATAGTGTAAAGAAAATAACGTGATCTCCCATTCTTTGCAGGAGTGCAGTTCCTGTACACAACTGTATTTGGTGCCTTTACTGCCTTTATATTCCTAAGAACTGGTGAGACGCAGAGCAACATTCATATCTGCCCTCTAACACTTCACCCTGCATTAAACGCCTCATTATGCCTGTGATTTGTGTTCCTGAAGGCCACATTGTGGGTCCAGTGTTGTGCCATTCGTTCTGCAACAGCCAGGGCCTGCCTGACATCAGTTCTGCCCTGCGGCACCCTCGCAGCGCCGCGCTGCTCTGCTCGTATCTGATGGGAGTTCTGCTGTTCCTGGCGCTGCTCTTCCCGCTCACAGACCCGCTCTTCTACGGTGCCAGTCCCGTCTGCAGCCTGCTCGCCCCGCCAGCATCCCTGTGTTGAGATAAACAGGATTAGATGCATGTGAGCTCTTGGAAATATCTGTTCTGGGCTGAATTTTCTTTCGTGATACATTCCTTTTTCAATGCAGAAGCGTTTTCATGAGAAGTGCTAGTGCGGGTGGGTGAGCATGAGAGGAGAAGGTCTCCAGCCCCTCAGACATTTCCTGCATGACTGAAAATATTTCCTACTTTATTGAAACTTAACACGAATACAGCTTTCCCTGGCTTTGCGGAAGAAAGGGAAAAAAAATTCTGTGTGTGCGCATGTGTGTGTGTGTGAGCAGCTTAGAAAAACAGATAAACTGTGAAAGGGAATAGGTGAAAAGGGGAGCCAGTGCGGTAGACGGCAGTCGAGAAAGCCGCATACGCAGACAGAGAGACAGACGGACAGAAACACAGACGCCGTTGCCAACAAAGACACTAAAGGGACCAAAGCAAAGAGACAGAACTATGCAAAAAACCATGTTTTTAAGGACAAATCAGGCGACGACAGTTGGGCTTAAATAGAAGAGACTGAAAATAAGTGAGAAAGAGCGGCGGCGGCCAAAAGCAACACGAGCCAGAGCAGCAGGCGGGTCGGGGGAAAGGAGAGGGAATTAAAATAGGGATGAATTGAAAGAGAAAAGTTGGAGGCGGAGGAAGGGGAAAGATTAGTGTCTCCCCGGAGAATTAGAAAATGTGGGGTAGTAGAGCTGAGGGAGGGGGGAGGAGGTCATTCAGGGTATCTGAAAACGGCTGAGAGGGGAAAGGTTCTGCTGAATACGATTTATGAGACACCACTGTGGGTCATTAAAACGTTGCAACTTGAAATAGGAAAGTACATTTACATATAAATGCATTAAGGACCAACTGATTGTATATATTGCCCTAATTTTTCTGCACTTTGTCATTTCGCTGACTCTGGTCCTGAATAAAACAAAGACTTGAAATGAAATGAAATGCAACTTTTTTTATTTCAAAGTACCTCTGGTTTTGTATTGACAAAAATAATGTGCCACCCATTATCTAGACCAGTGTCTCCCAACCTGGGGCCCGGGCCCCCCTGGGGGGGCGCCAGAGATCTCTGGGGGGGCGCGAAACTTTGTCTGCTTTGAAATTATGCAGTTGTAAAAATTATATTTGCGAATGAGTCATTCATAAGACATTGTTAGGAATAATTTATGAATGTCTTGAATTTTCTTTTGTGTTTTTTATACACTGGTGACAAACACAGGAAATGATTTAATTCCTTATTATTATATCATTACTCAACATTTAATCTACTCCGACAGGTTGTTAAAGGAAAAATTTAAAAAAATGTTGGTCTCATATTAAAAGAGACATTTTTCAGAAATATTTTGATGTCCTTTTATGTCCTTTTGTGCATATTTTATACATTGGTGACATTGGAGAAAAACAAAGTCATATGTATACAGAGTAAACCAAAGAGAAATGTATCAAAAAAACATAATTAATGTTCATTTTTTTCAATTAAAGACTATTTTGGTGCTAGTACGTACGGGTCGGGGGGCCCGGCTGGTCTTAGACACAAGTAGGGGGAACAAGGAAAAAAGGTTGGGAACCACTGATCTAGTAGTTGACCCAACAACATTTGGTAGATGGACTGTGATATGATCATGACAGCTTTTACAGGTGCTTAGAAAAGACATAAGAGATAAAGATGAGGATGGAGAGGGTTACTGGGCGTCCATCATGCATGATAAGACTTCCGTCTGTGCTGGTCCTCTCCCTAGACGGTCCTTTGAAGGCTGCACGGAGACCGGGCCCTGAGCTCCTGCAGCAGATCAGAAAAAGCCCCAAATCTGTGTTTACGTGGCTTAAACAAAAACAGCAAAGAGGAGAAGTGTTGATGAAAGGGTACCACAGAGGAAACTGCTGCTCACGCAACAAAGCTGTGGCTCGTCTCACGTCTGCAGAAGGACATCTGGACGTTCCTGGACGCTTCGGGGGGACAGTTTTCCACCAACAGATGAAAGTAAAGTTCTTCTGGCAAAACTACAAGAATGGTATGTTTTGAGGAAAAAACGAAAAGGTAAAATAAACCAAGGCCAAGTCTTTATTCAATGTGTCTTCTAACCTTCGTATAGGACTTTCCTTGAATGCAGTACTCCCCCACCCTCCCCCTCCAACCCACACCCCCAAAAAGTAACGCTAAAGTTCAGGGATTGGTTTGATATTTCAGGAAAGATGGTCATTTGCTGCCTTGATGACAAAACTGAAACCATATGTGTGTTGAAGCCATAAGTAGCACCTACAAGTGTCTCCTTAAGCCCCCGCGCTGCTCGTTGGTTCGAGCTGGACTTAAATTAGTCCAGCACCTCTAAAGACGGGTGCTTAATGTCTAGGTTTCCGTTCAGATTTGGGGAAGAAGTCAGGGGGAAATTACAGAGCCCTATAAGTTGTGATTAACTCCCAAATGTCTTAACATCACTGATTGAATGAACAGCCTGGAGGGCTGAAGAGACACGCTCCTTATGGAGGAGTCAAGGTCCTTCTGTAGCTCGGGAGGTGGATTAGTCGGCCATTTGGAGGATTTGCTGCTTGGATCACCCGTTGAAGGGGCTTTGGTCAAGATACTGCAGGAAACATTACCCCAGGTGTGTTCCTCACTTGTAAGTTGTCCTCAAAATAATGTAATTCATCCCCAGATGGAAAAAAAAAATATTTTTAACAACTAGAAACACATTATTTCACATTATTTTCACCTTTCACTATGTGTGGTTTGGTCTCAGTGATGGACAGGAATCGGGCAGTTGTTTCTGTGCTTTATTATTTCTTTAGAGGTATAGTTAGGGAGGTTAAACATTTTTAAACACATGTTTTTTTCTCAGGGAGCACTGGGGAGCCTCCGTCCATGTTTTGTTCCAATATTAACAGATATGACATCTTCCAGAAACTGCTAACCCTACCTTTAACATTCTTTGGCCCAAATGTAATTTATACTAAACACATTTTTTAAAACCAAAATGCTGGTCCTGTTAGGGAAGATGTATAACAGAAGCAAAGCGACCTCACTTGAAATGATAAATCAATCATTGGGTAATGTGGATGCTGAGAAAAACAAATACAGGACTGTCTCAGAAAATTAGAACATAGTGGTTTTCTGTAATGCAATTACAAAAACAAAAATGTCATCCATTCTGGATTCATTACAAATCAACTGAAATATTGCAAGCCTTTTATTATTTTAATATTGCTGATCATGGTTTACAGTTTAAGAAAACTCAAATATCCTATCTCAAAAAATTAGAATATTCTGGGAATCTTAATCTTAAACTGTAAACCATAATCAGCAATATTAAAATAATAAAAGGTTTGCAATATTCCAGTTGATTTGTAATGAATCCAGAATGTATGACATTTTTGTTTTTGTAATTGCATTACAGAAAATAAAGAACTTTATCACAATATTCTAATTTTCTCAGACAGTCCTGTATGTCTTTATTGGGTTGAGGTGAAAGATGGGCAAAAATAACAGATTTTCCCACAAAATATCCCCCTGTGGACGGATGAGCTGGGATCCTAAAGAAGACTCACTTGGACAGTGGACTTTATTATAATAGTTAGCAAAAGGCCTTGTTAGGGTAGATTATGTCACCCACATTTCCCCACACTTCCTGCATATCTCCTCTGGAGTTGAGAACTTAGAGGCGTTCATGTTCATGGCTGAATGGACCTGTTGCATTATTATTCTCATTTCATCAGCGTCAAGCTTCATTGTTGAAAAAGTCCAGGTCTGATTTGTGGCCCCAGCCCGTCGGGTGCTGAGCAGATAAAAGCTCATTACAGTAACAACTCTTCATGGGTTGCAGCCAAAACTGATACTGCATTTTTCACATTCTCATACGTCTAATGATACTTTAAACAGGTTGTTTAACTAATGTTTGCTTTTTGAGAGGTTCGTATAGCTTTACTGAGATCTGACTGTCCAGCAATCCAAGTTCTTAAATACTTTGAATACTGAACAAGGTCTGCTGTCAAGCTAGAATTTATCTCCTGCACAGTGCTGAGAAATGTTAGAAGGACCTGGGTTTAAAGGGATTAGCTCCCCCCCCCACAGTCTTTATTTATTCAAAGAGAGACTGCTGTTTTTTTTTATCAAGCTCCCTCTCTGGACTCTTTCCATCACTCTCAACCCATTCCTCAGCCGGCCACCGCCGGGTGCTTGATCATTTTGGGACTCTTGCTGCACTGGATCAAAAGTGACAGCAGTTTTCTGCGAGAAGCAACCTTATTACCTTTTTACCTCACTCTGGTTTTCCCTGAAATGTACACCGAGCTGAGGTCCAACAGCCCCGACTCTGGCCGCCGTCTCAGACGGCCGTCCCTATCTCCCAGCTGGGAGAGGGAAGGAAGATGGAATCATGGAAAAGTGGGGAAAGAGCCTGTTATTAGACTTCACTGCGCATAACAAGCCTGCAGAAGATTTTAGCTTTGCGTTTGGGGAGTAATTTACATTCTTCTGCTGATGCTGAGTCAGGCAGTTTATGGTTTCTTTTTTTTCAGAAAAGATGGTTGTTTTTTTTTTTTAAAAAGGCAGAGTGAAAACTGAGCCTTGGTCATGTGATGCATGTGGATGTTCGGTACAAAACGTGGAGTTTAAATTAAAAGAGACAGAGAGAAAATGAGGAAATGGCTCCGAAATAAGTCACAAAATCATCTCACACATCAGACGCCAGTCTGTCTCTTCGCTGCTCTGATCTTTCCTTTGTCTCCCATCGCCTCACTGTGGCGTTGCCATCCTTTCTTCTCACCGTTAATGCCTTTACCATTACAGCTGCAGACACGCACAAACACAGAAATGCTTCTCTCCTCGGGTCGGGGTATCATGAGAGACACAACAAAGAGGTGTCAGATGTCTGTGCACGCCTGCATGTGCATGGCTGCGTCTGTGGAAAAGCTGAGCCCATCATCTGGTAAAGGAATAATATGTCAGGACTTAGCCGGCCCCTCTTTTTTTCCCTTTTTTTTGTCTTCTGTCCTTCAGCCTTTCAGCAATTTTAAACACAGAGTTTCTGTTTGTCTCTAGTTTGTTTAAACACGTGTGATTCATTACGTGCTGCAAAGAGGCGCCTGCTGCAGTCCAGCTGATACCACATACATCCTCATCATACTACTCTTTTACATGATCCTATCTGGTGTTTCAGGTGACGGAGTAGGTGAAAGGAGTTACGCCGTCTAAAACTGTGCAGTTAATCTAGAGGGCTGAAGTCATTCCACTGGTGTTTGCACTGGGCAGCGCCCAGGTGTTAACGTCAATAAAAGTGAGCTGGAGAAGGGGAGTCGGGTACAGAGCAGGCTCATATTCCCTTGTTAAATGAAGGGGAACAAATGCTACCTTGCTCGGCTACTGAAAAAAAATATGCAGACATTTTTAGCTGATTGATTCCACAACTCTGAATTTCACCTGGCCGAGAGTTCCTCGCTCTGGATTTAGAAATCGGACCGCCAGTGAAATATTTACGATGAAGATTCGTTGACCGTCTGGGTGACGAAGAAGAGCATCGATGGCTCCTACGAAGATGACACATGTGTAGAAGACGTGGATGAAAGTCTCACCAGACAGAAATCACAGAGAATGCACCGGTCCACTATTCAACCACCGGGCTCCTAATTGCTTCAGTGTGTCCTCGTGTGTGAGACTTAAGACATTAGCGGTCGGGAAATATGAACAACCAACGTGTCCTGCTGTATTTGATATGGCACAAGCTCCCCAATAGGCCTGAACAGTCTGCTCTCTGTTTTCCCAAGACCACGAGCAAATAGCAGTGCAGTTTCCCCGACATTAGCCGGAGAGTTAAATGACTTCAGGAACCGACACAGTCCCAGTTTATGCAATTATCAAAGTAGAGGCAGATGCTTGTAAAACAAATTACCTCTCCAGCTCTTTGTTCTTCTGTGTTCAGGCTATTAACTGGAGAAACATATTCACTCCATGAAAGCTATTTGGCCTTTTTTTCTTCCAGAGACTGACTGATGTGTTTGCTACGTAGCAGCTCCACTGCAGCAGCTGTGGGTCAGTGATGAAGGTGGACAAGCCCCGAGCAGCAGGACGGAGCTCGGGTCATGGCCAGGGCCGGCAGTTGGGTATGGCAAGGTACGGCACCTTGGCTTCAAGGGAAAATGTAAATGTTTGTTTTTTAAATACATTTATGGAATTACTCTGTGTCCATTTGTATTGATTATTGTATTAATACATATAGAATAACTACAAATGCAAATCAGAACAACATGATCGATTTCACTAGTTATTTTACACTGCAAAAACTCAAAATCTTAACAAGAATATTTGTCTTATTTCTAGTTAAAATGTCTAATTTCTAGTAAAAAAAAATCTCATTACATTTAAGACAAGACTCAAAAACAACCATTTTCACCTGTTTCAAGTAGATTTTCACTTAAAATAAGTAGAAAAATCTGCCAGTGGAACAAGATTTTTTTGCTTGTAATAAGAAGATAAATCTTGTCCCACTGGCAGATTTTTCTACTTATTTCAAGTGAATATTTACTTGAAACAGGTGAAAATTGTCAAATAACAAGTTATTTTTCTGGTGATGAATCTTGTTTTAAGTGTAATGAGATTTTTTGACTAAAAATGAGACATTTTAACTAGAAATAAGACAAATATTCCTGGTAAGATTTTGAGTTTTTGCAGTGAGCGAGACTGCATTTGAAAAAGTTCACATTTTCTTAACCACACAGATAAGCTACCTAGCAGACCTCTGTGATGAATATTTGCTGGACGTGTTGATTGATACTCTAGTTAAGTTCTGTGACTCGTAGCCATACCTTAGCTTCCACTGAATTGACGCAACTGGATCACGCACGGCATTTGTGCACTGACCCAAGCCACGACTCCAGCATCTCAGTGAAGGCCAATCAAGGGAAAGCATATTTCATCATTAAACATTTCTATTAGCAACGTACCACAATATTTTATTGTCAATTGCGCAACTTGCTCTGTAACGGCTGCAGGTCAAGTACCTTTAGTGGGTGGATTGGAAATCATTTCTTGCACAAAGTTCATATTTTCCACAATCTAAGTGATACAATCCATGATTATTTTTCCAGTCAAAAATGGTTTGATATTTATAATTTATGGTAAAAAAACAACACAAAGTGAAAGGTAATATGGCACAGATGCTCACATTACCTCTGCAGCTCGGGGTTAACTTGCTGGGATGTCCATTCCACACGTGAACGCTCCAGACCAGCAACTTACCAGGTGGTGATAATGAGTTTATCAGGTGCATTTGATCGATAACATCTGGCTTACTTCCCCTCTTAAAGGAGCATAGCAGGATTAAAACAACCATACGTCTACCATGAGACGGTGGGGAGCGTAAACCTTTGACATGGCCCAAAATGACACGAATCAAAGCAATTTGGAGATAAATGTGTGTTTGCAGCAGAATGGCAATCAATCCCGGCACAGGGGGCAATGGAGCTACTTTATGTTAAAAAAATGCTATTTTATGCCTCTGAAGAGACTCAATAATTGAATTTCCAATAAGAGATAATGTGGGTAGGCCCAGGGTCTCCACAGACAAACTGAGGTCATTATAACTTTGTATATGTATAAAAAGTGTATAAAGAGGACTGTTCATACAGGTATCTCTGTCACTTATTTTTATATATATATATATATATATATATATATATATATATATATATATATATATATATATATATATATATATATATATATATATATATATATATATATATATATATATATATATATATATATATATATATATACATACACACAAATTGATGTCATGCAAGCTGCAGTTAATATATGCAAAAGGAGGAGAGTTAATGGTCTCTGCTATTAATGGTTGCTCATTTAGTCATAAATGATGAATTAATCTACCGATGTAGTTCTGTGGATGCAGAGACCGTGATATCTTCCCTTTTTTTCAACTGCTTTGCACTGACAATTAACTGGACAGAGATGCCAAAGAGTTATAGTATATAGTGAGTATAGTACTGTTTATATATAATATATATAAACAAAATATATATACTGTTTATATATAATATATATAAACAGTATACAATCAGTTTTCCACTCTCATACAAACAAAGTTAAAATGCCGTTGGGTTGTCTCTCGGGCCCTACCCACACTATCACTATCACCATAGCCCTCTGGGCTTACTTTATTTGCTCCAAATACATATTCTATTTTAATTCAAAACTGCCTGGATTTATGTCATTAATGATCCCAGTCAGAAGTGTACACTCCTTACCGTCTAATAATAAAGGCAGGGTTGTTTTAACTCTGGAAGGATCCTTTCATTCCTGTGGAAGCCCCGAGGCCACGCTTTGTTTTTCACTAACAGCTTCTGCATTTTGTCAAGTAATGACAGTGTAATAGACCATGCAATGTTATTCGTCTGATAGTGTTTTGACTACGGTACCTTTTAGGACCTGGAAAGGACAAGAAGATTTTTTTTTGTCCTGTCCCAGATAAAACTTTAAAATGATAAAAAGATGTACTTTCTTTATTGCGTGAATATGTGCCTTCTTGTTGTCTTTCTGTGTCTCTTGTAGACTTCATGGTTATAACCGTTTCTTTTTCTTTGTTTATCCCCATTTTCCTGCTGTAATTGTGTCTTTCTATCTTTCTATAATCATCTAGTGTCACCTTGTAGTTCTGCGTCTGGTGATTTGTTTTACCTCCGGCAGGCCGGTCTTGTTTAATGAGCCTTATTAAGTACATAATAAATTCAGACACACGAGGTTTAGTGGCGACTGAAGAATGTCATATTGAGAACAGGTCTCGGTTTTGTTTTGTTTTCTTCTGTTTTCTTCTGTTTAAGTTTTGCCGATGTTAACTCGAGAGCCTTCTGAGCGTTTAATGTTCATGTCAGCTGTGTGGAATCTGGAAGGTGAGAAAGTCCACGGGCGGCTGATGACATGTGGCGAGTGAGGGAGGGCTCGCAGATACAAGCAGCAGATACAAGATCAAGAACTCTGCGTGTTTCATTATAGCTCTTTGACTTAGACTCCACTGTGCGCACATTAATGTGAACGGAGGGAATTGCTGGTCCGGGACCATGGAAAGGAGAGGTTTTGTCTGTTCCATCAATTAGATTTGAGGAAGGCGTGGCTTTGTGAGCAGGAGCCGGGTCCAAGCAGGCCGTATGATAGAATAAACAGACCAGGGCTGGGAGTTTTAGGGTGAAACGGGTCCTCTGAGGCAGAGACTGGTAGCCGGAATAATGAGGCCTAGAGAAAAGAGGGGGAGAGAAGGAGCAATGTGAAGATAAGCAGAGGAGGCTCAAAGCAAGATGAGAGAAGAAGGACAAAAGAGATGACAAAAGAATGATGTAGAGAGCTGAGAATAAGCAACAGTCCAAGGAAAACAGAGGAGGATAAGGGATGTGGAGAAGGAGCTGGGTAACCAGACCAAAAGGCTCTTTGGGTTCTCCGGGATCCTGAGGTTTCATGTTTTTTCTACCTCTAGTTCCAGCAGTTGTTACATAACTGGAAAAAGCGGCTGAATTATAAGATTGTATATATTTGGTCTGCCAAAACCAGCATGCCACGTTCGAACAGAGGCCTGGATACAGATTGTCTGTGGTTAATAACTGCTTCTGCTGCACAAACTGCATCACTTTTCCATCTCATCATCCTTTGTCAAGAGGCTGCGGCGGATGAAATTGTGCAGCAGTGTTTTGTTTCACATTAAAAAGCTGTTCCTTATCAAACGTTGTCGATTAAAATGATATAAAGCTGCCCGAACGATGTTGTCACATTACATCACAATTTCCAAAGGGAAATACACGATACTTCACTAGATTTTCTGTTGTTAAGCAGTTTGTGTGTAGCGAAGCCCAACAAAGAGCCAGTAGCTCTGACTCCTGGACTCCTCAGGCCAGCGCCGTTGCTTTCATTTCATATTCCTTGGCGTTGCTCTCCAGACAGACGCAGAGAAACAGTAAAAAGATCATGTTTGTCTTTGGAAAATACAAACACAGCCTTTGACTTTGCAGCGGGCGGGCCGGCGTGGTGGACAGATCATGTGACAGCAGTGGAGGGGTACCCCACCAGCCAGCGCTGCTCCCCAGCCTCGCACAGGTCAAGCTGATGCACATCTGGCATTTCCTGTTTCCTATCCTCCATGTGCCCCCGAGCTGTACACACTCACACAAACACACACCTCTTACTCATACACATACACATCTGTGCCATGATGAACTTATTTCATAGCAGCGTGAGACTCAAGTCACCAGAGGTGTCAAGTAACAAAGTACTAATACTTCGTTACCTTACTTAAGTAGAAATTTTGGTTATCTATACTTCACTGGAGTAATTATTTTTCAGACGACTTTTTACGTTTTACTCCTTACGTTTTAAAAACAGCCTCGTTACTCTATTTCATTTGGGCCTTTAATAAAAACTATCTAGTTAAATTGCTCCATCCGGATAGAGTGAATTTGGTTGTGGTTGTTTCAGATGTTCTTGTCCAGTTTTGTTCTTACATCCGTTCCCTCAGATTCCTGCAACTAAACTTGGATGTACATTCCAATAAAGGTTAGGATAAATGATAACATGCCTCTGAAGTTTGACTTTTTGCACCATTACAATACTTATAGGCAACTAGTCATCATATCTGCTGCTCTCTGAAACACATGTTAATGCTCAATAGTACACATATATGGTTCTTTAATATATTTGTATTATACTAAGATGCATTCATTTTCAATGGCTTTTGTCCTTAATGGCTTTTTTCCCCCTTACATTACTTTTACTTTTATACTTTAAGTAGTTTTGAAACCAGTACTTTTATACTTTTACTTGAGTAAAAAACTTGAGTTGATACTTCAACTTCTACAGGAGTATTTTTAAACTCTAGTATCTATACTTCTACCTGGGTAATGAATGTGAATACTGAAGACACCTCTGCAAGTCACACATGCACACTCACACAACACACACGGCCCAACAGGTATTCCTGCTCCGTACTTAAATGTTTCCATTGGACGGTAAAGACGTCCAGCTGGAATAGGCTCAGTGCGGAGAAAGAGGAGGAGGAGAGGGATCTGAGAAGAAATGCATAAACAGTGGAGGTAAAGAGAGACTGTCTGCGAATACCAGAAATGAAACCTTTCAAAGAGGGACAGACAGACAAAGGGAGAGATGATGGAGGAGCAGAAAGAGAGGACGGGAGAACATGGAGACCATCTCAGATTGTCAAAAAGCTGACAAACACTTTCCACTCCTGTGGGTGCTGTGCAGCATTGATATTCCCCGCGACCATGAGCATGTGGGTCTCAATGTGGGACAGAATGGTGCCGTATGGTTTTCATAACCCTCTTAGGGTTTGCAATTCTCTTACTGCCCCCCCTTCAGCCCATCGTCCCCTCTGGTCCTCCCTCACACACTTTACCAGCCCCCTTTCAAAAGCGCACAATTCTTTTTCCTCTACGTAGCCGCCCCCCCGTCCCGCCCTCCCCCATCTTTCTCTCTTTCTGAGGTTCAGTCAGAAAGCCAACTTTGCAAAGGCAAGAAAGAAAGCTCCAGATACAGTATAGGCTTCTATCACAGAAAGGTCATATGGACTGGGTTCTTGGCTGAAAGGGCAGACGGCCCCATTCAACACTTTTCAGTCTCACCGGTATCTCACTGGACTATCATTTGGACTCTACTGGATTTAAATGGACTGTCTGGATTAACTCTGTTAGGGTTGAAAACAGATTTAAAGTGTCAGCAGCATTGGAGCTTTGAATGGACGTTGGTCTCGCCAACACTGGAGAGTCAGTTGTCTGATTTCTTGGACGTTTCAAGGACTTTTCAAGGAAGTAAGCAGGTGCTTAGTCTGAATTGGTCAGTCTCACAATACTCCGCCCAGATTATTTATTGAAAACTTAAACAGGAGAGAGAAAAGTAAATAAAAGTTTGAAGAAGCTCAATTTGGGTCGAGTTAGTTTGGAAAAAGTAGCTTTTTTCCATTTTTAGAGAGTTAATTTGTAAGTTGGGGGATATTCATTTGAATGTTGGCTTAGTTCAACCTTTTGTCTTGGTGGAGGATGCACAAGGTCTTTAGGAGCAGTAGCGGCTGCAGCAGCATGAGTCTCTTGTGCATGCTGTGGCTGCTGGCGGTGTGTCTGGCCCCCGGGAGCCGGGGCCAGAGGCTGGGGGGGCCGGACAGGGAGCAGCCGGCCGCTGAGGGCCAGCTGTCAGAGGGCGACGCCGTCTGCCATCAGGAGGGATGCTACGCCGTCTTCCTGCAGAAGAGAACCTTCAGGGAGGCTGGGCGGAGCTGCCGGGAGCGAGGGGGGACCCTGGCCACCATGCACACCCCTGAAGCGGCGGGCGTGGTCCACGAGCTGCTGTCCACCGTCCAGGGACAAGGGCCCAGGATGAGGCATCGTCTGTGGATCGGACTGCACCGAGCGCCGCGCCAGTGCTCCCCCAGAAGACCGCTCAGAGGATTCGTCTGGGTCACAGGCAAAGTCTCACCTTTCTCATATATTACCTTGCAATGGTTGCATCATGTACCTCAGTCACTTTGAAGTTGTATTTTTTATAAGTCTTAAACAGATAAACGAAGAATACCTCAGTAAGGCTTAATGGGTAATAAACATCAAGCACAGAAAATAATTTCACAAGAAAACTTTAAAATGCTGTCTGAAAGCTTGACTGGGGCTCAATTCCATATTTTCTACTCCATCACCACTTTACAGTCTATGAATTACACTCTGAAACCCATCCTTACATATGCAGTCAAAGCTGGAAGCAAATATCACAAATGTGCACAACACCAACTCACCACTTTGCTTCAACACAGGCACTAACCATGGCTAGAACAAACCCACAGTAAATACCCTTAACGTATTTATAAATCAATCAATTCATTAATTATATGCTTCTTCTTTAACTGCTTCTAGTCGTGTCTCAAGCGTAAAATACAAAAAACTAAATAAACATATAAACACTAAAGTAAACAAGCAGAACTGTGACTATTTTCAACTTTTATGATGGCTGCTTTATTAGATTCAGACATCCCACTGCTCCCCAACCAGCACACGTATCAGAATCTGATACCACAGTCGGCCTGCAGAGCTCTTTCAGCCTCCTTTAGTTTTCAGATGCAGAACTGGTGCAACTGGGGAACGTCACTCCTTTTTTTTTCTTTTTTTCTTCAGCAGCTCTCTGTCCCTCCTCGGCCTGATTTAGCCACTCATCAAGCCCACTAAAAACCAGATGTGTCTACCTGGCTCCACAGATTGAAAAGGCATTACTCTTTAAAGAGTTGCGTGACCAGCTTGCATCTGCGTTTTGTTTTTCCTTTTGTCGTATAAGCCAGGACATAGTTGAACAAACAAACAAATAGATAAAAATGAATTTTTTATTTTTTTGCTCATCACATCAGACATTAAAGTTATAGAATTAGAGAATATATACTTTTTTTTAATTTGTAAAGTACTTCAGATAGTTGGTTGCTGTGGGTCGTTATATTTATGCATTCAACAATATTTGTGTACATTTGCTCCCAAATTTCTCATGCACGTTGTGAATCTCTATGTGTATAATGTATTTTGACAAATTAATGAAATATGGCAGAACTGTGGTTTTGTTGAGTGTTTGGTGTAGACGCTGGGACAACGGGGAACACAAACAAGCCTGTGAAACATATTCCAGCTGCATGGTTGTTGAGAGGCTGCTTTAAGGCAAACCTCCCCCCTATTTTTGTTGGGGGAAAATGATCCTAACCCAGCCAATGGAAATAACAGTGGAACAAAAGGATTTTGTTGCTCCAAAAATAACTGTGGCATTTTAAAGCCCATATGTGTCACATTTTAAGATTTTAGCCTTTGGCAGCTTCTAGTGGCATTATCAACAAAAAAAAACAAAAAGGGTTCAAGGGCAACAGAAATTCAGTTGTACATTTCCCACCCTTCGTAAATTAGAAGGACTCAAAGCACATACACTTTTTTTCACGGTACTTTGTAGGACAATTAAGCCACATTGAGCATGTAGAACTGGTAGCTGTAATGATGATGAATACAAACTAGTTTTACCAAGCTGGTCCTTGTGTTTTTCTTTCAACAGGAGACCAGGATGGTCAGTTTACCAACTGGCTCCGAGAGGACACCCCTGGGACATGTGCGGCCCATCGCTGCGTGGCCATGACCGTGCATGTATCTGACAGTGGACAAGAGAACAAAGACAATTTCCGGTGGGTTGACGGCTCCTGTGGGGTGGCTTTGGATGGATATGTCTGCCAGTACAACTACAAAGGCATGTGTTCGCCACTGAAGGGCGAGGGCAGGGGTCCGGCTGTCTACTCCACCCCATTCCACCTTGTTAGCACCCTGCTGACCCATGTGCCCCTAGGATCCGTAGCTGCTCTGCCATGCCCTGCAGACGGTGCCGACCCAGACACTCCCACTGGGCAGACGGTGGTGTGCATGGAGAGAGATGACATGACGGTGGACTGGTCGAGGGACGGCCCTCTCTGTTCATCCACAACACCACCGAGCCAGGACTGGTGTAGCGGGGACCATGGGTGCGAGCAGTACTGCCAGAACACAGACACAGATTACTACTGTTACTGCTCCGAGGGCTTCGTGATAGATGAAGACGGCTACAGCTGCAGGCCCGACCCCCTGCTGGAAACCAGCCCGCCGGAGCTGTCCTCTGACTCTGCCGGCCCCACCGATCAGCCTCACATGAAGGAGATCTGTGTGGCCATGGGATGTGAGTACGACTGTGTGGAAACCACTCGGGGCACCAGGTGCACGTGCCCCCCAGGCTATAAGATTGGCGCAGATGGACGCAGATGTTCTGATGTAGACGAATGTCTACAGCAACCGTGCACGCAACACTGCGTCAACACCCCTGGCACCTTCCACTGCACCTGCTACCAGGGCTATCAGCCGGACGATGACGGCGAATGCGTGGACACTGACGAGTGTCTGGACGAAGGTAGCTGCGAAGGCTCTTGTGAGAACACCGTGGGGTCCTTCACCTGCCTGTGTAACCCCGGCTACGAGCTGGACAGCGGAGGAGTGTGTGTAGATGTGGATGAGTGTATGGTGGAGTCGCCCTGCCACCAGCAGTGTCTGAACCTTGTAGGAGCGTATCAGTGTTTTTGCGACAACGGCTTTGAGCTGCAGTCAGACGGACTCACATGCCAGCCTTTGAATGATGATGAAGAGTACTCCACCCTGACTCCTGATCCCGTTGACTCTGCTGACATGCCCTGGTCCACCTCGTTCACCCCTGACCCCGCCGTAAGAAACTTTGATGTCATATGGCTGACAGAGGTCCCTGAGGGCCTTTACCCTGACATGGCTCATGGATCAGATAATCACCTCAACCAGTGGGATGATCTATCACCCCAACAATATCAGACAGCCCCATCGCCAACTGAGAAACACAGCACAGGCAATGAAATTGAAAATGACGCCAAGACGGGAGGTAGAGAGCAAAGTGGCGGGGCAGCCGCCGAAACCGTAAATGGTGGGACTGGGGAGGCGGAGGCACCAAAGGTGGACAGTACGGAGGAAACCACAGGCGCAGCAGAGGATGGAGATGGAGCAGCAGGTAAACGGAAACATGACAAAGGCTGGCTGCTGGTGGCGCTGCTGGTGCCGCTGTGCGTGTTCCTCGTAGTGATGCTGGCTCTGGGGATCGTCTACTGCACCAGCTGTGCCGTGGACAAGAGCCTTACCTTTTCAGACTGCTATCTTTGGCTACTCCCAACAGCACGACCTGAGAGAAATGAAGCCAAAAGCCAAGCATGAACCTTAGTATAGACTAGCACACAGCAATGTGTTTAGATGTTCGTTAACATTTCTATGGTGGCAAAGGACTGGTCACTAAAAACTATAATTTGGATATTGTAAAGCTGCCTTGCTCACATATTTTCCATTGCACAGCCTTTGTAAATAACTCACTGTCATGTTTTTAAAATTCAATAAACCCATGAAACTGATGAAAATGCTCTGTGATTTGTTGCTGAAAATATCAGAAAATACCACATCACCAAATAAATGAAAGCTTGTTTGGAAATAATGTGTGGTTGCAGTTTTATTGCTCTGTCAATGTGAAAACAAACTTTTTTTGGCTACATGTCAACAACTAATATATGCATTTTAGAGAACTACCGACGTCTCCACTTAGGAAGAGGAAGTGAGATTTGGAGGGGTGATTGAGCCTGTGAAACTAAAAGAAGTTGCAGTTGTCTTCAAAAGTGAATCAATCTCCATTGACCCCTATGTCATATTTCCAACATGCTTCAAATTATTGTTTTGGTCTCTATTGATTTCACATCCATGACAACTCGGGGGGCAGCACTTGGGGGCTTGGTGGTTAGAACTGCCTCACAGCAAGAAGGTTCCTGGTTCGACTCCCTGGCCCGGCAGGGTCTTTCTGTGTGGAGTTTGCATGCTCTCCCGTGCTTGCGTGGGTTTCCTCCGGGTACTCCAGCTTCCTTCCACGGTCCAAAAACATGCGTAGTAGGTTAATTGATTACTTGATTGCCAGTACAGTAGGTGTGAATGTGGATGGTTGTCTGTCTGTCTGTCTGTATATGTGGCCCTGCGATGGACTGGTGACCTGTCCAGGGTGTAACCCCTGCCTCTTACATAAAATTACATACAAAATGATTGCCTGTGAATAATCATTTGAGTGATCATCAACTGCCTATGTCTTCTGCTATTTTCACAACAGCGGTTGTAGCAGTCGCAATAACATGTCCAACACTCAAGATGTTTTCATCCATCTTCTTCAAAGTCAAAATCTTCTTTTTCTTTGATTTGAAGAGTCTCGCAGGACGAGATATGGAAAAAGAACTGGCAGAGTTATACTCATAAAAAGAAAAACAATGATCAATGGAAACACCCGTCCCTTGCAGCGGTTCCTTTGCCGCAATTTCAGAATTGGTGATTTTGTTTAATGAAAAAGATTGATGGAAATCCACCTTTTGATTGACATATGGTTGGCGCGCTCTGGTTTCCCAGACAATGTGGCGACGTGCAGTACGAGGAAAAATTAAAGACTGTATGTAACAATGGATGAAGCATTGAGTCACGAGAGCCATTGCTTTCTGAAGAGCTGATTGGAAGCTTCTTATTCTTCTCACTAAGTGCAGCCAGCCATGTTGCTTGGGAAGCCAACGGGAACGCGCCCACTGTAGTTAATCAAAGTTAGCTCTGGCTACCAGCTCCCTCAGCCGATCCCAGCAAAATGTTTGTGGCGGGACAACAGGACCTGCTGGGCCCAGATCTTTCTATGTGTGTGCCAGACAGCGGGGAGGACTCGGGCTTCACCTCCAGGTAGGGGTTGGGAATTGGGAATTAAAGGTTGCGTTCCTTATTGAACCAATACGGACATATATTATGCTCTTATTTATTGATGTCATAATATATAGGTGAAGGTCGGAAAATTTGAATGTATTGCAAAACGTCATTCGTAGTAAATTTAACTAAACAAATATATTATTTCCCTATTACATTCAAAGTGAGATATTTCAAGCCTTTATTTGTTATAATTTTGGTGATTATGGCTCACAGTTTATGAAAACCTCAAATAAAAAATAAATGAGAGAATATTTTATGAAATCAATAAACAATTCCATCATCAAAATTATAACAAATAAAGGTTTAACATATCTTGCTTTGCATGTAATAAGACAATGACTAGGTAATATATTAGTTTCACCTTCTAAGTTGAATTATTGAAATAAATTAACTTTTACACCATATTGTAGTTGAAGTATTGAAATAAATTAACTTTTACACCATATTCTAGTTGAATTATTGAAATAAGTTAACTTTTACACCATATTGTAGTTGAAGTATTGAAATAAATTAACTTTTACACCATATTCTAGTTGAATTATTGAAATAAATTAACTTTTACACCATATTCTAGTTGAATTATTGAAATAAGTTAACTTTTACACCATATTGTAGTTGAAGTATTGAAATAAATTAACTTTTACACCATATTCTAGTTGAATTATTGAAATAAATTAACTTTTACACCATATTCTAGTTGAATTATTGAAATAAGTTAACTTTTACACCATATTCTAGTTGAATTATTGAAATAAATTAACTTATATTCTAGTTGAATTATTGAAATAAATTAACTTTTACACCATATTCTTCACCTGTAGGCTATATTATACATCTGGGCTGATGTGGACATAGCATAGGAGGCTATTTCAGTTGCTAGTATGGTCTATACAGTCATGCAAGTTCAATCCTATTAAAGCACTTTAAACTTTAAATCAAAGCATTTTGTTTTTTCATATAAAATAAACACATTTCTATGCTGTTTAGAAGTTTTGGGGCTTTTTTTTGGCTCCTTATTTCTATTTCTGAAAGGTGGCGACCCTAAATATACCATTTCTGACTCAACGGCCAAATCTAAAATTCCTGTCATGTTTAGTCAACATTATGTTGGTACAAACTACTGATTGCTGTAGTATGACAATAACAGATGAGGAAGTGATAATGGCTAGCCATTGGCTGAGTCAACTGTCAATCAATCACAATCAAATAAAGTTGTATTACTTTATATATATACATATATATATATATATATATATATATATATATATATATATATATATATATATATATATATATATATATATATATATATATATATATATATATATATATATATATTACGGAGCCCCTCTGGTGACATTTGAAAAAAATGTAATAATGCGTGGCCATGCATTAATAACTCGTGGCCACAAGTTAATATCTCGTGGCCACGAGATAATCAATGCGTGGCCACGAGTTATTAATGTGTGGCCACGCATTATGTATCTCGTGCCCACGCATTATTTTACTCGTGGATGGCATTATAACCTACTGTCTGGACTTCGTGGATGCAACTTCCTTGGTGGGATGGTTATTCATCATTAATAACAGTAATTATAGTCTATTTATATTAAAGAGCAAGAGTATTGTCATGGCGAGTGTAGTAATAACATGTGACATTTGAAAAAAATAAAATAATGCGTGCCCACGCATTAATAACTCGTGGCCACGCATTAATTATCTCGTGGCCACGCATTAATAACTCGTGGCCACGCATTAATAACTCGTGGCCACGCATTAATAACTTGTGGCCACGCATTAATAACTCGTGGCCATGCATTAATAACTCGTGGCCACCCATTAATAACTCGTGGCCACGCATTAATAACGCGTGGCCATGCATTAATAACTCGTGGCCACCCATTAATATCTCGTGGCCACGCATTGATTATCTCGTGGCCACGAGTTATTAATGCGTGGCCACACATTATTTAATTTTTTTCAAATGTCACTAGAGGGGCTCTGTGATATAATCTTCTGACATGGTACAAACAAATCCACTGCTCTCAAAGTTATCATTGATGTGAAATCAAATGATTGGGACCAAAATGGTTTATTGAATCAGGCTGTAAATATGTTTATTTCTGCTCTAAAGTTGGTCATTTTAACATGGAAGTCACTGGAGATCGACTCGCTTTTGGAGCCATCTCTAGCGGCCAGTCGATGAATTGCAACGAGTCTTAGTTTCGAAAGTTAGATGGTTAGCCTTGGTTTGCGCTTGGAAAAATGATGCTTCAAACGCCTATTCGGAATTCCCTGGGCCCCGTGACGGATGCTTTTCTCTTATTTACGGTTTATTTATGGGTTTAGTTGTACCAACGCGGTGGATAAAACACACCGACAACGTTTGATCTCGCCGCTAGAGCGGTCACGTGGTTCAGCCTCATCAACGCCGCGCAGTCATGTTCGTCTGTGGGACAGCTCGCTTTTGGACGGTAATTTAAATATTAAAATAATCCGTACACAGGTACATTTACAACTAATATTGATATCACTGTGAATACATCAATGTCAGTTACGTGTATTGAATGGCTGGATGACAACTAAAAGCGTAAGCTTTTCTGTGTCTTTTGGGGGGGAGGGAAAACTTCTCTTCATGGATTGCAGATCAATTAGCAACTGAACTGTGGTCGGGTGCAATTCATCTCTTGTGTAGCTACATGAGATTAATGTAAGTGATTTATTATTACTCTATTACATTGGACAATGATAAATTATGGTTTCAAGTTAAATATTTTTTTTATGTTTTATCCACTGCTCTGGGTTGTGCACGAAGAAGGCCCGGTGCGCCGTCAGGGGCCCATGAAGGAGGGAAGAAAAAAAAAGGTTTTTGTTAATGGAATAGTAGCATCATGTTTAGAAAAGCATAAAAGAGAAAAGAAAAAAAGAGCCAGGATGCTGTTAAAGCAAAAATGACAAAATACTATGTTTTTTTTAGTGCAACCGAGGACGCCGGGGGCCCAGGAGACTTCCATTAGGGTGAGGGCGGGGCCTATCATCACGATTTTACGCCACCGCCTGGTGTTGATAATAATAACAACAATAGTAGTGTATTATTATTATTACTATTATTATCTGTTCGTTCGACGATCCCGATGTTTCCGATTGCGCAATTGGAAAATTTACAGAGTAACTATTGGAAATTATTCAATTATTTTTAAAATAAATTATTATTTAAAACAGAAAAGCTACGACGAGGATGGGATTCGAACCCACGCGTGCAGAGCACAATGGATTAGCAGTCCATCGCCTTAACCACTCGGCCACCTCGTCGTGTGCATGTGCTCCACACGACGATTACAACTTACGAATGAAGACATGTATTGATGACGCGGCTGTGGCTAATTTCAGCCCAAAACGAACCCGATTTTTGTCTGCATTTTCGATGAATAATATTATTATTCTGTGTGTCTTTTGTAGGCAATCGTACATACATTTTCCCAGTTAAATCTGGTCTGAATATCTTAATTCAAAGTGTCCCGAAACGTCCGGAGATGATGGTTTCTGATTGGTTAACGTGTACGTCAGTTACTGAACACAGCGTGTGATTTGTGGAGAGCCGGAGCCGGGTCTCTCGCTGCGATTGGCGGAGAGCCAGGTCTCTCGCTGTGATTGGTGGAGAGCCGGGTCTCTTGCTGTGATTGGTGGAGAGCCGGGTCTCCTGCTCTGATTGGCTGAGAGCCCGGTCTCTCGCTGAATGAATACCGGAAGTGAGCGGCGTGAGACTGCAGTTTGACGTTCGGCTGAGACGTTGACCGGTTTGAGGTAACAGATTGTAAACATAATTCTCACATTTTAGTCTCTAACCTACGTTTTTAACATGAGCCAAAAGTACACATTAAATGTTGGCGTCCGTTCGAAATCTAGGTTTAGGCTAAAATAGGTTTCTGTTTGTTTAATCTGCTATTAGCACTCGTGCTAAAAGCTAATTGTAAAATTAAAAGTAAGATGTTACTCTGATTTAAACATGCAGTTTGTTTCTTCTTGCTGATCTTTGGCTGCTGAGCGCAGATACCTCTTTCCTTTAATTTCTGTAACTGGTTTTAAGGGAAAGTGAAAGCATCAGCTGGGTTTTATTACTGCATATTAACAGTCGGAGTGATTATTGGCTGCATTTATTAAATCTCATCCAACCTTTGTTTTATCGTCCTAAGCGCCTTACAACGTTCAAATAAGCCAATGGACCAGTTCAGTGTAATAACACTTGATTAACTTCAAAAGCGAAATTTTATTTTATGTGTTAAGTAAGTCAGCTAATTAGCAGTGTCACTTGTCAATTCAATGAACATCAGATTTTTCTTTTAATCTTGTATCAATTGTAGCTGACTAAAATAGAGACTGGTCAACTTGTAAAAATAAGGTGTCACGATCCATGTATAGTGCATTTGCTTACAAGGCTTTTAAGTTAAGCAGCACAACATAAAACTGAGTTATCAATCATTCTTCCATCCTATCAAAGATCATTAAAGGAATACAGCCATGCTTAACACTGGGGTTGTAAAAGAAAAAATGGACTTCTAAAGTTTGAAAGTCCATTTTTGCCACAGCCCAGCATTAAACATGATTCTGCCATATTTTTCTTTTATTCAAATGAAAGTTTGAAACCTTCATGTGTGTGTTTTACAAAAAAGCTCTTCTTCACTTAACTTATCCAAAGCCAGTTGTGTAAATACTTGCTAGAGTCCATAGTTAAAAATACAAAAAAAAATCATGAACATTACCTATCCTCATTGATGTACATTTTTATACCTCACTTGTCCTCTTACCACCCTGTTTGTTTTTTTTACTCTCTCTTCCTTTTTTTCTCCATGTTCCCCTTCCCTTTTCATGACTTTCTTTTTCACCCTTTCTTGTGTCTTACTCCTTACCTGCCCCTCAGTTCTCTACCAGCAGTATTAAAACTGAGATTGAAGATGGTGGACTCCCAGTACTACCTCCCAAATGACATTGGCATCTCTGCACTTGACTGCGGTGAGGCCTTTCGTTTGCTGTCACCTCGGGAGAAGATGTATGCCCACTATCTGTCACGTGCTGCTTGGTAAGTATTTCAGGATAAAGCAAGTCAGCAGTGTCGACAAAATAAGCAGAAGAGATCTTAAAGGGTATAAATGCTTTTAACATATTTCTTCTGATTTAAAAAGTGAAACAATTTAGCTATTGCTTTTAAAATTGGTTTAGCTGATTCTTTTTATATATGTATGTATGTATGTATGTATATATATATATATATATATATATATATATATATATATACATATATATACATACACAGTGGGGAGAACAAGTATTTGATACACTGCCGATTTTGCAGGTTTTCCCACTTGAAAAGCATGTAGAAGTCTTTAATTTTTATCATAGGTACTCTTCAACTGTGAGTGATGGAATCTAAAAAAAAAATCCAGAAAATCACATTGTATGATTTTTAAGTAATTAATTTGCATTTTTTTGCATGACATAAGTATTTGATACATCAGAAAAACAGAACTTAATATTTGGTACAGAAACCTTTGTTTGCAATTACAGAGATCAGACGTTTCCAGTAGTTCTTGACCAGGTTTGCACACACTGCAGCAGGGATTTTGGCCCACTCCTCCATACAGATCTTCTCCAGATCCTTCAGGTTTCGGGGCTGTCGCTGGGCAATACGGACTTTCAGCTCCCTCCAAAGATTTTCTATTGGGTTCAGGTCTGGAGACTGGCTAGGCCACTCCAGGACCTTGAAATGCTTCTTACGGAGCCACTCCTTAGTTGCCCTGGCTGTGTGTTTCGGGTCGTTGTCATGCTGGAAGACCCAGCCACGACCCATCTTCAATTACTCTTACTGAGGGAAGGCGGTTGTTGGCCAAGATCTCGCGATACATGGCCCCATCCATCCTCCCCTCAATACGGTGCAGTCGTCCTGTCCCCTTTGCAGAAAAGCATCCCCAAAGAATGATGTTTCCACCTCCATGCTTCACGGTTGGGATGGTGTTCTTGGGGGTTGTACTCATCCTTCTTCTTCTTCCTCCAAACACGGCGAATGGAGTTTAGACCAAAAAGCTCTATTTTAGTCTCATCAGACCACATGACCTTCTCCCATTCCTCCTCTGGATCATCCAGATGGTCATTGGCAAACTTCAGACGGGCCTTGACATGCACTGGCTTGAGCAGGGGGACCTTGCGTGCGCTGCAGGATTTTAATCCATGACGGCGTAGTGTGTTACTAATGGTTTTCTTTGAGACTGTGGTCCCAGCTCTCTTCAGGTCATTGACCAGGTCCTGCCGTGTAGTTCTGGGCTGATCCCTCACCTTCCTCATGATCATTGAAGCCCCACCAGGTGAGATTTTGCATGGAGCCCCAGACCGAGGGAGATTGACCGTCATCTTGAACTTCTTCCATTTTCTAATAATTGCGCCAACAGTTGTTGCCTTCTCACCAAGCTGCTTGCCTTTTGTCCTGTAGCCCATCCCAGCCTTGTGCAGGTCTACAATTGTATCCCTGATGTTACACAGCTCTCTGGTCTTGGCCATTGTGGAGAGGTTGGAGTTTGTTTGATTGAGTGTGTGGACAGGTGTCTTTTATACAGGTAACGAGTTCAAACAGGTGCAGTTAATACAGGTAATGAGTGGAGAACAGGAGGGCTTCTTAAAGAAGAACTAACAGGTCTGTGAGAGCCGGAAGTCTTACTGGTTGACAGGTGATCAAATACTTATGTCATGCAATAAAATGCAAATGAATTACTTAAAAATCATACAATGTGATTTTCTGGATTTTTTTTTAGATTCTGTCACTCACAGTTGAAGAGTACCTATGATAAAAATTACAGACTTCTACATGCTTTGCAAGTGGGAAAACCTGCAAAATCGGCAGTGTATCAAATACTTGTTCTCCCCACTGTATATATATATGAAGCAAGGCATCCTCCTCTCTTCCAGGTATGGTGGTCTGGCAGTGCTTCTGCAGACATCTCCAGAGTCTGCAAGCGTCTTTGTCCTGCTTCAGCGGATCTTCAGGAAGCAGACGCCAGCACAGCTTGAAAAGGTCGCCACAACAGCTGGACTCAGCTCCGAGGAGTACCAGGTGCGCAATCCCACTGTCTTTGATGGTTACTCACAATTGTTTTGAAAGCCCCTTTAGCCGCATACAACAGCAAACACATCTCAATATTATCTTTGTGTCAAACGTTCATATTTGTGTGGTATGTAGGCCTTTCTGGTGTATGCAGCAGGCCTGTATGCAAACATGGGAAACTACAAGTCTTTTGGAGATACCAAATTCATTCCAAATCTACCAAAGGTAAAAAAAACAATCCAGTTCTTCTGCTATAAAATCAGTTTTACAGGATGGACACTGGTATGTGCTCATATAAATGTAATACAAATTTAAGATGGCTCCATCTTTGATGCGTTCATCCAGGACAAACTGGAAGCTTTGGTGAAGGCCAGTCAGGCGTTTCAGGACCAGCCTGAGATGGCAGCTCTTTGGGACAGCTGCTCATATCTGCTCTACTCCCTGGAAGACAGACAGAAACAGCTGGGCCTGGGGGACAAGGTACCATCTTCTCTATTTCAACACAATTCAGGCCATCTTTGTCCAAAACAGCTTCATTTGGTAATATACATGTATTTTTTCTGAACTGGATGGATTCAACAGTTTTATTGTTTTATTTTGTACTATACAGACTCCACTACACATTTTTCTCCTTAAAAAAAACAGGTTTAATGTCATTATTAGTAAAAATGGTGAAATACAGTTAAGCATATCTCAGTTAAGCTACAAGTTAAAACAACAATGAATCTAAAACTACAATAAAATACAATTTTGAAATCTGGCCTGCCCTTGAGGAAGCCAGTGAGGAACTTTTAGCACCATAAGAGGATGCACAGATCTTGAAATATTTGTCTTGTTTGTTTATTAGGGAATTACCACTTATTTCTCAGGAAACTGCTGCCTGGAGGATGCTGAGCTAGCTCAGAGGTTCCTTGACTCAAAGGTAAGAAGACATTTACCTCCATCAGACTTCAGTTTTTGTTAAGTATCATAAAGTTGATGTAATTTTTTTCTGTTTGCTTTCTGGCGTTACAAGGTTTTTATTTTTTTGTTTTGTTTAATATTTTTCTAATTTATCTTTTGCATCTGTACTGAACTGAATGACACAATTTTCTCTTTCAAGTATGTTTCAGTCCGGCTGAGCTTATTTTTGTGCTTTATTTCTAGAAACTTTCTGCCTACAACACGCGTCTGTTCAAGAGGGATAATGGAGGGAAAGCCTGCTACGAGGTGCGCTTGGCTTCAGCTGTGAAGAAAGGTCAGAAATGGAGTGAAGTCACACTGCTGACAAATATGGTATCCAGAATGTAGCATGTCCCAAACCGTGGCTCATTTCTGAAAGCAGTCCATTTAGATATACAGTCAGTAGCTGGTTACCCAAATACATCACAATTAATCAGAGAATTGGTGTGTTTATACAGGACTGTCTGAGAAAATTTGAATCAGTGATTTTCTGTAATGCAATTACAAAAACAAAAATGTCATACATTCTGGATTCATTACAAATCAACTGAAATATTGCAAGCCTTTTATTATTTTAATATTGCTGATCATGGCTTACAGCTTAAGAAAACTCAAATATCCTATCTCAAAATTAGAATATTCTGGGAATCTTAATCTTAAACTGTAGACCATAATCAGCTATATTAAAATAATAAAAGGCTTGCAATATTTCAGTTGATTTGTAATGAATCCAGAATGTATAACATTTTTGTTTTTTTAATTGCATTACAGAAAATAAAGAACTTTATCACAATATTCAAATTTTCTGAGACAGTCCTGTACAGTCAGTAGTAGCTGGTTACCCAAATACATCACAATTAATCAGAGAATTGATGTGTTTATACAGGTAACTAATTCATGATGGTTAAAGTAATAACAGTCTTATTGCCTCACAGATTGTGCAGTGGACGGGGAGTGTGAGTCGTCCTGTGGCACCTTCAGCTTTGAAGACAGAGAGTTTGTAGTGAAACGAGGAGACTATTGTCCTCTCATGGAGAAAGTTTCTTCCTACCTCAAACAAGCACAGGTGAGACGGAAAAGAAAAGACATAAAAACCTGCTCAGTCTTTATTCTTTTATTTGTTGTCTAGAAACTATCAGGAGCAGCAGGAAAAACAAGATGACAGCATTATACATTTCACAGTATGGCTGGAAATCATAGAAAAACTTGTTTTGTTTCATTTATAAATATTTGGCAGGCTTATGCTGCCAATGAAAACCAGAAGAAGATGTTGGAGGAGTATGTACGCAGCTTCACTTTGGGCTCTGTTGAAGCCCACAAAGAAGGCTCACGTTATTGGATCAAAGACAAAGTGCCAATTGTTGAGAGGTGAACCACAGCTCAGAAACTTTAACTGAACCTTTTTAATTGTCCAATAAATGTACTAATGCTGTCAAGATGTAACACACCACATCAGATGAATGAAATATCCTAATGGAAAAGCCATTTGGTGGGAAATAAATTATTGTGCACAAAACAATGTGACTATGAAAGTCAGCTTTGCTTTAAGTAACTTTACTTCCTCAAAGATCTAGTTGAACTCTTGTTTCTTGTTTATCCATTTCCTTATGAAGTTGATTCAGACCTGTGATTCAGTGGTTCTGTCTTTAATAACCTCTGAAACCTTTCTTGCTTCATTCCCCTCATTGTTCCTTCACTCCTCCCTCTGTATTTCCTTCTCACAGTTATATAGGTTTCATAGAGAGCTACAGAGATCCCTTTGGTTCCAGGGGAGAGTTTGAAGGTAAATGCTGAACTGAATAAGAACAGTAAACAGTGGTATTGTTTAATGGGATTAAAGCTATGATCCCCAAGGGCCTCTGCAGTTTCCATAACTTAGGATGAATGTGGCTGAGCTGCTCAAAACTGTTACTGAAGCAGATTTTAGAGGTCTTTAACTGGATTATATAATGTTAATGGTTAAATGCTGTAATTTGAACTCTGATTATCTGATTAACGTACATACAGTTTATATTAACTTGGTCAAAGAACTTGTGTGTTCTGAGTGGAGTTCATAAAGGGATTAGTGGAAAAAGTTTGTAATACTAAAAGACTCACATTATGGAATTTCTTGCAACTAATTATAAAGTAAGTTAATTAGGAAAGGTTTGGTACATGATTTGATATTAAAAGTAACCTGACGAAATGAAAACAAGCAACTTTTCTGTCATTCTGAAAACTTTTGTGCATCATTACTACTTCCCAAAATTCTTTTTCATTTGGTTTTAAATTTGAAAGTGCGTGTGCGTGTGCGTGCGTGCGTGCGTGCGTGCGTGCGTGCGTGCGTGCGTGCGTGCGTGCGTGCGTGCGTGCGTGCGTGCGTGTGTGTGTGTGTGTTTATATTATGTAACATGTTCTACATGTAAGACTGTGTTAGTGCTAAATACGTTTTCCATCTCTGGGTTGTGATGTCGCTGCTAGGTTTTGTTGCGGTTGTGAACAAGGCGATGAGCGAGCGTTTTGCTAAGCTGGTGAGTTCAGCGGAAGTGTTGCTCCCCGAGCTGCCGTGGCCCCGGGAGTTTGAGAAGGACACCTTCCTCAAGCCGGACTTCACCTCCCTGGATGTCCTCACGTTTGCCGGGAGTGGAATTCCAGCTGGCATCAACATTCCTAACTGTGTGTACCGTGAGATTCTGAGCATGTCAAATGACTTCAATTATACATCAGTATTATGTTGTCCTTGTTTAAGCACTACACTTAAAAACATCTTTGTTTTTCTCGTTTATAGATGATGACATTAGACAGTCTGAGGGTTTTAAAAATGTGTCGCTAGGCAACGTGCTGGCTGTAGCCTATGCTACAACAAAAGAGAAGCTCACCTTCCTGGAAGAGGAAGATAAGGTAACGTCTGCAGCCCACAGTAGTAGTTATTCATACTTGTGTGTATACGTACTGTGATTTGCATTTTGGTTGTTTTGCTTCAGGATTTGTTTATTAAGTGGAAAGGTCCATCCTTCGAAGTCCAAGTTGGACTTCATGAGCTGTTGGGCCACGGGAGTGGGAAGCTGTTTGTCCAGGTGACTGCACACTCACAACGGCAGCCTCTTGGTTTCTTCTGGTTTGTTAATGAAATAACTGTTTTAACTGTTAAAAAGTGTCCTCACCGTTGTTAATTCTCTAATCTTCTCCTTCCACAGGATGACAAGGGCAAGTTCAACTTTGACCAGAGTAAAGTCATCAACCCAGAGAACGGGGAACCGGTGAGTTTGTGTGTGAGCTGCTAAAATTCTAATGTTCAGGCTGTGGGAAAAAAACAAACCCCAAGGTAACTGGAGGTGTGACTTGACTTTTCAGGTGTCCAGTTGGTACCGGGGCAGTGAGACATGGGACAGTAAATTCTCCACCATTGCCTCTTCTTATGAAGAGTGTCGTGCTGAATGTGTTGGACTCTATCTGTGTCTCAACAAGCAAGCGCTCAGGTAAACCACATAGCTTTGATTATGTATACAGGACTGTCTCCGAAAATTAGAATATTGTGATAAAGTCCTTTATTTTCTCTAATGCAATTTAAAAAAAAAAAAAAAAAAAAAAAAAAAAGTCATACATTCTGGATTCATTACAAATCAACTGAAATATTGCAAGCCTTTTATTATTTTAATATTGCTGATTATGGTTTACATCTTAAGATTTCCAGAATATTCTATTTTTTTTAGATAGGATATTTGAGTTTTCTTAAGCTGTGAGCCATGATCAGCAATATTAAAATAATAAAACAGTCCTGTACATGGTGAAGATCTTCTGAGACTCAGTGGGGAGGAATTTAGATTGCCGAAAGGAGAAGGCGTTAATGTCAAAATGACTCTAGAATAAATACCCAGGGCTTGATGTAATTCAAAGATGTTGTGACCCTGAAGTCAGATTCAGTTGCCAAATGTCCTTAGTTGGGAGAATCTCTTCCTTCCCGGAGCGTCTTTGGAGCGCTGACAAAGTTTTCTTTGGTCTGTCAGCTATTAAGCCAAAACAAACAAACAGTTTTGTCTGTTTAGGAGCCTTAAGGGAGCTGTGGTACAGGAGCATTTATTTCTTAGGCTTACATAATGTATCGTTGACATTTCAATCTGTCTTACTATTGTGGAATTTAGAGCATTTATATGAATAAACTTTATTTAACCAGTAAGGTCAATTGAGAACCAGTTCTCATTCACAATGACAGCATTTTTGTAAAAAGAGATTAATTTGAATGAACTGGCTGCATTTGTGGCAGATGGCTCTGACGGAGGCCAACATGTTAAATATTGTGTGTCTGTCTCAGTATTTTTGGCCATGATGAGCAGGATGCAGAGGACGTGGTCTATATCAACTGGCTGAGCATGGTGAGAGCGGGGCTGCTCGGCCTGGAGTTCTACACACCTGAGAGCAAGAGCTGGAGACAGGTAATACATCAGCTCAGGGAGTACGGGGCTTATTTACTTGCTCGTTAATATTTCCAAACTGAGACATGAACTGTGTGAACTTAATAAATAGTGTTTATATGAAAAGTAAAAACACAGTGGATTAACCATGTGTTTCTTATAACTTGACATGATTAGTGTCTGTGCTGTTTTAGATTTCAGTTCACAGTAAATGTCTTTGTTTATACGAGCGCCGGGACTTGTGCACACTTTGTCATGCGTGTCGTTTCTCCTCAGGCTCACATGCAGGCTCGTTTCGTGATCCTGCGTGTTCTGCTGGAGGCCGGGGAGGGCCTGGTCGGCCTCCAGGAAGTGACAGGGAAAGATGGAAAGCCTGACGCGAGGATCACACTGGACCGGAGCAAGATACGCACCGTGGGCAAGAACGCCATCCACAGGTTCCTCTGCAAGCTGCAGGTACAGCCACTCCTCTCCTAATGCTTACAAATACAGGACTGTCTCAGAAAATGAGAATATTGTGATTTTCTCTAATGCAATTACAAAAACAAAAATGTCATACATTCTGGATTCATTACAAATCAACTGAAATATTGCAAGCCTTTTATTATTTTAATATTGCTGATCATGGCTTACAGCTTAAGAAAACTCAAATATCCTATCTCAAAAAATTTGAATATTCTGGGAATCTTAATCTTAAACTGTAAGCCATAATCAGCAATATTAAAATAATAAAAGGCTTGAAATATTTCAGTTGATTTGTAATGAATCCAGAATGTATGACTTTTTTTTTTTTTTTTTTAATTGCATTACAGAAAATAAAGAACTTTATCACAATATTCTCATTTTCTGAGACAGTCCTGTAAATACTGAGAAAACTTGTCTTAAATAAAATAAATCCAGGTCTCCACACACACCAGCCTGGTTATAGCCGTGTTAATTTCAGCGACTGAACGCAGCATGTGGTCAACCTGATTCTACCTGTTTGCAGATCTTAAAGTCCACAGCAGACGTGGAAGGAGGCAGAGCTCTCTACGACTGTTACTCCACCGTCAGCGACAGCGGGGAACACAACTTCCTGCGTCTGCGGGAGACGGTGCTGCTGAGGAAGGAGGCTCGCAAGATGTTTGTTCAGGCTAACACACAAATCAGTGGTATGTAGCTGGTGTTCCCTGAGCCACGTGTGATTAATATCAGTGGGGAATATCGTGGCTTACATTGGCAGCAGAGACGTAAAACAGAAACCAGGACATGGGAATTGCTGTTGGCTAATGGACTGTATTTTTAATGTTGCCATATCTCTTTATATTTTTTATGGCAAAATGATGAACTCTGTTGAAATTGACTGAATTACTCTGGACTAAATTAATGATCATTATCCTCCAAAGGGAGTAATGGCATCCGAAAGCAAAACTGTTCTAAAAATAGATTCCGTCTGCTGCAAATTAATGAAAAATGAAGAGGGTTGTGCTGAATAGTTTTCATTTCGTTTGGAGTTAATTATTGAGTCTGCATCTGTGTGTGATTTTTATTTTTATATATTTTTTTTCCCCAGGGGAGAGCGTAGAACTGTCAGAATATGAAGGCAGCGCAGCAGGATTGATTCTCTCCTTCATCGAGCGTTTCCAAGACGATGCAGATCAACTTGAGGCTGATCTCTTGGATCTGAGCAAAAGAGATGCAATCTGCTGGTGTTGATGGAAGGAATCCACTCCAAAGATTTACCAAATACCAACTGCTGTGATGTTTCTTTTTCCTTTCTAATTTTTGTAATTAAAAAAATAAATAAAATCTACAAATCCAGTGGGAAGATGATCCTAGTGAAGACACAAGACGAGAAGAGATCTTTAACAGGTGCACTTTTCCCACCAACTTAAAAACTGTGCAGGTTCAGCAGGTCTATATGATGACGGGTTCAGACAAATAGATTATTAATGCAACACCATATTTTTTTTTAGAAACACTTGGAAGCTAATTTTTCTAATTAAAATAAATATCAATTAAATTGACACTTTTACTATGTCATTTTTAATTTTCAGGTTGCATTAACAACTGGCTCCACACATCTATGCATTTTTTTTCATTATGACAATTTGTCAAGCTGTGGTTAAAAATATAAAGTAAAATGTTCGCTCTCCTTGTGTTTAGACCGTCAACTGGTTGCAATGGCAGTTTTTTTCTTTTAGTTTATTTTTCAGCAGACTTGGTATACACAGGCCATGCAGTGCGTCTGCTGCCTCGTAAACTCTTTGTAAGAAAATGTGGTGGTAAAGGAACACAAATAAAATGTGTTTGATATGACTTTGATATCTTCATCTATTGGAACCATTACGGAGTGTATTAATTTTTATGAATTCACAATGTGATTTGCTTTTCTGTACATTTTAACAAATGGTTACAAATGTATCTTCACAATTCAGTTTGATTAAATTTCAATCTTCCTTTGGAAGAGAGCGTGTGCATTTAGAGTAAATAAGTTCAATCATACTGAAATAAATCAATCTTTATTTGTATAGCACTTTTAAAACAACTGCTGTGACCAAAGTGCGTTACAGTTAAAATCAAATAAAAACATGGTCTACAAAAATAATCATGAGACAGGCTAAAAACATTCCAGTACCAAATCCAATAAAAAGAAAAGTATAAAATCAATAAATAAATCCAATGAAAAAATGATATGAGCAAATGCTGATCTGAATAAGTGCGTCTTTAGTTTGGATGTGAAGTGAGGCGGGTCGTAACTCGGGTCAGCGTGTTCCAGCTACTGCAAATGTGCCATAACCCACTTTTTCACCCTCGTCCCTGGAACATCTAACAAGTATTGCTGAACGCAAAGTTCTGCTGGGTCGACGGAAATTTAAAACATCGCAGAAATATGAGGGAGCAAGGCAGTTTATAGCTCTAAAAACAAAACGAGCTTAAAATGAATTTAAATTCAACAGTAAAGAATACAGGGCAGGTGTGATCCTGTCCTGCATGTGTGTCAGCAGCTGAGCAGCAGCATGTTGAACAAGCTGCACAAAACAGTAGGAACCAGTGGATCCTGAACCAAGACAGCGGTTCACAAACAAGGAGACGAGGGGCCTGCCGTGGGAACAACCTGTCCAAGTGGACGAGAGGGAAAAGTGTCCAGAGGACGGTCGGTCACTTCAGAACGGTGAGGAAGGGACACTGGCTCAAACACTGACAGCAGAAGGTGCAGGAGGAGAACACATCCAGGGTGTGAGCAGTATTATTCATATTTAACCTGACAGAAGCCACTTTATCAATGAAATACTGCAGAAAGTGACCACAGGTGGATTTTGATCATTTAGAACATTACAGGACTGTCTCTGAAAATTAAAATATTGTGATAAAGTCCTTTATTTTCTGTAATGCAAAAATGTCATACATTCTGGATTCATTACAAATCAACTGAAATATTACAAGCCTTTTATTATTTTAATATTGCTGATCATGGTTTACAGTTTAAGAAAACTCAAATATCCTATCTAAAAAAAATTAGAATATTCTGGGAATCTTAATCTTAAAATGTAAACCATAATCAGCAATATTACAATAATAAAAGGCTTGAATTATTTCAGTGGATTTGTAATGAATCCAGAATGTATGACATTTTTGTTTTTGTAACTGCATTACAGAAAATAAAGAACTTTATCAAAATATTCTAATTTTCTGAGACAGTCCTTTAGATGAATTTGTAACGGATTGAATGTTGTGGAATAACACCTTCGGCCGGTTAGAGCTGGTGGAAGTTACGTTTGCCAGATATTGTTGCATAAGCTTCTTTAATTAGATCATTAGAAGGACTGTCCTTAAGTATGGCCAGCGATACGTGTAGCTTGTCCTTTTTCCACCTGCGCTCAGCCAGTCTGCAACCTCAACCTCTGCAGAAATAACACTTTATAGTGATTCTACTTAATTTTTGTATGTATTTATTTTTTTTAGGTTTGATTGCATTGGCTTTTGTAGCCAAGTTTATGGCTTATATTTAACTGGAATAAAACACTGATGTTTGAAAAAGAAAAAAAAAATTCTACAGGTTAACTCAGGACAACTAAACTGAAGTCTGCTCTTTTCCTTTGTGAATGTTCTTACTTGACTCCACATCATTTCAATTACAGTCTAAGATGTTTGTTCGTGAGAGGCTTGTTCATTGGCTGCAAGTAGCATGTACAGGACTGTCTCAGAAAATTAGAATATTGTGATTTTCTGTAATGCAATTACAAAAACAAAAATGTCATACATTACAAATCAACTGAAATATTACAAGCCTTTTATTATTTTAATATTGCTGATCATGGTTTACATCTTAAGGAAACTCAAATATCCTATCTAAAAAATTAGAATATTCTGGGAATCTTAATCTTAAACTGTAAGCCATAATCAGCAATATTAAAATAATAAAAGGCTTGCAATATTTCAGTTGATTTCTAATGAATCCAGAATGTATGACATTTTTGTTTTTTTAATTGCATTACAGAAAATAAAGAACTTTATCACAATATTCAAATTTTCTGAGACAGTCCTGTCGTCTCCTCTGGTTCCTCAAGGCTACAGAGGGAACAGCAGCTCTTAACTTTGCCCAGAGATGCACTTTTCTTTTCTCTACACCATTTTTCCTTTTTGATCCAAGTCCCTTGTGGCTCCATCTTCCCCCTCGTCTCCCTCCTCAGCCCGACTCCCTGATCTCCGATGATCAGGCGTAAAGCAGGCCTGTTCTGTCAGCGGCGAGGATGATGGAGGGGTGAGAGGGGACGGAGGGGAGGAGGTGTCAGGGGAGAAAGATGGTGAATGGTAGGGGGAGAGGGACGCCAGAACCCTAGGAGACAGAGACGGGGACTGGTAAGGCGAGAGAGAGGGAGAAGCAGCGGGGGAGTCGTGAGGAGAGAGGGACGGGTACGTTTTGGGTAAAAGCTGAGGAGCCCTGGGAGAAACGGTGGGTGATTGGTAGGGAGAGAGAGAGGGAGGGTAGGATAAATTCATCACTGGAGGAGGTTTCATGTAATCACTTAGAAGGTGTGCTGTTACTGCTGGCAGCTGAGCTGCGGCCTCTTCGCCTCGGATTCTGGCTCTACTCTTGCCTGATTCCACCTCCTCCTGGTCCTGGTCCTGCATCTCTGGCTGGACGTGAGACGCTGCTGATTCCGGCTCCACGTCGCCCTCGCCGAGCGGCTGCTGCGTCTGTGACGGAGGGTGAGCCGGGGTTTCTGGAACAGACCTTCCCCTGGGTTGAACTGCTCCTCGTCCCCCTACCTGGGGTTTGCTTCTCCCTTTGGTTTTGGGCATAAGAGGCGGAGGGGGGGGTGGAGCGAGTGGAGGCGACAGCATGGTTGACGTCTCCGTGGAAACCCGGATCTTCAGGCTGCGTTTGAACATGCGTCTCCTGCACAGCGTGTTCTGGGACTGCAGGAACAGAGGGTTGATGAAGCAGAGCGCGCCCAGGCCAGAGCCGTAGTCCAGCTCCCGGGGGCTGCGCGTGGTGATGGGGCAGAACTCGTGGAACAGAGCGGCGTTTGGATCCAGCTGTTTGGAGGTATCGTCTGACTCGGGTTCTGTTTGGACCAGGGTGTTTGGGTCGTGATGGGAGACAGAACCGGGCTGAGCCGTGGAGCTGGTTGGTGGATTAGCAGGCGGGGTCGGCTTTACCGGCTCCGGCTTCCTCTCCTTGCGCTCTCGGCTCTTAGACGCCTCGCGTGGCCCTCGGAAATTCAAGTGGGAGCTCCAGAATTCTAGAAAACAAATTAGCCATTGAAATATTTTCACTTCGTAGTAATAAAAAGTGACTCTGGGTAAACCAGAGTCGATGGAAAAACGCATACTGTACAGGACTGTCTCAGAAAATTAGAATATTGTGATAAAGTCCTTTATTTTCTGTAATGCAATCAAAAAAAACTAAAATGTCATACATTCTGGATTCATTACAAATCAACTGAAATATTGCAAGCCTTTTATTATTTTAATATTGCTGATTATGGTTTACAGTTTAAGATTAAGATTCCCAGAATATTCTAATTTTTTGAGATAGGATATTTGAGTTTTCTTAAACTGTAAACCATAATCAGCAATATTAAAATAATAAAAGGCTTGCAATATTTCAGTTGATTTGTAATGAATCCAGAATGTATGACATTTTTGCATTACAGAAAATAAAGGACTTATATTCTAATTTTCTGAGACAGTCCTGTATATACATCCTCCACATCCTGAAATACTTGACATTTCTTTTTATCCAATTAATAAGTGGACGACAGAAAAAAATCTGTACTCATGTAAATAAACCCAATTTTCAAAACCTGGTAAGTTGAGGTTTAGATCAGGAAACAAGTCATTCACCAACCTACTCCCATATGAGAGATTGACTCCAGTTGCTTGTGCGAGGCGGCCCTTGTGATGGCTGCAGGAAGCTCCAGAGGGAAGGGCAGCACATCTCTGACACACACACAACACAGAAAAACATTCGTTTTACCTTCATTTTAGCAGGTTAGTCCCATTGAGATCCAGGATCTCTTTCAAGGGAGACCTGACCAAAAATGGCAGCTTTAAAAGTTACAGACAAAACAACATCAACAACAACAGAAATAGAAGGACAATGCAAGATAGCTCACAAAACAGAGCCAGTAAATAAGTTACAATACCTAAGGACAGTGACAAGTACCAACAGAGTCATTTAAAATGCATTTGTAAGAGCTTTAAAATCAGACAATGACACAAATTTGTTTAGTTCCAGGTCTTTTTGGAGGCTTTTCCAAGCAAGAGGGGCAGGACAGCTGAATCTTCCCTAGATTGGTCCTCACACTTGATCTGGACAGCAGGATTAGAGCATCATTTATCTCAGGCTAGAACTACTCATGGCTTTCAACTTGATCAGAGAACAAATGTAAAATGGAAGTTTACCTAATATAGCTTTGTATTTGAACAAGTACCAATGACTAAGCCAGCCTTGCAGTACAGAAAGCAATGATGGGTTAGAGGTTTATACTTTGTAACAAATCTCAGTCACTATGATACGCAGTGTCTAACATCTGCAAGAACTGGGCAGGAGCATTCATATACAATACATCACCATAATCCAACATTGGTAAAAATGTCACAGAGACCAGTCTCCTTCTGGCCTCAAAGGAGAAACATGCCCTGTTTCTGAAGTAAAACCTGATCTTTAGCCTCAGTTTTTTAAGAAGATTATTTACATGCAATTTAAAAGAAAGGCAGTCATCAAGCCAGATACCAAGATATTTCTAACTGGATACTACTTCTATTTTGTTTCCCTGAGCAGTAGTAATGTCTAAGGTATTCACTGTCTTCTTCCTAGCATTTGAGAACTGCATAACTTTTGTTTTATCAGCATTTAAAATGAGCTTTAGTTGCGAGAGGTGAGTCTGGAGAACATTAAAAACAGCCTGCAGCTTAGCAAGAGCCTCTGGAATGGAGGGGCCAGCACAATATACTACTGTATCATCTGCATAAAAATGAAAGTTAGCGTGATCCACACAAGCTCGTTCTGAATCAAAACCTGCAGTGTCCACGGATGCAGAACCGGAGACAGAATCAAACAGTGAACCACAGGACACAAAATGCTTATTAAAACTATTCAATATTGTAGCTCTATCCGAGATAATGCCAGATTCAGTAGTAATGGAAAGAGGCAACTCATTATGGTTTACACCAACAGATAAAGATTTAATGGCTTTCCAGAATTTCCTTGGATTGTTCAGATTTTCAGTCGAAGCGGAAAGATAGAACTTCAATTTTGCACTTTTGATTTGAGCAGTAAAACTGTTTCTAAGCCAGTCTGACCCAGGCCTGGTTTATTACCACTACTGTCAAGAAATCCATAGATATTCACAGTGATTAATGACAAATAAAGATGTTTATTTATACTGTACACTGCCTGGCCCTTTAAAATAATAATAATCATAATAATACCACTGAGATTTAACTAACCAAATAGGTAAAACACTACCTTCAGAAACCTATGGTGGTGTTTGATATAAGGTATCAAGGTACTTGATACTTGATAAGATAATCCCTTGCCTGGCAGGTTAATCAAAAAGATTTAAAGCCTTATTTTCCCAGGGAGCTCTAATGCTGGGGAATCCGGGTGGTATTTGGGCCAGCCTGCAGAGGTAGTATCATGTTCAAATCCATCAATGCAAAGTGTCCATGAAAGCTGGCTGACTATCTGAATATAATGAAATACTAGATTTTCTAGTATTTCCTCCCGCAGGGCACAACCGTATTTAAAGAGGACAATGCATGGATTCATGGGCTCAAATTGTGAATAAGTGTGAGACATTTGCAGCCTGTGGCTAAGCAGCGGCTGCTTCTCCGTGAACACGCACTGATCATGGTGAAAAGTTTACACAACTCTCAAAACCACTGCTGTGACATAAGCCTGCAGACACTTCATAAAATGATGCACCACTGAAAGCATGTTATTTAAGCTAAAGGGGATCCAAAAACACATTAGAGTTGTTCATCTTTATTTATTTATCTTTGGGCCAGGCAGTATGATTGTAAGTGAACAGAAAACAAAAAAATTCTGAAAAAGAAATGTGTGCAAAATGTAAGAATAAGGAGGTATTTTCTTTTTTTTTTTACCTGCTGACACAATAAAAGGAAAGAAGTCTTGGGAGATCTGGAAAGCTGATGGCTGAAGTTTCCAGAGAGAGAGCTGGTGGTAAAGAACATTCAAAAAGGTATCAGTGTGGTCATTCTTCCTCTGGTTTATTTATTTATTTATTGGGATATTATGTGTATGATCATGTGAATAAAGATACTTTAAACCAGAACACACTAAAAGTGTTGCTGTTCTTTCTTTGTCTGAGGGTACAGTGTAATATGTCATTACTATACTGTATAATACTAAAGCTGTCATACGTAAACTAACTGGATTTAAGCATTTTTAGATAAATTACCTGCTTTCTTGTTACAACGTAGACTTGCAGAGAATCAAGAAGAAGCCTATACAATTAAATCTAATGTCATGCACTGTCCTAAACGTTTTTTATGAGCTAGGGGCTAACGGTGCCATGATGGGAATATATCAAATGATCAAATTCATTACAAGTAGAGGCAACGTTACATTACAAAGATGTAAAAATACCTGATAAACCCTTCAAATACCAACCCAGAATGTAACAGTTATACAATTCAAGGGCTAATATTGTAACCCCTCTACGTTTTTGCACTTTGGACCAACGTAGGCAGGGTACGTTTTTATGTGAGACTGGGTTGCAAATACAGATCAGCCATAAGGAAACAAATTATAGGCACAAAAAGGGAACTATAAAGAGACATTAAATGACACATATTTGTATTTTTAGTTAATAAGACGGTGGTCTTTTATATGTCTGTGTTCAAGGGTGTGTTGTTTCAAAATCCATCTGTGGTAAACATGATGTCATAGTGTGTGAATGAGACGGCTAATAGACTGCTCATAAATGGGGTCAAATGTCATGCTTACTTGACTGTTCCTCTGTGATGCCAAACTGTTGAACAAAGGACGGTACGCTGTCATCCGCCACGCGGACACACAGAACCTTCCTCTGGGAAGTGCGGGACATTCGCACCAAGAAAGTCTGCGGGAAAATACAACAGATTACCAAGTGAGACTGTGCCTGGGTGGGACACATGAAAGAAGGAGTGGGACAGCAAATCCCTCAGCTTGGAGGTGGATTGTGTGCATGCATCATCACAAGGAAAGTACTGCGTGCATGTGTCGAACCCCAGGAGGCTCTCTCTGCAGGATGTGGAGCGCTGTGGCTGGGTTGATTGACAGCTGGAGCCACACTGGGACTGTGAGCAGGAGCCGGTCCAGGACGCTGATGCTCTTCAGGGAGCCCCGGCCCCGCTCATGTCCCGGCAGCTGACGCTCCGATGGGTTGCTGGGCTCTGGGAAGTCGTACAGAGGTTCCTCTTGCTGGGCCATCTGCACAGACATCAAAAATAATCACACGCTAATTAGATTCACCCTTTTCATGGTGATAATACAGTCCTACAGTGGTACAAGTGGTTATTATTCCTCTGTGGCTCACAGTAGGGAGGGTGGGGGAGAGACACACACAAACCTGCAAAGTCAATCTGCCTGGATTGGGACAGCAAGCCCAGACTTGGTAAAGCGCAGGAGCTCAGACAGAGCTTAAATGAAATGGCAACCTTGTGGGAGACGAGGTTTAAAATATAGTCACACAATCAGAACACACGTACACCACAACTCAAGGTCAGATACAAAAAAGAAGGAAAATAAATCTTATTTTGCAATAATCTCCTGAACTGTAGCTGAAAGCATCAACGTGTTTATTTCTGTTTGAATCGGCAGCAGAGTTTTATTTCAAACTTTAATGCTCGCAGTCTTCCTGCTTTTGAGACTTTTCCGGCGCGACTGTTCTGATCCGGCTCGTATATTCTGCCGCGAATAAGTGTTTTTTTTTTTTTTTTACCTTTCTTTTTCCCCCGATACTTCTTTTTCTATCCCCTCCGGATCCACATTATGATGGCATGCTCCTCTGTTCTTCCTTCAACTTTACTGCGATGAATAGAAAACTTCTCCATTCCGGCTTGTCACGACGTGCGCTCACCGGTGGTTTAGGCCCCGCCCACTTACCCACCTACAGTATCACCTGAAAACTAACGTCATCATATATATATATATATATATATATATATATATATATATATATATATATATATATATATATATATATATATATATATATATATATATATATATATATATATATATATATACATACTGTATATAATAGCAGAACTAAACCAGGGCCTGAAAGTTGGACTACTAAATGTTCGTTCCAACTATTCAGTTGAAATGTATTTCCAAACTCACCGTGAGAGACTTCTAGCCTGCAGCATTGGGGGGAACAGGTATAGTAGTGGTAACAGGGTAACAGGGTAATAGGGGTAACAGGCAGTACTCGAGTTGTAAAACAAAATCAGGGGGAATGGTGGATTTTATCATATGGGGACAGATAATTTGTGCTGATTACAAATAATATAATATATTACAAATAATAGCACTGACCAAAACACCTGCAGAAATACTGCAGGAATGACATAGCAGCAGTTAAATGCAGCCTTCTGTAAGCTTTAAATATCCACTGGGCTTACATCAAATACATCAAAACACAACAATAAAAAACACTTTTCTGAACTTATTAATATGACTCTGTCCTTCACAGGATAAGTAAAATGGATCACTGCAAAAACTCAAAATCTTAACAAGAATATTTGTCTTGTTTCTAGTTAAAATGTCTCATTTTAGTAAAAAAAAATCTCATTACACTTAAAACAAGACTCATCACTGGAAAAAACAGCAATTTTCACCTGTTTCAAGTAGATTTTCACTTGAAATAAGTAGAAAAATCTGCCAGTGGAACAAGATTTTTTTTTGCTTGTAATGAGAAGATAAATCTTGTCCCACTGGCAGATTTTCCTACTTATTTCAAGTGAAAATTTAGTTGAAACAGGTGAAAATTGTCAAATAAGTTATTTTTCTGGTGATGACTCTAAATGTTGAAATAGCAGTAAAACCACATTCATTGATGAAATGACATAAGGGATGGAAAGGAGGGATGGCAGTTTTACAGGGGGGATGATTTGGACCGTTTTTATTTCAGGGGGGATGATTTGGACCGTTTTTATTTCAGAGTGGATGATTTGGACCGTTTTTATTTCAGGGGGGGGGGCGGGGGTGCCATCCCCCCTCATCCCCCCTCAACTAGGGGTAACAGTTGAAGCAGGGGTAATAGTGGTACCAGGGGTACCAGGGTAACAGGATAACAGTGGTAACAGGGGTAATAGTAGTAATAGGGTAACAGGGTACCAGGGTAATCGTAGTGGTACCAGGGTACCAGGGTAATCGTAGTGGTACCAGGGTACCAGGGTAATCGTAGTGGTACCAGGGTACCAGGGTAATCGTAGTGGTACCAGGGTACCAGGGTAATAGTAGTGGTACCAGGGTACCAGCGCCCCCTGGCCGCTCAGCATCCGCACAAACCGGAACCGGATGTGAGGTTTAAAATATATTAGCTCCAGCACCGCGTTGGGTAAGACTTAAGACGTATATGTATTTATTTGCCATAATTAAACATGTCGCAGGTTATTATACCTATTTAAAGGGTGATATAATTAGTAAGTATGCCTGTAGGAAGCGTAGAGCGGTGGACAGGTGTCGGAGCTCGCAGACCCGCGCCATTACCAGCCCCGTTAGCCCCGTTAGCTCCGCTAGCCTCGGCTAACGGAGCTAACGGGGCTAACGCGGCTAACGCTGAACAAGATGGCATCCCCTATTATTATTATTATTATTATTATGCACGTGTGTGTTGTGGTGGCGGAGCCGGCAGCGGGTCCTCGGACTGCTGCTAAACTGGTCCACGAGAGACCGCAGAACGTAACGGTTACATTAGCACGCTGGCGGGGCTGCTAAAGCCGGATTTATGGTCCCGCGTTACACCGACGCAGCGACTGCGTTGGTGTAACGCGGAACCATAAATCAGCCTTCACACGTCAGTTCGCGGTGCGGTCAGAGCCTTTAGTAAATGATCCGTTACATCAGCCTGGTTAAATGTTAAACTGCTCCTCTCATCCACCTCTGGAGGGATGAGTGTGTTATGTGACCGTCTACATCCTCTCCTCCAGATGCCTGGCTGACCCAGACATGAGCGACAACGTGAAGTTGTTTGTGGGGAATCTTCCTATAGACGCGACCCAGGAGGAGCTGACCAAGCTGTTCGGGCCGTACGGAGAGATCAACACCTGCTCGCTGCTCCGGCAGTACGCCTTCGTCACGCTGAAGGGCGAGGGGGCGGCCGACAGGTGGGCAGGAGACACCACTACACTAGCATCTAGGAGCAGGAAACACCACTACTACTACTACACAACCATGTAGTCAGGGAAAACCACTACACTAGCATCTAGGAGCAGCAAACACCACTACTACACAACCATCTAGTCAGGGAAAACCACCACACTAGCATCTAGGAGCAGCAAACACCACTACCATCTAGGAGCAGGAAACACCACTACCATCTAGTCAAGGAAAATCAATTAGGCTTTGACACTTTTATATAGGTTTGAGCATGGCTCAAATTGTTATTTAAAAAAAAAAATCTGTTTATGACCTAAAAATAACCCATGAAATTGTATTGAATGAATGAATGAATGAATGAATGAATGAATGAATGAATGAATCAATCAATGAAGTTTATTCAATCATGACAACACAAAACCAAAAAAACATTAGCATTGACATTTCACACAAAACAAATAATCATGTGTTGAACAATGACTGAAAAGGCATCGGCAGAACCAGACTGCTTATAAAAGCCTGTCCTATATTACCAACCTCCAGAAAAGCAAAGAAACAACAGAGAAGCAAAGAAACATTAACAGATAGTCAATTGCACTTATAAGCTTCAAAAATAGCTTTACAAACCATTTTCTTAAAAACCAAAAGAGAATGACATGTTTTTAAATTTATGTTAGCATCATTCCAGAATCCAGCTCCAGTAATGGAGACAATATTCATGATTAAATGCTGCTACTTATATTTACATTAGCAGGATACACAATATTCCTTCCGTCCAGTCAAGTGCAATAGTCTTCCACGTATTCATGTACATTATTATTCTTTCATTCACTCATTTTTTATAGTGTGTGTGTGTATATATATATATATATATATATATATATATATATATATATATATATATATATATATATGTGTGTTTAATGTTTCCCATTTTGTTGTTTACAGTCTTGACTTGTTTACATAGTCTTTGCGTGTGTGCACTTTTACGGAGCTGCTGCCTAATCTCATTGTACCAGTATAATGATGATAAAGGCTTTCTATTTTTATTTCTTTGACACATTTGTGACTCAGCAGATTTACATTTTCTTATTTATTTTATTTATTTATTTTTTACAAATTTTCCTTCCATCTTTGCCAATTGTGCTTTGTAAAAAAACATGTAATCAAGTTGTTTTATAACCCAGCTCAAGGTTAAGTTTATGAAAGAATAGACCTTTAACCACTAACATTTTTGCCCACAAGCAATAGAAGAAAAAAAATACATTAGATTCGGGGCTAAGATAAGAGCTATCTATTTTAAGAGGGATAAAATGTTATTAGGAGTATGCATATACTGTTTGTTTACTGTTTAAATGACATAATGTGTAGGCACATTTTAAACAAAATGATCTACACACACTGGAAACAAATTGCAGTGCAAATTATAAACAGATGTTCCCATTTAAATGGTAATTTATTTTATTGTTTATTTTAATAAAAATATCGAGAAAGAAATACAAAGGTGCATCTTACTTTTATGACTCAAGGAACACAAACATATCTGGCATTTGGTCTTTGGTTTTCTTACTCCAGATACAATGTTATGTCTGTACATCCATTACGATGGTAATGATGATAATTATTCTCATCTTACTCCCATAGGGCCATAAGACATCTGGATGGCAAAGAGTACAGAGGCAGACCCCTGGTGGTTGAGGAGTCGCGTGCACGCCCACCCAACTCTACTAAAGTGTTTGTGGGGAACCTCAGTGCAACATGTTCAGCAGATGACTTGCATGGACTGTTCTCAACCTTTGGAAGAGTTTTAGACTGTGATAAAGTCAAAGGTAAAGCATGAAATATATCGCTTATAGATTTTGGGCCAATCCCAATACATCCTGTTACAACCAAAAACGTAATAAAGGCCAATAACGTAATAACTGCCAATAATGTAATAATTTTGGCCATTTCAAATGTAATAAAGCCAATAGTGTAATAATGTGCCAATAATGTAATAAAACTTTTGAGTCAATAATGTAATAACTTTTTGCCGATAATGTAATAATTTTGTAATAATTTTTTAATACCAGGCCAATAACGTAATAACCAGCCAATAATGTAATGCCTTATTACATTATCGGCAAAAAGTTATTACGTTATTGGCTCAAAAGTTTTATTACATTATTGGCACATTATTACACTATTGGCCTTATTACATTTGAAATGGCCAAAATTATTACGTTATTGGCAGTTATTACGTTATTGGCCATTATTACGTTTTTGGTTGTAACACACCCCCTACTTTCTACCACTAGCCCTCCCTCACTACCACTACCCCTAAAAAAGAAGCCACAAATTTTAGGGCACTTGTAATCTTCCCAGGGCCCAGTCCCAATACTCCCACTACTCCTACTTTCAGCACCACCCCTAAATTTTGCTTGCTACGTCACTGCGTGGTTTACGTTCGGGTACGTAAGCGACTGCCTAGTTACGTTTGCACATACGTCACACCATATCAGGAAGCTGAGAGCTAAAAGCTGTTTTAATTTCTGCTGTAGCGCTCTTAATATGCCACTTTATTAAGTTTTAATATTTTTTTCAGGCGTAAAAGTAACTGTTAAGATCCCCAACCTGTGCTCAGGGACTGCTAAGAAATTTGATCCAACGTTTTCGGCGATGATAAGAGCCGCCGGTCCAGGAGCAGCAGCAGCTCACGGCCGGGTCAACCTGCGCCGTCGTCCCGGGGAGAAACCTGCAGCTCTGTGGAGAATTACTGCTGGCTGAAATAAATCATTTAGGAAGATAAATGTTGGTTTAATAGATGAAATCTAACAGTTGTAGCTACGTCTGTTAAGAAATTTGCTCAGAAAATTTCGGGATGAGAACAGCCTGCCGGCTCGGGAGCTGATTTATGGTTCCGCGTTGAATCGACGCAGAGCCTACGGCGTAGGGGACGTCGTACGGCGCGCCTCGCTGCGTAACCTACGCCGTAGGCTCTGCGTTGGTGTAACCCGGAACCATAAATCAGCCTTTATTCTGGCGTGATCTTCGCAACAACGGGCAAACGAGTGATTATGTACATCCACTGAGTGAATATTATGAAAGTAAAATGTATATTTCTCGCTAGAAATGTAATCAAAATGCATTTTTATGCAGAAACTAGCTCAAAATATTGATTTTATTCACTAAAAAATAAGAAATGTCCGCCATGTTTTTTTTTTTGATTCAGTCCGTAAATTATGATGTAAAGCATTCTGGGAAATTTTTCTGGCCCTCGGTCAACTAGTCAGCATCTGAAAACCCTCGCTCTGAAAGGCTAGATCGATACCCCCTAGCCCTCGTTTTCCCCACTCCCCCTAGATGAAAAGATGAATTGGGACACCACTACCCTCACGGGAACGCGCAAAATTTAGGGGTAGGGTTGAAAAGTAGGGGTAGTGGGGGGATTGGGACTGGGCCTTAGTATCTAACAGTTATATTCAGTGTGTTTTTGTGTATTACAGTAACATTGTTCTTGATCGGATATGGTTGTTTTTTTTTTTTTTTAATTCTAAATACAGGTCTACTTAACAGCAGGGATTTGGGTTAATGCATTAAAGAAAAAATAAACAGACATTGTTGAATAAAGATAATTAAGTTTTAATTTAACAACTTTACTGATGAACCAATTTCCTTTCTTCTCTGCAGCAAGATTATGCTCAAATGTTGGTTATGCATTTGTGCATATGGAGAGGAAGGAGGAAGCCATGGTAGCAATCGACGCACTCAATGGGACCATGTTCAAGGGCCGTCAGTTGGCTGTAGAGTTGTCCAAAGCACAACCTTTGATCAACCAGCTTGTATCAGGAAATTCACCTGCTCCTACAGGTAATATAACCGCAGCCGAAGATGTAGAATCTGATTTAAAAATTATCCAACTGCTCTTACAACTGTTGCTTCCCTCTACCTAAAGGTGACAGAGAGGGTCTCCTTCCCCGACCTCACCCGTCATTGGAGCATCATCAGAGCCAGGCAGCGGTGCTGGCTGCAGCTGCTGCGGCAGCTGCTGGGCTTCCCATACAAGTAAGTTCAGCAGCTGCATCCACCTGGTGCTGAGCTCTGGAAACTGGAGCAGTAGGGGTTAAGAGTTAGATGGATTATGTTAGAACAGTTGTTCAAATATTCAATTCAATTTTATTTATATAGCGTCTAATACAACAGATGTTGTCTCTAGACGCTTTCCAGAGATTCAGAACATGAACATAAATATAATTATAAATATAATCCCCCGAGCAATTATTACATAAACAATGGCAGGTAAAAACTCCCATAGTGGGAGAAAAGCCTTAAGCTAAACAGTGGCAAGATAAACTCCCCTTTAGGAGGAAGAAACCTGGACCAGGACCAGGCTCATAAGGGGGGACCCTCCTGCCGAAGGCCAGACTGGGGGAGTCGGGGACGTCAGCAGCAACAGCAGACATCCACGTAGGCAGGTGGAAGAAGCAACGGGATGACCGGGGATGGGGGGGGGGGCAGGACCGCAGGCCAGAACGCAGCTCCCGAGGCTCCGGCCTGCAAACATGCACAAAAAAGAGAAAGGTACCAGCACAAGAAACTACAGGAACGATGGACAAAACGATAGCTATGAGACATTTATAAAAATGGAGAAGAGAGGAAGGGAAGAGGAGAGGAGAAGAAGGGTGAGAGGCACCGCCCAGCGGATCATGTCGGTGCCCCCCTGCAGCATAGGCCTATAGCAGCATATCTACCACGAAGCTATGTTTGAGACTAACTATTATAGTCTTGTTCTATAGCTGCAACTATGACTACTGACTCTAACACACTAGAGTTTACACTAACTAGAAAACATAATCCCCCCCTTGCCGTTACATTGTTGTTTGATCATTTTTTGGTATATTTATTAGATTCAATGATAATTTTCATAATTTTGATGTCTACCTTTCCTTGCAGGTTCAACAAAGTGTCCATAATTCATTTTACAATACAACTTCCTTCGACCCCACCTACGCTGCTCTAAAGGGAATTACAAATTCTAAAGGTGCAGACGGGGTAATTTACGGTGCTCTTGCTAGCCAGGTGTATGGATCTGTTGCTGACCAGGTGTACCAAGAAATGGCCACTCACACTACAACTGCTAGTGCCGAAGAGGTCGAGCCACAGCCTGATCCCACAACACTCTTTGAAGCAGCAAGAGCAAAGTTCTTCCAGGAAGGGCAGAAGGTGTGTTCACATTCATATTCTTATTTGAAATTGTCAGGATTTCTTTTTATGTTATCTGTTTTTACCCACATGTTTTGAATTAAAGGTTCTGGCAGAGCAGCAAGCAGGTAGAAAAGCAGCAGCCACAGAGAACGAGCGGGACCGCAGCCCCATAAGAGGAAACCGAGCCCCTCTCCTTCCCGATCCTGTTCCTGGTTCATTTGCCCAGATACGACCCAAGCGACGGGCCCTGCTGCCAACCCCGCCCGGTGCACCTGAAGAATCCACGACGGCAACAACTACTTCTGAAGGGTCAGATCCTGTTGCTAGGTAGACATCATTCAACAATGCGATGAAGCTAGAAACAATTACCTTATTTTTGGGACCATTGTATTATTGTAAAGGCTGATTCATGGTTCCGCGTTACACCGACGCAGAGCCTACGGTGTAGGGTTGCGTCGACTTAACGCGGATCCATAAGGCGGACGTAATTGAGGCCACAATGAGAAGTTAAAGGGGGAAGGGGGGCGCGTGAATTGCACGTGATTGCCCGGCTGCGGCTCGGTGGTGGGACACCTGGAGCGGACGGGGAGACTCGGCCTCGCTACCGAGAAGGAGACGCGGCTCCCGGGGAGCTGCACCGCCGGAAGGCCGGAGGAACTGCCGACCGACTGAGCGGCAGCCGACGTCGGCTGCCGCTCAGTCGGTCGGCGGGCTCCGTCGTTTACTGTTGAAGGATTGTAGATGCGTGGGCTGACGTGTCTGCTGGGCTGGACTGTTGTTCGGGCTTTTGCAAAAGCCGGCATAATTTCCGAGGGGCCGCACGGCACGGAAAGTGACTCGGCTGGTCAGCGCGGCCAGAGAGCTGTGGGCTCGTGCCTGTCACAGCTGATCAGTTCTCCCGGTCTCATTGATCAGTTCTCCCGGTCTCATTGATCAGTTCTCCCGGTCTCAGCGCGATCAGGCTCGGATGAATACAGAAACGGAGGATGAAGATTTTGATGGGTTTTATTAATGTAATAACTTAAATAAAGTACAATCAAACCAAGTTTTGCTCCCGCTCTATTTTTAAATACGCACACTTGTATGCTTGTGTGTGTGTTGTAAGGCGGCGCTCCGTGTGTGTAGACAGCGCTTTTTCGGTCGGTGCGCCGTATGTGTGTTTTAAATCCAAAAATGACTCTCAAAACTGAGGGTGCGCCTTTCCACGCGGTGCGCCGAATGGTCGCGAAAATACGGTAGGCTTTTTGAACCTGCTTAGAAACTACTTGGTGAATGTATGGATATATTCAGTAAATGGGAAAATTAGATGCACATTATTTGAGGAGAGTTTAAATTTGTAAGCTCATTTGAATGTTTATACTCTTCCTTTACTTGTCTTACCTGTTGACCTTTCTGTAACCCTAGGTCCTACTCAGAGTACTACCAACAGATGCATCAGTACCAACAGTATCAACAATACCAGCAGCAGTATCAATACCTCCAGTATGCCTACACCAATCCTCCTCCACCACCCCCTCCGCCTCCACCAGCCACCACACAGACGCAAGCCTCCACCACAGCCCCCGCCCCTCCAGGGACGTACACAGCCCCCCCGACATACGCCACATCGGAAGCTTACGCAGCCCCGGGAACGTATGACACGTCACGAGGTTACGACACCTCAGCAGGGAACTACGACACTTCATCTGCCAATTATGATGCTGGAAGCTACGACGCCTCAGCAGGCTATGATGCATCTGGAAACTACGGGGCATCAGGAGCATATGATTCATCTGGAGCTTACACAGCAGCGGGAAACTACTCGGCATCCACACCGTATGAGCAGACACCCGCACACGGGCAAACCATGCCCCAGCGTCACGATTACCCTTACCACACGCCAGAACCCCCGTATCGATAGAGCCACCCCCAACACACTCCTTACATACTGCTGATGTGTGCGCGCACGTATGTGTATTTACATAAGCGACAGTTAAGAGGAAATGTCAGAGAGGATGAAAGGTCATAATTAAAATATGGTTTATATCCAAAGCATCTCCCCCTTTTCCACTTTGACTAAATATTTTGCAAGTCATCAAAGTGAAATGTCTTTAGAGAAGCAGAGATAATCGGGGAATGTTTTCCACTATTCATAGTTTAGATGTTATGGAGGCACAGCTGGTTCTCTTGAATATTAAGGCGTACAGATTGCTTCAGCCATGGTTGGAGTCGGAGGCCAAGTTTCAGCTTCTCCAGCAAACCTTTTTTACTTTTGTGTTGAATCAAGGCCTTTTATATATTCTACACATTTTTCCAAAACTGAAATGCACAGTCCGTTCTGGATAGTAGTACATTTTCAAGTGCAGCATCACACATTTCAGGGAAAATACAAAATGTATAAATGTGGCTCAGAAAATAACCCATCAGTAAGTCAAGTTTCCAAACATGATTCTGCGTCCTGACAGAATGAGATTGTTGCATCTATTTTTCAGAACTCTAGGACATCTATAGGTACACTTCACTCATTCATTTACATTAAACTCTGCGATATGTGACGGTATTGTGCTTTTCCAATAAACTGACAAACATTTCCATTATTTTGTTCATGAGGTTAAATGGCAGAAACATCTTATGTTAAAGCTCTACAGCTCAAACATCACCACAAGTTACTCCCTCCAAAAAGATACTTTGCTCAACACCTATCTGCAGCTGCAACATAAACTGGCAACTAAGAAAAAAAGGGTATGTGGAGTATTGTAGAGTATGTAATAGGCCTTTGCTCCTTCACACTTCTCCTTTCTCCTCCTTCTTCAGAAAGATAAACTTGAGTTTCAGTGGAGAGTCAGGCAAGCGTTGATAGTCTTGGTTCTGTTCATGGCATATAACATTTGTCTCCCTGGTTTAATTAAATCGGGCAATTTATTCCGAACAAGGTTGCTTACTTTTGTAGGACATGGAATTTCTCTGATGTGGCACAGGTGATCGTATTCCATCACTCGGACTATGGTGAAGTCCACCTAACGGTTTAGGATTAAGGTATTTGCATTTCACCCACTGACTTGATCTATTTTTTTTTATGTTTAAAAGAAAGCTTTTACTCTAAATTGAAAGTTTACCCAGCCGGTTTAGTTAACTTAAGTTTTGTCCCGGATTTTGGTGGATACTATAGTTGTGTGATTAAATATGCCTGTGGTTTGGAAATTGTAAGGGAAAGCTCTATTTGATCTTTTGACGTGACTTTTATAGGATGATCCCATGAAGCATTTCAGATGGAATAAATGGAATTGGCTGTTTTCCTCTGGATTTATTCACATTATCTGTTTTGCTGGTTTATTCTCACTTAGCCCAGACCCCTTGTTTCCGTCTACTCAAACAAAGGTTATTTTTTGCCTCCGTAGCCTCGAAACAGGATTTTTTTAGGCAATTTGTGAAATTAATTTGAGAGTTCAGTTTTGTGTTGTTGTTTTTTTCTTTCCCGGAACATAAGAAAAGTAACCAAGTTGAATGCATCTACATAGTTCTATGGTTTTAGACAACAGATAGTAGTTAAAGTTGTCTTCTCTGGAGTTTTGTACATATGTGAATTTGTAAGTCAAGAGTAATGTTAGTAAGTAATGCTTGGCCAGTGATGCTCATTGATCTGGAGTATTTTTCAAAACTTAAACTTCTAATTTGACCTTTTTCATACATATTTTTTTTCTTTTTTTCCCCCCTTTCATCTGTTGTCATGCCTTTGGCTTTAGTGGAAAATATTGGTTATTTTGGGGAAATGTTGAGCTAGTTTTCAGAACAGAAAATATTCACTTTGGTACTCCTGTAAATATTTAAACTTTTTCTTTCTTTTTATTAAATCTGAAAAAGTAATTCTAGCCAACATTTGGTAAGAATATTGATTGTTAGCTGCTGAAGTGACTGGTTTTATTTAAGCGTAGTAGACCTCATGAGGTAGGTAGGACAGTTGAAATGTTGTTCTGAGCTCTAACGGAGAGTCAGCCGTTTAGTATGCGTCAACGGAGATCAGTCATGCTTGCACATGCAGTGTGTGATGTAGACATGGGAATTAAAACTTAAATTGGACATTGAATATTGTTGGAAATTAGGAGTACGAAAGGTATAGAGAACAGTGATTGACTTTTCAAGAAAAGTTAAAGTGCAAAGAGCGCTGGAGAGCGCTGGATTATTGGGGATGCTGGGATTGTTTGACTGGATGGATTTCAGCTCACACTCGTGGTGCTGCAGGTGATATGAAACTAATTTTGGAATTCATAAAGGCGCTCATTTCTGTGTGGTAGTCAGCGGTGAGAAGGGCGTATGACCTTTACTCTTCCCTCATCTGATCACCGGAAGCACACCTCATTGTAACGCATGGCTGGTATTGGCGTTCTCTGCATTCATGTAACACCATGACAACGTTTAGACGCCACACTTAGTCTAAATGTGTTTTTAACTGAGTTCTAGCGTTTCTCAATAAAACAGAATGTGCAAAGTACGGTATACTAATGCACAGCTGATTTCACCTGAGTCTTTTGACTTAAAGTAGTTGCTCTCATGTGATTGTACTACACACTGCTCATCTTGTCTCTCATCGGACACCTGAGTTTTCTAGTGCCGTGTTAGGTTTAAGTGACACACAGCAACTCTACATTTCAATAATATTCCACCTTCTCCATTTGAACTGTTAGTTGCATGCCTTGTTGTTGCTGCTCCTCCAGCCACCTTCTTCCTCTTGCTGATTATTACAGCTAGAGTGGGAGGGAGCCAAACTGAGCCCTTGCCCTGGACGTACGCCACACGCAGCTGTAGAGTGGGATGGGGAAAACAGCAGCGTTAGGCCTGAAACTGCTGTGGACGATGGGGTGTCTCCCCACTAAGGTAAACACTCAGACCACACACTCCTGCCCCTCCCCAAACCATGCCAACACACTCACGAGCACGCATATAGTCAAGAAATACCTATGTCCATACGCATTATTCTTATGGCATCACGGATTTTCATTTTATCAGGATTTCAGACGTCTGGAAAAGTGTCTCCACTCCTCTGTAAAAGGAGATCACTTTTTTCTTCCCTGTTTTGATATCCCTCCTCATATTCTTTTTTTTTTTTTTTTTTTTTTTCCTTTTTTTTCTTCTTCTTTTTTCCCTCCCCCAAGCGTACTCTGCTCATACATTCCTCCTCTGAACTTGACAACTCGCATACGATTCCTTGAGGACATCTATTCCACTTTTAGTCTAAATGGGAATGCTGTCAGCAGACGTTTTGTTGTTTGTACTGACAGTATCAAGCAGTCGCAGCCACAGTCGGATATGGGACAGTTCGGTGGGGTGGGTTATTTTAGTTTTTCAACATGCAACCCTGCGGCCACTTTGGGGTTAAGTGCCTTGCTAAAAGAGCACACTGGTAGACCCTCCATTTCACAGTTGAACGACCTGGTTCAGGATCAGCTGCTGGTCCAACGCTCAACACCCCGTCTCCCCAAAATGAGTTTTTGATGCCACATTCAAAATGTACGAATGAACACATACAACCATTGTTTTAAATTACGTTTTGTCCTTTTGTTCTTTGAAATGTTTATCAATAAATGAATTTCAACTGAACTCTTTTCTGTGTGAGTATTTGAAGACGTGAACGTTTTTAATTGAAATGGTTTGAGAGACACCAAATAACTGCCAGGGCTCAGCATCAAATGACGTTTTTATTCCAAAAACACCAGTCAATGCCATTTAAATAAAAACCAATAATTTGATAACAATCCAAACCTGATGATAATTCAGCCACTTAAACAAAATATATAAATAAGTAAAATGAAAAAAGTTAAAAGACATTTAAGGTAAGGGGCTTAGATAGATAGCTGGTCCATTTCTGGACACTGCCAGGTTTCATGCCCTCAACAACAATGAACAATTTACACGTGGACAATACTAGATGAGTGGAGATAATGAAGGATACACATATACTAATGGTATGGGGGTCAGAAGATGAGCAGGCCGTGTCTGGGAATGGAAAGTTGTAAACTAACATTGTGTTGCAGTACCTGGCTTAAATGGCATTGAAATCCTGCAGTCGCTGCACCAGCAAGTCCAGATTAGTCTCTGCTGTAGTCATGGGAATATTTATTTTTCTTTGATAATATGCAGACATTTTATCTCAGGTCTTTTTAAAATATTACAATCAACCTACTCTTCCTAGTTTAGGAGTTGCTAACCCCCTCCTCAAAAAATTAATAATAGTAAATTATGCTTCTGCCTGCATATTTAACTTTCTCCCCCCTCACACTCAGCTTTTTTGAAGTATCTTCATCAACTATTAAATCCAGGAACGCTTATTTTAGGATGCTTTTTAGAAACATCAACCCCAGTATACTACTATTCTGTATTCATGATAGTTTTGCCCATTTGTCCATCACATTTGCATGATGGATTTTTTACCCATGTGACTTTAGTGTTTGCTTACAACCCCACTGAAAAAATGTAATTTGTCTCAAAAACTTTCATCATGGTTTTTCTGATTTACAATCCCTGAATTGTTAACTCTCAGGCCACATCGATACTGCAGGTCTTCATGGTCAAATTGGATTATTTTTGATACTTTGTGTGTGGGTGGTTCATGGAAGTATTTTGAAATGCGTCTCATATCTGTGACGTCAAACACAGTGCGTCAGGTTAACGGATGCAGCAGCAGGGAGCCTGAATGATTCCTTTTTGTGCAATAGAAGAAAATCATTACCTATTTATAACGGGAATAAACCCAAGGAAAAGGAGAGCCAATGGTTTAATGTTGGCCTCGTCCGTGTGGTGTGATGGCTGGAGTATCAGACCTGTGTGCACGAGTAATCAGAGCCAGGAGTGGTGGACTGTGACATGACCAGCTTTACTGAAGCAGATTTCATCCCAAAAAAAAAAAAGAAATCCCGCCATTGCAGAATTTTGACATTAATCACATAACAGTGACGTCAAAGACGGATGAAATGCGACCTGACAGTTCAGACTGAAGTTGCATTGGAGTACATCAGCTACGTATCCGATTTAGTACCACACATGAGAGTGACCCGGGTCTGACCTGAAGAAAATCAGATTTAGTGTCATTGGAGCTGGATTGGTGTCACCTTTGCCCACAGTGTGAACAAAGGCTTGATGATTCAAAGCCTGGTTTTAGGGAAACCAGTCTGTGCTTCTGAGGACGACTGGAGACGGATGGGTGGATGATGGAGGTGACGGGACAAGACTGGGCGATGCATTAAAACACCAGACAACGTGGACCAGACCAAACACGCATTACAGTACTTCGAATCAAACCCTCCCATGATGCTGCTGGTTTAATATGAAGGAGTGAGTATTCAAACACAATTATTGAAAATAGCAACGCTTTAATAAAGAGCAATTTTTTTACAAGACTGTAATGTCTAGCTAGCTAGGTGATATCCGGCATTGACATCCATGTTTTACAGCGATGCAGTTATGGTAACTGGGTTTGAAGTTTGATGTGTTACTTGCAAGTTGCATTTCTCCATGCGATGCAGCCTTCAAACCGTTACAGACCCTTCATTGTAAAACAGTTGATTATGAATGTCAATGAACGTTCATGTCAAGAGGTAAGTAAAAACCAAAGAAAATCACGGAGAAATTTCCTTATTTTCCAAACACACCGGTAAGAGAGTTCACACAATGGTCATGCTTTTACCGGGCACACAAGCCAATAAAAAGACGACACTTAATCATGCAAAAGAGACAGTATTTTTGTCTTTTGAAAAAATAATAAGAAACAAAAATCCTTGGAGTTGTTCTGATATCATCCATCCTTAGTGATCTTGAATAAGAAGAAGCTGCGCTTTGATGACTTTGGTGCAAAATAATGTTCCTGTTTTGAAGAGGACAGACCCTGTCCTGTCCACTTCCTTGATGAAGACACTCTTGGTATAGACCGGTTGTGATAGTTTACACTTGACCCCCCCCACCCCCCCTAAAACCTATCCCCATCTCCTCCTGGAGACGGACACGAACATCAACCCAGCCCACCCACCCGTCCCTGGATGATGACACCTTCAAAATACAACCATTCAAACACAGATACAGCAATAAATTGTCCCACGTACAGTAAGTCATCCAATGGGGCTTCGATCACTTTACAGAGAGTACGTCTAAAAACACATGAACAGCATTACCTATATACAGTGGGGACACGGTAACAGTCAGAGGTTGGCCCAGGATGGATTGAGTTGCGTAGTGGGACTGAGATGCTCAATGACGCAAGCATTCAGCGGACAAAGAAAGACAGACTATTGGAACAAGGCTCAATGGAGGTGGAATCTGAGAGAATATCTGCCCGACTAATGACTCCCACCACAGACGTCTGCTGACGGTGGAGTCGCCTGGTATTGGCGTCGCCAACCCGGTTATCGTTCAACTGAGAATCGCAACAATCCTCCGGCTCGTAGTTGCAGTTTCTCAGGAGAGTTGTGTTGGGCGTCGCCGGCTCGTGTTGGAGGAGGCTCGCCTTCAGACTCGGATCCACTCCAAGCTTGCTTGTGTTTCTCAGCAGATGCGGGATGCTGACGCCACCTTAACTTGTGTTGTACAGACTCGGACACGGTCACAAAAACACCCAATGCTAAGTTAGTACATGCTACCTACTCGCTTAAAGACCTTCCATCTCTAACCGAGGAACATGACCCTGTTATCATGTGAAGGCGTGAGCACACAAACACACATACAGTACATGTACATACAACTGACACAATAGAAAACGACTTTGTCCCCAATCAATTATTGCCCCTTTCAACTGTACATCCCAGCAATGGTTTTAGGTTTTTGTGCAGCGAAGCATTATCCCCTCTCCACAGGTTTGTGCTATATATATCTATATATAGATATATATATATAAGTATGTATGTATATATACGTATATCAGTGGACTGTGGGTCCGACTTGACCTTGGATCTGCTAGAAAATCCACATTAATGTTTAATGCCTCGTTAAAGCCAACTGTTTTCCGGCTGTCTGAACTAATCAGTATGCGCTGACTGCAGGCATTACCAGGGTCGTGATGGAAAGACATTACCCTCTGATGGTCTAGCATTTGTTGGACTTCTCTCAATGACCTTTAGCTGTCCCGTCCATACATATTCAGACTAGATGAACAAACCTTTCTGGGATCTTCCAAGTAGAGGTTGGACATGTGGCATAGTAATTTCCCAAATACAGTTTTTTTTCTGTGGTTTTGGTCGGGGGGGTGGGGGTGGGGGTGGGAGACTAATTCGGGACAGGACAAAGGCTCACAACAGGAAGCAAATCATAGCACTTCTGATTGGCTAGACTGAGACAAACAGTTGCCCACCTCTATCTGGCTCTCAGTGCACTTTTCACAACTTTTCGAGCAGTACGGGGTGCAACAAGAGCAGGTTATAAAACAACCAGAAAAAGTAAAAAGAACATTCTGTACAGAAACCTGATGTGGACACCCAAAAAGTACATCACTACAGCAGAATAAAGCTTCTAAACAGGCTACAGATATGTGAAAAAGACAGTAATGAGAGTACACAATATTGCACAGCTGCAGAGGGAAAAAAAACAAACAAACAAACCGAAAAACCAAAAGAACCCCAAAAATTACACAGTGTGTACAGCACATCCCCAAGTAGTAAATTTAGTGTGAAAGGTTTGTTTACATCCAAACGCTATAACTGGTTCTGGCTCAGTGCTTTCATCGGTTGGTTCCAGTGCAGTAACACGTTGGCACCCGGCAACACAGTAATGACATCAGGTACCGAAAGAGACAGGTCACACCCAAGACGACGACATCCATCTATAGTCACACACGCGTGCTCACAAATCATTGCTTTATGCATTTAACAACAAACGGACTTCGTAAGGAGAAACAATTCTGTCGACGCAGCACGCTGAAAAAGAGCGAAATAAGGACACTCACACACGCATTCCAGTCAAAAACGCTTGACATCAGGCGATGGATGACTTGCGACCAGGAACCAATCTGAATGACCCACAAAGAAAAACACACTTGGCAAATTTCACATTTAGTAAAGTGCCAGAAAACCATCCAGTCAAAGAAAGAGACGTGCTTCCTCCAAGTATGATTCAGTTTTGAGATGGAGAAAAATGGGAGTAAGCCTTTATACAAGAAATGATGGGAGTGAGGTGGTAATATGTCTTCAGAACTTCCAGATAGCTGTCAGTCTCCATAGCGTCAAGACAGGTTGTAATTGCCATTTGAAGTGGCAAATCAAACAAAAGATGAGTTGGACTGGTGCAGAGCTTATGGTGCTAAAGCTCCGTACTTGTAGGTTCAAACACAGAGAGATCAGTAGCGACATGGAGTGAGGAGAGGAGATTAGAGGATCAGATGACATTAAACTGACATCGGCATTTCATCTTTTATCCATCCTCTGGTCCTCTCTCCTCCCTTTCCCTCTCTGTCCTCTTCTCTCTTCCTCCTTCACTGGATTAGCGTTCGCCGGCAACACTTTCAATCCATCTCTTTATTCTCAGCTTTGCTGCCATGGTTACAGTATCATCCCTACATGAAGTGCATCTGCAGAAGATGGGTGGAGAATCGGGAGTGATTTAGTCACCTCATCATGCGTTCAGGCATGTATTGACAAGCACGTTAGCTTCCACAGAGCCAGGAAAGGATGCTTGTTCCCTCAGCAATTACAGCTCTTTTGGAACTTGCTCCTCAGATACTGGTAGCCTTAACATCTGATAATGACGTGTTTTGAAACGCACTCGCTTGCACTTCCTGTCAAATTTTGAAATGATCTGACAATGTGATGCATCCTGTTTTTTGATTAGTCTACCGGTTGAACAATTTGAATCGATGGTAGACATGTTTAGAACGAGGACATCCATCGTTTATACACCTTGTTCTCAGGCTGTTATCTTATACCCAGTGATGCATTACATTTATTTTCTTTCAGCGTCAGTAAATAATCATCTTTTCTCAGAATGGTGTTCAATATCTCTCAGCCAGATCACATTGCAGAGCACAAGCCGCAAACTTCTGTTTGGATTGTTTAGCTCCTGCAGGCAGGTTTAAATAAATTGATATACACATTAGCTACACCTAATAAAGCGGGGAGTGCATACTCGCCGTACCTAATAAAGTGGCTGCTGAGTGGATACTTTCAAGCTCGCTTTGATACTTAGCTTTTACATCTGTAGATTTAATTAGAGTGGCCTTTTTGCTTCATATAAAGTGGAAGTAAATGTAAAAGATTCCAACAAATAATCTCTGGAGGTTGGAAGTTATGTCCACTGTTAAATGAGAGTATTTACTGATGTTCTGGCAGAGCCGAGCCTTCTCTTTTCTCTGTTTCTAGTCTCTGGGGCTTGTTTAACTAAATAACTTTCATGCATACAGTAGGCTGTCTTGCAGTTGTGAGAAAGTGTGTGTGTGTGTGTGTGTGTGTGTGTGTGTGTGTGTGTGTGTTTTTGTGACCTGTGTTCCCGGGATGTGTCCAAAAGGATTGGTGGGTCTCAAGACAGGCTGGTTATACATGACAGGCTGCGCAGGAATCATGGGAACACCCCCCATCTGATGGCTCATCTGAGGAGGGAGCTGGTCACGGGGGGGGGAGGAGGGACAGTGGAAACACAGGTTACCATGGGGGATAAACGGGCTCATTCAACTCAATTCAATTTATTTATATGAATTAATTAATTAATTCATTAATTTTTATTTCGAACATGTATATAAAATGAAAGTAAAAATAATAATAAAAATATAAACATTTACATCTTCATATTCACATATGTTTGAAAAAAAGGAGTAGGAAGAAGTTTACATTTTTCCCTAGTTCCTACCCCTTTATAACACTATGGATTTACATTATTGCTATTATTATATCTACACAATATCCATATAAATATAATCTATATAAATACTACGTAAACATGCCTATGATTACATAATTATCCATATAAGTATATAGAAAATATAAATATTACATAAATATTATATCAATATCTAGAAAATACAACTATTATATACATCTATATAAATATACACTATATAAACTACATAAATATCCCTATAAATATATATGTGCTACATACCCAATAAATATATAACATATATTACCTAATTTTAACTATCCCTCTCAACAGATAATATATACTACATAAATATCCACATAAATATCTAAACATATCTTAAGCAAGTATAATATACCATTTTTCCCTATTTTATTTGTTTCTCACACTCCTCGTTAACCCATTTCCTCTTCCATATACCTGTTTATAAATCATTTGTATTTCTTTTTAAACAGATTTATGTTGGTCTATTACAACAGAAGTCTCTAGGATCTTTCCAGAGACCAGAACATAAACCCCCGAGCAATTATTACATAAACAATGGCAGGTAAAAACTCCCCTAGTGGGAGAAAAACCTTACACATTACAGGGTCAAGTGGGGGGAATGTGTATGAATATAACATGTTTGCATGTATAGTCATGTCAAGAATGTACTTTCTCGGACATGAACGTAGTCATTACTCAAAGTCATGAATTAGTGTTGCCACTCATAGCTCAGTTAACCCGTGCAGGATTTTCAGAAACTGTAGCTGCTACACCTGAGAACATGAACATGAAGCATCACTTTCAGCAAGCTAAACCCCCAACAGAACCTACTCAGCACCAAACCAGAAATATGTGAGCAGCAGGTGAACATACGGCTGCAGCGTGAAAAAACTAAGTATACATTCTTTCACTTCCAAGGTTTTACATTTCTGGGCACAAAAAACTAAAGGTCTAGAGATTAGAACATGCAACCTATTTCATCTTGTCATTTATTTAACAAAAACTCAGCTAAAACGATAAAGTAGTTTTGGGTAGGTAGGTACACCTCTATATTCAGCAAGATGAAAAATCATTTCTAGTAGCAACAGCTTGTTTAGCAATAGCATGTTCAGCCTCACATATTTTTAGAGGAATCTCGACAAACTTCGGGAGAGATAACCTCCCATTTGGCTCTACAATAAAATACAATACTGCAAATCAAGTCCAGACCATCACCCTCCCACCTCCATGCTTGAGTATTTGTATTGACATGCTGTGAGATCTGGGCCGTGTGCAATGGCCAGACGTCTCCACTTTGGTCTTGTCTTGTTAAATTTGTTTGGAAATGGCCTCATAGCCCTCTCCAGATTGATGGACACCAACAAATGCTTCTGTAGGATAAATGCTAATGCCTTTCCCTGTTGGCATTTTGTTACCACACACATGATTGCTCCAGTCCGACAAAACCACCCAAACCTCCTCCCTTAAAGAGGTGGTCCCTCCTGCTGATCACCACAGTTAAGCAGCACCGGCTGCTACTTTATCCTCACTTAGTGTAAAACCGTGAGGGAATACTTGGTCACACTGAGTCTGCGTTTTGGCTTACTGTTTTTATATCATTTAGGAGTAGCAGGAGTCAAGTGGGTGTGGGGGGAATCTCTCCAAGGCAGAAGTGCTGGAACACTTCTGTCCTCATTGTTGCTGTTTCGTTGCGGTGTGTTGGATTTCCTGTCCTTGCCTTTGTCCCCAAGTCGGTTCTCCCTCCTGTCATTAGTTTTATTATTTTAGATATTTATTAACTTGTTTTATTATACTAGTTGTGTGTGTGACTGATTCTGTGAGCAGTTGACCACTCTTAAATTTCCTTCGGGATTAATAAAGTACATCTATCTATCTATCTATTTACTGTTCATTTAAGATTTTATATCAAAACCTGGTAAGGACCAGAGTTTTTTTCTCAATGTATATATTATTATCGGGTAACAGTACATAAAACTTTAAAAGGGTGTGTTTTACACCCCTGTATGAAAGTAAATTGTGCTTTACCATTCCGTACACAGGCACTTGGGGTGTCGTCATAGGAAAAGCCACTGGTGCTGGAGCCTGTAAAAACAGCACAACATTGATATCAACGGCAGATATAAACCTCATGTTGTCAACTCTGAGACAACCTGTCATTAGCATCTGTTTGTCTCTTGCAAACACCTAATCCTGAGAAAGGAACATTTAGGCCCTGTCCCAATACTCCCCCTACCCTTACTTTTCAGCACTACCCCTAAATTTTGCGCGTTCCCGTGAGGGTAGTGGTGTCCCAATTCCTCTTTCCACCTAGTGGTAGTGAAGAAAACTAGTGTAGTGGCTATGAATCTGTCCCTACAGAGCGAGGGATTTCAGATGCTCACTAGCTGATCTAGGGACAGAAAAATTTCCCAGAATGCTTTTCGGCGTCATTTGCGGACTAAATAAAAAAAAAAACAACATGGCGGACATTTCTTATTTTTTAGTGAATAAAATCAATATTTTGAGTTAGTTTCTGCATAAAAATGGATTTTGATTACATTTCTAGCGAGAAATATATATTTGACTTTCATAATATTCACTCAGTGAATGTATATAATCACTCGTTTGCCCGTTTGCTGAAGATAACACCAGAATAAAGGCTGATTTATGGTTCCGCGTTACACCAACGCAGAGCCTACGGCGTAGATTACGAGGCGATGTGCGCCGTACGCCGTACCCTACGCCGTACCCTACGCCGTACCCTACGCCGTACCCTACGCCGTACCCTACGCCGTACCCTATGCCGTGGGCTCTGCGTTGATTTGACGCGGAACCATAAATCAGCTCCGGAGCCGCCAGGCAGAAATCTTGAAATTTTCGGAGCAAATTTCTTAACAGGCGTAGCTACAACTGTTAGATTTCATCTATTAAACCAACATTTATCTTCCTAAATGATTTGTTTCAGCCAGCGGTAATTCTCCACAGAGCTGCTGCTGCTCCGAGCCGGCGGCTCTTCTCATCTCCGAAAACATCTGGTCAAATTTCTTAACAGGCGTTATTTGGATAAACTGAGCCCAGGTTGGGGATCTTAACGGTTACTTTTACACCTGAAAAAATATTAAAACTTAATAAAGTGGCATATTAAAAGCGCTACAGCTGACATTAAAACAGCTTTTATCTCTCAGCTTCCTGATTTTACGGGTGGTGCTGAAAGTAGGAGTAGTGGGAGTATTGGGACAGGGAACAGGGAAGATTTCAAGTGCCCTAAAATCTGTCCCTTCTTTTTTAGGGGTAGTGATAGTGAGGGAGGGCTAGTGGTCGAAAGTAGGGCTAGTGAAAGAAAGTAGGCACATCGGTAGCCCATAATAACCAACAGAGGCTGAAATGGCAGTTATAACCTAAATAAGACCTAGCCCTCAAACATTCCTGATTAAGAATATAAAATGCCAGATGACAAAGTGCCAGCAGGTAGATATTCATAGCAAATATATTTTGGGATGTGTAGGTGTTATTATAAAATCTTGCTGTAACTTACATATCCAGTATAGATCATCCCATTCTGCAAAACATTAGAGAGAGAAAAACAAATTACAAAAATGCTTTGTCATGTTTGAATTAAAGCTGCACTATTCCTTCTCTCCGTATGGTCAGAAGGGATAAACCAGACCTTTGCCTATTCGTCTTGATAAAATCTCTTCGCCTTTCAATTCAAGTCATGCCTCCGCCTTTCCAAACCATTTGCTGACAAAATGAGCAGCGTGAGTTGAAAAGCTATTCAGCACAAAATTAAGGAGATGAAACCAGATTGAATGGAAGAGACGTGTTGATAATCAGAGTGGAGCACAAAGGGCATGGACAGAAATAGAGATGATGATGGCGTCCATGATGGCTGTAGGCTCCGTCAAGAACTTATTTGGATGATATAGAGAGTGGTAAGTAAAGCTGAAAAAACAACCCTTCACCTTTCGTTGAGGCAAAGCAACATGATATAAATGGATGTACGTTTTTCGTGTGAATGAGGCATATTTTGACAAAAAAATAAAAGCAATTGTGAGTTTGATGATGAGATGAGTGATTTGAGTCATATCTTTAGTCATATCTGCTACAACTGAGCAGTTCAAATAGGACTTTCCAAACAAATAAGTTGAAGTCCTTTTTTATGAGTGCAGAAGGGAACTGCTCTGTGTAATATTCTCACTTTCTATTCTTTTTCATTTTTTCTTTTCTTACAAAGTTTTAGCTTAGAATTAGCCAGGTTCTTAACAAATTAGCTGTTATATTGTGCTATTTTGTTCAAAATAGCACCGAAATATAGGATAACAACCCCCTTTTAAACTTTACAGCATCGTTTATAGCAGCTGATTTTGGGGGGTGGGATATGCGAGTCATTTTAGAGACCCAAATAACTGCTTTCAAGCACAGGAAAATTATTTGTCTTTCATAATATGCAAGTATCACTCTTAGGCTAAACCGTTGCATCTCAATATAATAGCTTCTGACTGCAAAATAAACACGTTGGCAGTGGACAAATATTAATCTGAAAAATATGAATTCATTTGTACAATGAAGTAGTTGTGAGAGTAGAAATGTTCTCTTCAACAGTATATATGAGCTGCAAAACTCACTTACAGGACTGTCTCAGAAAATTAGAATATTGTGATAAAGTCCTTTATTTTCTGTAATGCAAAAATGTCATACATTCTGGATTCATTACAAATCAACTGAAATATTGCAAGCCTTTTATTATTTTAATATTGCTGATCATGGCTTACAGCTTAAGAAAACTCAAATATCCTATCTAAAAAAAAATAGAATATTCTGGGAATCTTAATCTTAAACTGTAAACCATAATCAGCAATATTAAAATAATAAAAGGCTTGCAATATTTCAGTTGATTTGTAATGAATCCAGAATGTATGACATTTTAGTTTTTTTAATTGCATTATAGAAAATAAAGAACTTCATCACAATATTCTAATTTTCTGAGACAGTCCTGTAGGCTCATGCACTACACCAGTTTGGTATTTCTTGGCTTTCCTATGTGGTGAAGTCATGTTTCTAGTTGATTTGTATTTGAAACAATGTGAGCTGTTCAAACACAATCAGGAAACATTAGACAAAGGATATACGTGAGATAGTTTTAAGCATATTCAGCCCTTCACAGATGTATGGACCAGCAACATGTAGTTGCAGGTCCTTAACCGTGCAGGGGACTCAGATTTACCATCTGAGGGACGGGCATGGGTGCAGGAGCCATCGGATGGGTGGCGTGGGTCCAGTTGGTGCTGGTGCACATGGTTTTTGACTGCCAACCATTTCCTCCTGTGGGCTTTTTCTCCACCAGCTGACTCCACTGGAACTCTGGCCTAATCCACATGCACGTAAACAAAGGTGTATTTCCAGGTGCACAGAGCAAAACTTCCCATGTTAGAGCAGATCAGACGGCAACAAACGATCAATAAAGTAATTTGCTTAAGGCTCAATTTTTGGTTCCGGGCAATTCCACTCACTTTTTAGCTGGCGTCCCCCCAAACTGCAGGTCTGGGAGAAAAAAGAAGAACAAAAACATGAGAGGAAGGGAAACAACACAGCAAGGGAACCCATACAGACGACATTTAAAGTGATGGCTGATTATTTGGACAGGCGTACTCACTGCCGACGAGGTTTGCTAACGAGGAGTCCAAATCGCTGGGCAACATTTTCCCAGAGTGCAATGGGGCTCCCGGGCTATGGATCTGAGTAGGTGGGGATGGCTTTAGGAGGTCACCTGTTGTCCAGAAGTAACCATGGCAACAAGAAAGTAGAGAAGAGGAGAAATGAGGAAAGAGCGCGAGGCACTCGGCCCTGTGAGTCACGCCGTATCTAGGTCTTAGTGTGTGCTTCTCTGTGAGGCGGTGGGAATGTATTTGCATGCTTCGTTACGTGTTTGCATCGGTGTGTGTTTGCTTGTATGAAGTCCTACCTCCCCAGGCATTGTTATTATTGGACACAGTGTGTGTGGTCTGGATGGGGGTGAAGTTGGGCTGCAGGGTGAACAGCTCAGTGGTCAGGTTTGGCACACTACAGGAAAGAAGGTTAGGGTTTATTTCTCATTTTATATAAAAAAAATATATATTTATATATATATTATGACAGCCAGGCAAAATGTTTTCCATGAAAACAACAAAAAAATGAAAAAACATGCTGAAAGCTTTTGTCCGTGTTCACACTGTGCCTGCAGACGTTAGACTCACTGGTTGTTGATGGGAACGATTGGCGAGTTGAAGAGATCCGCGGCCCCTCCGCTGCTGTTGGCACTGCCCACCGACTGGGCGCTGGGGGAGACGGTGGGCGTCTGGATGTCAAGCACCTTATGACTGTCCTCCTGCACGGACAAAACCAACACAATATAGCTCACTTCATGTTTCTTTTGAGTCTACATTTCCAGTGTTAACCATCCCCAAACAGCATCAGTGCTATTGCATAAATCATCTGTCCAGGATGTTTTATTTGAAGACAGAGTTTCCTGCAGAATACAATATTTACATTTTGAGTTCATTCCTATTCTCTGTGCAGCTCTCTAAACGGTGGACCAGCAGCTAGAGACTAGAAGAGTGTGTTTTCCTATTCTGCAGAATTAATGCAGTAACACCATTCAGCTTGAAATAATTTGTTGAGTTTTCTTTGTGTGGAGCACAAAGCCAAGTGATATATGGATTTCTGCACAGTTCACAAGTATTTCCAGTGAGTTTTCTCACAAGAAAACAAATGAATAATTCAAATCTGTGCACACGCTGGTCTGTGGTTATTCATGCAACACTGTTGGGATGTTATAATACTTGCCTACACATCAAAGGCATGAGCGTGTGGAGTTTTAACAGTGAACTGTGAATGCCTTGCCTTGAGTTGCTGCAGGCGGTTGTCCTCTGTCTTGTCTTCCATACGACTGAGAGAAATCCCTGCACTGGACAGAGATGAAACTGTGCTAGACAAGGTGCTGGATCTGGAGGTGAGGACAAAAACACTCCTCAAAATACTCATTATTTCAAAGCATTTAAAGAAAATGTTTTTGTTTTGTTTTACTAAATCAGCTTAATCCTGTCTCAGGCCAGCACGGAGGTGCTGATGCATGCTTTTATCTCTAGTCGTTTAGATTATTGTAATGCCCTGCTCTCTGGTCTTCCTAAAAAGAGTATTAAGAACTTACAGCTATTACAGAACTCAGCCGCTCGCGTGCTGACGAGGACCAGAGGGCGGGAGCACATTACACCTGTTTTAAAATCGCTGCATTGGCTCCCCGTCCGTTTCAGGATTGATTTTAAGGTTCTTTTACTGGTTTTTAAGTGTCTTAACGGTCTTGGGCCATCTTATTTATCTGATCTGCTTTTACTGTATCAACCCTCACGGACCCTGAGGTCCTCTGGTACCGGCCTTTTAACCATTCCCCGAACCGCGACCAAAACCCACGGTGAGGCTGCATTCAGCCATTATGGCCCCTCTTTATGGAACAGCCTGCCAGAGAACCTCAGGGCCGCAGAGAATGTTGATATTTTTAAAAGGAGGCTCAAGACACACCTTTTTAGTTTGGCTTTTATCTGATCTCATTTACCTAGTGTTTTTAGCTATGTATTGTGTGTACTTCTTTAGCTCTTTTATCATCTCTAAAACTTTAATCCATTTTAGTGACTTTTTACTTTATGTTATTTATTATTCATCTTAAGTTTTATATATATTTCTCTAAAATTTTACACTTTTAGGCATTTTTTACTTTCTTTTAATCTTTTAGTTTTTAGCTCCAGTGTTTCCTCAGGGGGGTCGTCCACACTGGGAGGTGTGTCTGCTCCGCCCATGGGGGTGTCGTCATGGGGATCCCTCAGGCCTGGGTAGCTGGGGGGGGTTCCACCTTCTGTGTGGGGTCTGCCCCGGTCTGTCCGGGTTGGGGGGGTCTCTGTGGGGATGCTTCTGGTGGTCGTGGTCGGTGATGCCTCTCGGTGTGGACGGCCACCCATAGGTAGTGTTTTCCTCACCTGGATCGTTAGTGCTAAGCCATGTCACCAGTCCACTTATTGTGTGTGTGTGTGTGTGGGTGTGGGCGTGTGAGTGTGTGCACAGGTATATGAGTGTGAGTGAGTGTGTGTGTACGCGTGGGGGGTGGGGTCGTATGGAATGTTTTAAATTGTGTTTTTTATTGTTATTTTATTCTGCATGTAAAGCACCATGTGTTGCATTTTATATTGTATGATTTGGCGCTATACAAATAAATAAAGTTTAAGTTTAAGTTTACTAGATTGTAGTTCTCCAGACCGGTCTTGGTCTCAAAACCACTTTTTTGTGTTTTGTCTCGGTCTCAGACTTGGATAATTGAGATGCCGTTGCCACACCAAAGTGACACAATCTGGTGATCAGTTCTTCCTCTTGTTAATGTTCAGTTTTGTAAACTATTTGTATTTTGCATCTGATTTAATGTTTTGGTGCATCTGCATGTGTCTGTATTTAATTACAGTCTTGTGTTTATAACGGCCTTGTTTGAATAAATATATGAATAATATTTGCATATCGTTGTGATTGATTAAGCATCAGGTCTATTTCAGTTATGCTGATATACGGTGTAATCTGATTACTATAATGGCAAATAATGCAATTTCAAGTCAATAATTATGTGTATCTTTAATATTTAAAATTCATGTTTCATCTCCAAATTAAGTCCAATTTAAATCAGTAACATTTACTATTCATGACTTTCCTGAGGTGCAGGGGGTGTTGGGTGTTGGAGCTGGTTATTCTGCTAGAGGACTTTGGGACTAGTTAGTAGTCGTGTCAATCCTTAACAGCTCTGGAGTCAATCCTCCAATAGTGTAGAAATAATATGTCGCCACACAGATCTGATCTCAGCTGATGGATGGAAACATTTCTAGTGAGTTCAACATCATCATCCACTTCTCTGTGTTATTGAGCTGCAGTTGAAAACAAGCTCATATGGAAACTACCTGAACCAGGATGATGTTCTACAATCACGCAGGATCAGGACATTACTAGGTTTTTGCTTGAGCTGAATTAGTCTTGGTCTTGTCTTGGTCTTGACTTGATTCTCTCTGGTCTTGGTAGTGTCTTGGTCTCGGTTTAGGCGGTCTTGACTACAAGTCTATCCTATACAGGCCTATACAGGTATATGGGGGTCTGCTGGAGCTGATCCCAGCTCATCACAGGCAGAACACGGGAACAACCTGCACAGGTCGCTAGTCTCTCACAGCACCACATACATAGACAAACAACCAGACACACTCACACCTACGGGCAATTTAGACTCATCAATCAACCTAACATGCATGTTTTGGGGCTGTGGGAGGAAGCCCAGAACAATCCCACACAATCATGCAAACTTCACAAACACTCCTGACCGGGGGGACTCCTTGGAGTCAGACTTATACCAAGGTGGTGACAACCATCACCTAACTTCAAAAAGGCACCCCCCTTTTGTACAGTTTCTACAGCGGTGGGTTTGTGTGCAGCATTAACACCATTCATTTACACCGTCTCAGAAAATTAGAATATTGTGATTTTCTGTAATGCAATTACAAAAACAAAAATGTCATACATTCTGGATTCATTACAAATCAACTGAAATATTGCAAGCCTTTTATTATTTTAATATTGCTGATCATGGTTTACAGCTTAAGAAAACTCAAATATCCTATCTCAAAAAATTAGAATATTCTGGGAATCTTAATCTTAAACTGTAAACCATGATCAGCAATATTAAAATAATAAAAGGCTTGCAATATTTCAGTTGATTTGTAATGAATCCAGAATGTATGACATTTTTGTTTTTTTAATTGCATTACAGAAAATAAAGAACTTTATCACAATATTCTAATTTTCTGAGACAGTCCTGTAATGTGTCCAATTCTAACTTGAAAAAAACTTTGAGTTCAGCGCTGAAATTCATGACAACATTTAATACTGAGATGATGAGAATGAGAAACTCGTCAACTAATAAATTGCTCACATTAGAAGGCCGACCCCCGGCACTCTGGGAGGGGTCTCTGAGTTACTGAATAATAACAGAAGGAAGAGCAGAAGCAGCAGTACCTGCTAGCGCTGGACAGATCCTTGAGCTTCCTGCCCTCCAGAGAAGCTAGGTGCTGTTCCAGGGCGTCCAGGAGAGAGGTGGGAGCCTGGAGGGAGCGAGGGGGGCACACTGAGTTGAAGATATAAAACCAGAGTGGCAGCCAAGTACACTAAGAGGGGCATAGCTCTCTGTCGGCCCCTTCTCTTCGCTTCTCATTTCATTTCACATACACACAAAAAAGCAGCCGCAAAATTAAAACATAACCCCCTGATTCACTTTCTACACGACAACTAAATCATATTCTCTGTTTTGCTTTTTGCATTTGGTTTCATCAGGTTTGGTTGACAAGCATGCACACATTAGCCTTTTATCATGCAAGCAAGTCAGCTGCAGGACTGACAGATCAGGACGGTGGAGCGTCGTCACTGCAGGGCTCCGGAGTACACGACAGAAAACACATCTCCCAACCATCTAATGAGCCCATGCAGAGGCCAGCACGTCACAGACGCCCCGGGAAGCACGCACGCGTACACACACAAACAGAAAGAAAAGAACCAAAAGAAGTCACCATCCAAAGAGTTAACTCATGAATTCCACTTGAGACTAAGAGCCAGAATATCGTGTTATTGAGTTGATTTGGTCGGGAGATTTCTCAGCTAGCAGTCAAAGCATCTGAGCTGGAAGCCAATGAAGTTAACTCAGTCAAATGTAAACGTCTGGTTGAGAAAACAGCAGGTATGCACATTGAGCAGGTGGCCGGCACTCCTGGTTGGAAACCGAAAAGGAGGGATGAGTTCATTTGGACCACATGTGATACCATGGTTTCAGCCAGAGCTTTACATTTCTGCATCAGAAAACACAATGCACACACAACAGGCAAAGAAAAGATTTCTCATATACTTATTTTAGGGGGAAAGAGTAAAATGCGAATTCTGGATATCCTTCTTCAGAGAAATCTAGAATATGCTAAAGGTTTAAAAGTAAAACAGACACATATCTAGAGCTGAGTAAAGGCATGGGTCACTATGTTGTTGAATATGGGCATATAAGGCCGCCATAAGCACTACATCCAACATCATTTCACAAAAAAAAAAAAAGATCAGTCCATTTCAGTTTGTCAGTTAATTTTGTTGCATTGTAAACATCCAATTGTGCATCCACTGAAAAGGAGAGGCTGCAGTAAACGCCCCAGGATGATATGCAGTATTTATGATGGCATTATGTACACATGTCCAAGTCACATTTGCAGAAACCTACTTAATAAAAACCATTCGCTGCTCTCCCCACAGCTAATGCAACGGGATGTACACTTTTCAGAAAAAAGAAATATCTGAACACTGCTTGTCTGGGCAAAAAGAGGAATAAATTTCATTAGGCGTTGTGCTGACTTGTTGGTGTGATAAGCCTTGGAAAATCCTAAAAAGACTGTCGGAAAAATCCAGACAGACGCTAAGCCCAAGTCAAGGAGGTCTAAAGTAAGTCTGTGACAAAAAAAACCTCAAAAAAGAATACAACGAAACGTTGTCACCCAGCTGCTTAGACTCTGATTTAAAGGTCTTACCTTTGAGTAAAATTTGTTCTGCAATAATTCAGATATAAGAAAAACATGGGATTCTTCAAATAAAGCTGAATATTTGTGGAAAATGAAAAATGCTGCTTGAAGGCTATTTTGCAGGTCTTCATTTATTGTTTCCTCTCTATTCTAGACTCTGTTCAAACAGAAAAGGAGACAAAGTGAAGGAGTTGAGGAGAGTGAAGAAGAGAGGAGGAAGACGGGGCAGCTGCAGTGTGGGCAGGTCTGTAGGGTGAGTAGGGAACGGGAGCATTTAGAATGAAGCATCATGGGACTGACTTGGCGGGTTTATAAACTGATTGACTGATTGAGATGAGATGTAGACTGACCTGTGTGAGATCGGGGCTGTCGCCCTGATCTATCCCAACTCGCTGTGTCACAAAAAAGGAGGTAGGGGTGGGGGAGGGAGGAGGGAGGCAAAATGAAAATAAACCAAATGTCGTAATAAAACAAATAATAAACCAAAAAACCCAACACATCACAGAATTGGAAAGAAAAAATAAAGAGGGAGAGACGTGAAGGAGGAAGAGGAGGAAGAGGAGGAGGGAGAAAGAAGAATCAAACCCAAGCATTCATTACTTCATGCAGTGGCTGGAAAGGAAAACAAAGAAAAGACGACAACGGAAGAGGGGAGGAAGGCACATGCATAAACACACAAACAGCTATATATACACAGAGTATATGTACACACACTAATAAATACACACACACACACACACACACACACACACTGAAATCTGGAGACCAGTTGCAAATGAATGCTCAGCACAATGACGGACTGAACAGGCGGGGCAGACAACAGGTCACATGGCTGCAGGAAGAAAACATCCAAAAGGAAGACACTCAACTAATGTTGACTTTGAACGAAAGGAGAAGGGGGGGGCACAGATGACACACAAAACAGACAAACACATCTTGTTAGACAGGTAAAATGAATGGGTCCTTAAAGTCAACGTTAGTCTGTTGTTTTAGTTTTTCTTTGGATCAAGCGGCTGCGCCCCAAACCTTCTTCCAAATGGGAACGAAACCAAGCGGTGAGGGAAAGCCTTGGAAGATGACGCATGGGAGGATGGTTTGCAGTCTACAGAGAATAAAACTATTTATGTCCACTGAGAAGACTAGCAGCAACTCCAACTGTTCACTCGGATAGCAGTCATCGTATGCAAAGTACATATCTTTTTTTTTTTTCTAGGAAAGGTGGAGAAATGAAAGAAGAGGTACAGGGGACAGAGAGAGTGATAGAGAAAGAGCTTGCTTAGGCATGCAGCAGGCATGAGAACAGGCAGCACGTCTGGGGCCCTCAACTGGAGCGGTGGTGGCTCTCTGATAAGCTAACACTCAGCTGGTAATCTGGGAGTGGCCCTCCTGCCCCCACCAGGGCAGGACAGGGAGACAGAGACAGGAAAATATCTAGGTGCAAAAGAAGAGACTGGGAAGGTGAAGGAGAGGACGACCCCGGGCGCTGATCTGCGGTCAGGAGAAGTTTGGAAATGATGGCCGCACATCAGACGCCCGGGGAAACGCGTCTGGAGCAAACCTCAACAGAGGGAAGTGTTTTCCTGTGTGGGCCCAATCCTCTGAGTGACGAGAGAAAGTGAAAAAGAAAACAAAGCTACATTCACTGAATGTATCTGTATGAAACCAGACGAGATGCGGCCGCTGAGGTTCACTCCAGACACGTATTCACATCGTCTCCTCGGGGAGATTAGCTCTTTGTTTCCTCCTTGGGAGACGGAGCAAGACAAACAGATGTTACCTCCGCTACTTTGAGGAACTCAGACAGTCTGGTCATCCTGTCGAGGAAGGTCTTGTAGATCTCCAACGCTTCTTTGCACTGGTTCTTCTTCATGTCAAAGTATTTCTCTGTATAGAAGAAGATAAGACTAAGTAAAGAAAAATAATCACAGCATAATTAAAGTATATTCAGAGTAGGGATGGGTGATATTTTACCGTTCATGATATACCGTCAAAAAAATTCCCCACGGTAAGAATTTGTATCTCGCGGTAAAAATGATAAATTCCTGTTGATGATGTTTTTGTGTAAAACTGATTTACGGTTCTGTGTTAAATCCACGCACAACGTACGTGAAGGAAGGAAGGAAGGAAGGAAGGAAGGAAGGAAGGAAGGAAGGAAGGAAGGAAGGAAGGAAGGAAGGAAGGAAGGAAGGAAGGAAGGAAGGAAGGAAGGAAGGAAGGAAGGAAGGAAGGAAGGAAGGAAGGAAGGAAGGAAGGAAGGAAGGAAGGAAAGAAAGAAAGAAAGATATGAGCCTGAAAGAAAGAAAGAAAGAAAGAAAGAAAGAAAGAAAGAAAGAAAGAAAGAAAGAAAGAAAGAAAGAAAGAAAGAAAGAAAGAAAGAAAGAAAGAAAGAAAGAAAGAAAGAAAGAAAGAAAGAAAGAAAGAAAGAAAGAAAGAAAGAAGGATAAATTGATACGTGTTTGTGTAACAAACATGGAGGATCTGAGTCATTAGTTTTGCAGTACAGGTGGAACTCATTTAATTGGTTTTTATTAATTCCATTTAATTGTTGTAGTTTAGTAGCATTTAGTATCTTTTAGAGCAGTGATTTGGCTCCAAAGACTGAATGTGGTGATAGATTTATAGTTACAAAGGTGGAGTTGAATTGGTATTTTTTTATCATCATTTTTATCGTTATCGGGATAAATGCCAGGAATTATCGTGATACATTTTTTAGTCCATACCGCCCATCCCTAGTTCAGAGGGTTCTTTATATGAAGCAGTTCAGAAAAATCTTTGAAAAAAGGCTTTAGCTTTTATTCCCAGCCTCCACAGAAACAGGAAAGTTGAAATTAGAAGGATTTAAGAGGTTAAACCATCTGCTCTTTTTAATCTATCTTTTGTCAGGTTTTCAGATGTTAGACAGTGTGGGAGGTGTAAAAGCTCCCGACCTGCCCCGTCAGGTCAGGATGTGTTCAAGTCCAATGATGAAGAGAGGGAAATTACATTGGAGATATCTTATCCGAACAATGAATGAAAATGATGTCAGATATTATTCAGCTCAAGAAACTGTACAAAGAAACATGATGGGACACTGGACTACGTTAAGATTACATTTATAGGTCGTTTTGTATTTTAAAGGAACATCCCAGGGTTAAAACAACCCTTAGTCTATTTTTAGATGATAAAGAGTGCAAACTTTTGTTAGAGAAAAGGAAAAGTGAATGAAATCAGTTTGGAGTTATAATGTGATATGTGTTCGCAGCAAAATGGTCATTATTGTTAGCCAGCGGTGAAATGGAGCCACGTCAAATAAATAGTTATTTTAAACCTCGAATTAGCTGATAGCATGGATTAATCCAGACAGACAAACAGAGGACATTTTAACTTATTATTTGTAAAATAAAGATTAATTTTGAAGTAGCTCGATGCCCCCCCTGAGCAAAGATTAACGGCCATTTTTCTGCAAAAACATATTCTGTGATTCACATCATTTTGGTCCCTAGGGTAAAATCCTCACCATGTAATAATAGACTTGACCTAACTCCAGATTGATTCTTTAATTTCAGTTTTTTTTTAATCTGGGGGGGGGGGGTAAATGTACATTTGTTTTGATATTATTAATACTAATTAAGTGGCACCTCATTGGACATGTTTTAACTCCTTTTCCAGCAGAGGAGCTTGCATAAGTAGTTTGAGTTGAGAAATGATGCTCCGATGAACTAAATTAAATAATAATCTTGTCCAGAATAAGTGAGGGAATTTAATATTTACTAAACCACCATTAGGAAATGGAAACTGAATTTATCCCAGCAAGGTTCATAATAAAACACTCTGCTACTGTTTCCCGTGTTGCACCTGTTCATTTGTCATTCCTACAGGTGGAAGCAGATTCTGCTAAAGGACCCACTTAGTGTGTAATCATAGCTGAGATGGGTAATAATTCACCTGACAAGGTAAAGACTCTTCTCCTGGCGCCTCATGCCTCATTTGCTTAATTAATGGTGGAGGAGAAGGTGACCATTGTGGACTTTAATTGGACTTTTAGAGAGAGAAGAAGGAAAAATAGATTTTTCCAAATAAAAAAGGCTGAGCCTGCTGAGCTGTGCGTGAACCCTGAGCCTGCTTAGCGGCGTGTGTCATTTACCCAACATGTTGATGACGCCCTCGTTGTAGGCAGCAAACAACCGTATGGAGTCTTTAAACAGCAGCATGAAGGCGGTGTTGATCACCCCGTTAGTCAGCTCGTTGGAGTTGGGCTGCAGGACAGGAGGAAGCAGTGAGAGACCAGAGACGCCTCGGAGACGCCAGCGGCCGGCTCTTACGTGAGCCGCTCTGCACCTTTACCTGGAAGTCCAGCAGTGAATCTAGCTGGTTCTGAATGATGGGCAGAGTCTTGATCAGCTTCTCTGTGTTCATGGTGCGCATCACGCCATCAGCCCTGGAAAAACCACCAGAACAAACACTCAGGCTGCACGCCCACACACCAGGGTCACCAAGGTCACCAAGGTCACCAAGGTCACCAAGGTCACCAAGGTCACCAAGGTCACCACGGTCACCACGGTCACCACGGTCACCACGGTCACCAAGGTCACCACGGTCACCAAGGTCACCAAGGTCACCACGGTCACCAGGGTCACCAGGGTCACCAAGGTCACCACGGTCACCACGGTCACCAAGGTCACCACGGTCACCACGGTCACCACGGTCACCAGGGTCACCAGGGTCACCAAGGTCACCAAGGTCACCAGGGTCACCAGGGTCACCAAGGTCACCACGGTCACCAAGGTCACCACGGTCACCACGGTCACCAGGGTTACCAGGGTCACCAGGGTCACCACGGTCACCACGGTCACCAAGGTCACCACGGTCACCAAGGTCACCAAGGTCACCACGGTCACCACGGTCACCAAGGTCACCAGGGTCACCAAGGTCACCAAGGTCACCAAGGTCACCACGGTCACCAAGGTCACCACGGTCACCAAGGTCACCAAGGTCACCAAGGTCACCAAGGTCACCACGGTCACCACGGTCACCACGGTCACCAGGGTCACCAAGGTCACCACGGTCACCACGGTCACCACGGTCACCAAGGTCACCAAGGTCACCAAGGTCACCAAGGTCACCAACGTCACCACGGTCACCAAGGTCACCACGGTCACCAAGGTCACCACGGTCACCAGGGTCACCACGGTCACCAGGGTCACCACGGTCACCAAGGTCACCACGGTCACCAAGGTCACCACGGTCACCACGGTCACCAAGGTCACCACGGTCACCAAGGTCACCACGGTCACCACGGTCACCACGGTCACCAGGGTCACCACGGTCACCACGGTCACCAGGGTCACCAAGGTCACCAGGGTCACCACGGTCACCAGGGTCACCAAGGTCACCAGGGTCACCACGGTCACCAAGGTCACCACGGTCACCACGGTCACCAGGGTCACCACGGTCACCAAGGTCACCAAGGTCATCAATAGGAATGGGAATTGATAAGATTTTTACGATTCCAATTCCATTTTCGATTCTGCTCAACGATTCGGTTCTTTATCGATTCCCTTATTGATTCTCATTTGGGAAAAAAGGACAACAATGAGGCAAATGGCGCTAATATGATCGGAAGTGTTCGTTTGTTAACTAGTTACCTGCATTATTATACAGGACTCACTCATCTTCTTCCGCTTATCCGTTCCCGGGTCGCGGGGGCAGCAGCCTCAGCAGGGATGCCCAGACTTCCCTCACCCCAGACACTTCCTCCAGCTCCTCCGAGGGGAGTCCGAGGCGTTCCCAGGCCAGCCGAGAGACATAGTCTCTCCAGCGTCCTGGGTCTTCCCCGGGGTCTCCTCCCGGTGGGACATGCCTGGAACACCTCCCTAGGGAGGAGGGACATGCCTGGAACACCTCCCTAGGGAGGAGGGACATGCCTGGAACACCTCCCTAGGGAGGAGGGACATGCCTGGAACTCCTCCCTAGGGAGGAGGGACATGCCTGGATCCAGGAGGATCTGATACAGATGTCCAAGCCACCTCAGCTGACTCCTCTCAATGTGAAGGAGCAGCGGCTCGACTCCGAGCTCCTCCTGGGTGACCGAACTCCTCACCCTATCTCTAAGGGAGCGTCCAGCCACCCTGCAGAGGAAACTCATCTCTAAGGGAGGAAGCTCATCTCTAAGGGAGTGTCCAGCCACCCTGTGGAGGAAACTCATCTCTAAGGGAGCGTCCAGCCACCCTGCATAGGAAACTCATCTCTAAGGGAGGAAACTCATCTCTAAGGGAGTGTCCAGCCACCCTGTGGAGGAAACTCATCTCTAAGGGAGTGTCCAGCCACCCTGTGGAGGAAACTCATCTCTAAGGGAGCGTCCAGCCGCCCTGTGGAGGAAACTCATCTCTAAGGGAGCGTCCAGCCACCCTGCGGAGGAAACTCATCTCTAAGGGAGCGTCCAGCCACCCTGCAGAGGAAACTCATCTCTAAGGGAGCGTCCAGCCACCCTGCGGAGGAAACTCATCTCTAAGGGAGGAAGCTCATCTCTAAGGGAGCGTCCAGCCACCCTGCGTAGGAAACTCATCTCTAAGGGAGGAAACTCATCTCTAAGGGAGCGTCCAGCCACCCTGCGGAGGAAACTCATCTCTAAGGGAGCGACCAGACACCCTGCGGAGGAAACTCATCTCTAAGGGAGCGTCCAGCCACCCTGCGGAGGAAACTCATCTCTAAGGGAGCGTCCAGCCACCCTGCGGAGGAAACTCATCTCTAAGGGAGCGTCCAGCCACCCTGCGGAGGAAACTCATCTCTAAGGGAGCGTCCAGCCACCCTGCAGAGGTAACTCATCTCTAAGGGAGCGTCCAGCCACCCTGTGGAGGAAACTCATCTCGGCCGCTTGTATCCGCGATCTTGTCCTTTCGGTCACTACCCAAAGTTCATGACCATAGGTGAGGGTAGGGGCGTAGATTGACCGGTAAATCGAGAGCTTCGCCTTTCGACTCAGCTCCTTCTTCACCACGACGGTCCGGTACATCGACCGCATTACTGCGGACGCTGCACCGATCCGTCTGTATTATACAGGACTGTCTCAGAAAATTAGAATATTGTGATAAAGTTCTTTATTTTCTGTAATGCAATTAAAAAAACTAAAATGTCATACATTCTGGATTCATTACAAATCAACTGAAATATTGCAAGCCTTTTATTATTTTAATATTGCTGATTATGGTTTACAGTTTAAGATTAAGATTCCCAGAATATTCTAATTTTTTGAGATAGGATATTTGAGTTTTCTTAAGCTGTAAACCATGATCAGCAATATTAAAATAATAAAAGGCTTGCAATATTTCAGTTGATTTGTAATGAATCCAGAATGTATGACATTTTTGTTTTTGTAATTGCATTACAGAAAATCACAATATTCTAATTTTCTGAGACAGTCCTGTAAGCCCAGGACATGCTAACGTTGCTGCTGGGTTGAGAATTACTGTCGTTGGTCCGGAGCGGATCCAAAACTTGACATTCATTGATTGTTATTGGTTGCTGTTTGCACAAATGTTTATGGCATGATGGAAGGATTTTTTCCCTTCGACGATATAACCACTTAACTTTCCCTGTTGTCCTCTTTTTTACTGAAATGTAACCAGACTGTCGATCATTTGTATCGCTTGGGCCCATGTTTACTGTTGACTGTTGGCTTACGCATGTTGCTTAGCAACGTGTGTGCTGATGTCATTCGTGCCCAATGGAATCAAAAAGCAAATCGTTTGCAAAATTTGCAAACTATTCCAAGGAATTGAAACACTGGGGACCGGTTCTGAACAAGAACCGGTTCTGAACAAGAACCGGTTCTGGATTCCCATCCCTAGTCATCAAGGTCATCAATACGTGTGTGTGCAGGAGTGTTACCCTCGCTTCATCTTTGTGAAGTCCACTGCTGCTAGTCTGTAGGACATGGCTTTTTCATTCAGGTAGCGGCTGTAGCGTCTGATGAAAGTGGACATGTTGTATCCTGGAGAGGAGATAGAGTTAGAGACTTTGTTCCAAATCCTGCTAAAAATGACATTTCTGTTTGTTTTAATTGTTTTTAACACACATGCTAGCTCTCTTTATGCATCAAACCAACACTTGCTCTGTTTTTCCCTTTTGAATACATATCTACATGCTAAGCAACGTTTTGGTTTCCAGCAAAGAAAAGAAAAAATAGAGAAAAAAAAGTCCCATTTCCAGCGACTTTTCCAGTCCCGGAGCTTTTGAAATAGCTCTGAATAGCAGCTTATTGATAGTGCTACGACGCCAGGGAGAGTCGGACAGAAAGTCATTTTGTTAGACGTACAGCACTGCTGAGTCTACAAACCGCCAAACGGCATTAAATCACCTTGTAATGCAGCCTTATCTAGAAAGTTGTTGAGGTTGAAGAGCGTGTTTCTGGAGGCGAGGTACTGCATCAATCTCTGATGGGAAAAAGCAGAGGACAAAGTTAGTGATTTATCTCATGCTGTGCCCGACAATATCCAGTCATGTCCGCAGTGAAACATGGGCAGCGTGACTGTCAGGCGTAATAAAAGTGCATCTGTGGGTGAACGCTGCAGCTTTACAAGCCTCTCCCAGAGGAGCCGGGAGTTTAAAGCAGCACTGTGATGATTACGGTGTTTTCATCTCCAGAAAAAAGAGGACTTCTATATCAGTGCTTCTAAACAAATATTTCAGCATCATTAAAGGTTGCCGTCCTCTTCAACCCGAATCCTAGCCCGGTGTGGGAGGATGAAGGGGTGGTAGGGGAATAAATCACTAAACATTCAGACCCACACCTGAGAGGTCACATTATTGTAGTTTCTGGAAAGTGAAAACAATTTATTACCGCGCTGCAGTTGTCTAATTCTCTGCTGCTGCTTCTTCTTTATTCTTTTCTACGGAAAAAAGGCTTAATGACGGTGTTGCTGCTTGAATTACCTCCCCTCATAATGAACAAAAACCAACCAATACCCACTAACATCTTCCTGTGTCAGAAGACTAATATGCTCCGGCCTGAATGGCGGAGGTTATTCAGGATTGTCACTTCTGTGACTCCTTCATCTCGTTCAGACATCCTCTGAAGGTCAGCCACTCAACATTTATTTGTAAAAACACCAAATAAAAAGCATTCCCAGCATAAAAAACAGCATGTTTGTGCCAAATTAATAAGTAAGCACCAGATTTTTCACAATTTGAGGAAAATAAAACTAAGCACAGGCTATAAATAATAGCTACTTAATAAAGTGGATGTCTGCCTTTCTATATTTGCACTTATATTTAAATTTCTACTGAGCACATGTTTAATGTTTGTTTAATTAAGTCCCAGTTGCCATGGCAATAAAGATGAGCCGCTGTGATACCGTCAAGGGCAGGTGACTCTTGGGACTTCTGTTTGATATTGCAGAACATGAAAAGAAATTCTGTTAAGTGCAAAGACCCTGTTTTTATTTGTTTTCCTTATTTGACATCCCAGTTTCACACGGCCAGCGGAGATAGCTCTGAAAACCTTGGGTGCTTTGAGGGCGTCGTCATCCCCCGCTCCCAGGCGTTCACCTTTCACCATGTACGACCCCAGTCTGGCCCAAAGGCAGGAGGGCCCCCTTATGATCCAGGTCCTGGTCCAGGTTTCTACCCCCTTATGATCCAGGTCCTGGTCCAGGTTTCTACCCCCTTATGATCCAGGTCCTGGTCCAGGTTTCTACCCCCTTATGATCCAGGTCCTGGTCCAGGTTTCTACCCCCTTATGATCCAGGTCCTGGTCCAGGTTTCTTCCTCCTAAAGGGGAGTTTTTTTGCCACTGTTTGGTTTAAGGTTTTTCTCCCACTAGGGGAGTTTTTACCTGCCATTGTTTATGTAATAATTGCTCGGGGGTTTATGTTCATGTTTATGTTTATGTTCTGGATCTCTGGAAAGCGTCTAGAGACAACATCTGTTGTATTAGACGCTATACAAATAAAATGGAATTGATGTTTTGCTTGCTGGTCCTGCAGGGATCAGCAGAGCCGGGTGTCGTTCCGAGCACTGAAAGGCCAGCGGGACGCCGCGTCGCTCCATGTTGGACTGTTAAAGACGCTGCATGGCTCCGTGTTGGACTGTTACAGACGCGGCTTCAAAGACGCTCTGCCAGAGAGAGCTGGAGGGGAAGCCGCCCCGACCCGGTGAGCCGTATGTCAGGCTTTCTTCTCCTTCCTTTTCTGGGCAGATCAATAAGTCGGGCTTAGCTGTCTCCCAAATAGCCACATCAGTCCCTCTTTTTCTCTTTAATGTTTGTGCGCAAAGAGCGTTGACTTGTTTGGGAAATGTATCTGTTTTGTGCCTTTTGCCTTGGTTGAAAGCGTCCTCGCACTCACACACACACACCAACTGATGCACACGAGACGTGCTTTGCTTCCTAAAACGTGTCCACTTAACTGAAGTAAACCAAGACACCTGGAATTAGGAGAGGGGTGTAGATGTATGCAGGGGTGTAGAACTAGCCTGGACAGTGGGGACATGTCCCCACCAACATCCAGCCCCCCAGCGGACACAACACGTCACCGTGACCCACATTGTTGTTAGTAGTTCTACTTTGGTTGTCTTGGCACTGCTATGACGCCACGCATGTGCCGTGGTGGAAATGCTCACCTGAATGGACTGGACCATTCTAAACCATTCTAAACCAGACTGAGCTGTACCAGACGGCTCTACAGTCCCTCAGAGAGCCACTTAAAACTGTTAAAACTGTCAGAAAAACTGCAAGAAACTGATCAGCCTGCAGAGCCTGCTTTATTGACATGTTGACATATTGAACTTTTCCTTCTGACGGCACCAAAGTGTCTTACTGTCTTACAACGTACCGTCTTACTGATTTGTCAGTCCTCATTTTTATTTAACATGATATCATTCACTCTTTAACATTGTTATATTCATAATTGGACTTAAAATATGCAACTAATGTTAACTTATTTGATGTTAATCCCTTATAAGATGCTAAAGGAGATCCTTTATGACGTGATGGGGCAGGAGTGTCCAGATCTCCTGCAGGTCAACCCTCATACTAGGAATGGGTGATATTTTACCGTTCACGATTTACCGTCAAAAAAAATTCCCCACGGTAAGAATTTGTCTTCTCGTGGTAAAAAGGATAAATTGATGAGGTTTTTGTGTAACAAACATGGCGGAAGGAGGATCTGAGAGCGAGGAGCTCGTTGTTAAACGAGGCTCCAGCTCCGTTATCTGGAACTGGTTTGGATTTAAAAAGAGAGACGAGGAGCAAACATCATCTATTATGTGCAGAGTCTGCAAAAACAGAAGGAAATGGTTGTTACATTTTTATATAACGTTTGACTATTACGAAAAAATATTCCAACCACAGGTTAATTTGCACATTTATATTAGAAGTCATCACTGATAGGATTTTATTTTCAGTGAACTTTTATTTATTTGTCCTGTTTCTTTATTTATCAGGCTGTATTTTTTTCTACTTTGTGATTTTATAAGCTAGGAAAACTTGAAGGACGATGGTACTTTTGCTGTTTCACTGTTATCCCACTGTTTAAGCCATACAGTTTGAATAAATGTTGAATCTGTTCTTACATTTCAAACTTGTTTCATTTGAGTCATTAGTTTTGCAGTACAGGTGTACTCATTTAATTGGTTTTTATTAATTCAATTTAATTGGTGTAGTTTAGTAGCATTTAGTATCTTTTAGAGCAGGGATTTGGCTCCAAAGACTGAATGTGGTGATAGATTTATAGTTACAAAGGTGGAGTTGAATTGGTATTTTTTTTATCGTCATTTTTATCGTTATCGGGATAAATGCCAGAAATTATCGTGATACATTTTTTAGTCCATACCGCCCATCCCTACCTCACACTAATGACTGTCATTAACAGACTTGTTATACTTTGATGACAAGTGTTGATGATCCTTTAGACGAGTGTGTAGGTGCAGGGAAACATCTCAAACATGCAGGACACCTCTGTTATAGGGGATGCATACATGTCCCCACCAAGGAGAAAAGCAAATGTATGCCCTTGGATGAATGAACACAATATCAATAATTCAGCCCAGCTTTTATTGTGTGACTTGTGCACTCACCTCGCTGCCGTACATCATGAGGTGGTGTGTGGTGATGAGCGCTTTGAAAACCACGATCCAGCTGTTGCTGGCTGTGCGCTCCAGCAGCGTGTCTGCCAGGTGGGGGATGCTGACGTTCAGCTCATTGGTGCAGTGAATCAGGTCTGGAGGACAGAGAAAACCAGCGTGAAACACTATCGGGATGGAGAGAAAACTGTGAGAGGGAGTTATAAATCCTGCAGGAGCGGGAGCGGGGCCACGGCTGTTCCTCCTCTACAACTCTGCTAACTTACTGTAAGTAACTATTGGTAAAAGGAGCAGCCACACAGCAGAATGCTCATTTGTATCCTGGGAGAGAGTGTTTCTGAATCAATGAGAGAACAACCACGACGACTGGGGTCGTATCGACGTCTGCGCTCACCCTGACTCCACAACTGCACACAGATCCATAACCGGACCATTGTTTTAATAACAGAGACAGATGGATGCAAACCAGAGCTGCTCTGTCATAAACCCGTGTCGGAGCTGTAATCCTACTAATCCACCCACACGTCCGCGTGGAAAGTCCACGCATCATCTCCAAAGATGGGAACACGCATTACAAGGTCAAGCCTCTCCCAGTGTAATCAACTTAACCGACACACATTTGAACCAGTGAGTAATGACTGAGCCTCCCTCCAGAGCAGCTTTGTTAATTAAACTGAGATAACTGCCCCCCCTCTCCAACATTTACTCATCTGACATGTTAATTTATCCCCTCAAATCAAATGTGGAGCACATCTCGGAAGGAAGGGCCGCGCGGTGGCGCGCTGCACGCCGGGCCGGGCCGGGCCGGGCCGGGCCGGGCCGGGCCGGGCTCCAGGATCAGCACCAGGAAACGTCCACTCCAGCAAGTTCACACAAGACCCGGTGTTCTGCCAATCATTGCTCCCTGCCAGAAAATGCTACTTTGAGGTTCTGCGCATGCGCACAGTCGATTTTCAAAGTTTGATTGCGACGCCAATCATTTCCTGCACGATGTAAAAAGGATAATATGGGATGTCGAGTATTTGATCCTTCAAAATACACTACCCATGACATGAATCGCATTACACCTTGTGAAAATTATACGATAAAGAGAGAAAAAAAAACAATTCTATCGCTTTATTTGATATTCATTCGGCTATTCACCTTTATTTAACCAGGAAGGTCATTAAGAACATTCTTATTTACAATGACGGCCTGGCAAGAGACAAGGATCTCTTGGGGGAAAAGGACGTGGTTTAGGGAGTAAAACACAATAAAATTGTAGCTCTACAAAGGTAGAGAACCATTAGGTAGCATTTTTTGGCAAAGCAGCAAAAAATGGCAGAACACGGGGGTTTTTTTCCCAGACAAAAACATCATCTTGTATTTACATCGCAGAAACATGTACCCGTCACAGCAGCCGGGCAGGCTGAACAATGTCCCCGGTTCTTTATGGTTCCTGGCAAACGCTCCGGATGAAAAGTGCGTGAGGCATCTGTTAAACCGCGGAGATTTACGGAGTCCTTGTAAAATGACACGTGTGTGCTGCTGCTCCTGGCCCGGTATATACACATATATACAGAGCTGTAGTCTGCAAAGTCTGGGAACATTAGTGTTTACATTCTCACTGACAAGGGAAGTTTTACAAACCTAACTGAGCCTCTTCTTTTGATAGTAAAACAGTTTATATGTGTGCAGTAACTGTAGAAATGCTTCATTTAGTCTGTTAACTGCACGTTTAACATCCCTTCCTCTATAAAGTATTATTCTTCATAATTCTGCCCCAATAATGTCTAAAGTGATGCATCCAGTGGTAGGATCTTAGCTGACACGTACATGACTGACATTTGGAAAATGGCAAGTCTTGAACAAGACAATGAACCGACTGAGGGGGTAATTGATGATAAATGATCAGATGGGATGAAATCATAATGTGTATTCGACAGCCGGCGATAAAGAATTGCAATGAGCCACAAAAACAATGTACAATCGCGAGGACTTAAGAAATTAAAGTGAGAGTGGAAGCAAACCTTCTGACAGAGACGAGGAGGGAAAGATTATGTGAAGTTTCTGAGAAAACTGGATCCAGTGTCAGAGGACAACTGTTGAGCTGTAGGTGTGTATCCTGCACCTGCTGAAATGTAGATACAAATAACTCCTCCTTGGTACCATGGTTACACACGTGATGCATGCTGACGACACCTAAAGCCGTAGCAGCTCATTTCGGTGATTGTGAAAGCTTCAGCAGGACTAGAACAGTCAATAATAAGTAAAAGAGTATTGATAAAAGTCTTTCCTGTGACTGTCACACCCTCATGCTGCATTGATGGCGTGATATTTGTCCCCTGCTTTAAGTGGGCATGTGTCTAACATCTGGAAAGGAAAGTGCATTGGATATGTTTGCATAATAATAGGAGTAAAATAAAGCCATTACGGGTGCTTATTTGGTATCTAATGCATGTCTTGTAGCTGGATTTCTCTGGAGTCCGACAGTGGATTCAGACTGAATGCTGCAGATTGTTGAGGATTGCAGAGACTCCAGCTGCAGGTATGAGCTGATGAGCTTTACGACGCCTACTACCCGTGATATAAGCACGCAGCATCAAAGCAGACAGCGGTTTTCAGCAGAGCAGCTCTGAAGTTATGATTTACAACCTGCCCAGTGTCACGCAGCAAACAAAGCCGGTGACCAGCCAGCAAAGCAAACGACCTGGAAGTGCTGGATTTCTCATTTTTAGGCGATTCATTACAAAACAATCACTTGGACTTAATACAGTAACTTCAAAATGATAGAGCGCCTCATGCCAGATAATTCCACCATCATATCCACCTTCAACCACATCAGATGGGTCTTAACCACCGCCGTGCAGCGATGCAGACGAGGGGTGGCGGTGATGGACTATTGATTACATGATAGCCAACTGTGACTGGTGATAACTCACACTCCATGTTTAAAATACAATAAATCAATAACCCGATGAGAAATGAGATTTATGACTCCCGCATCTGACAGAATGGTATTATCAAGTCAAATCCAGCACGTTTAATGCTAGTTAGGATAAAGTAAGAGGTCAGCGTCTGAAAGTGAGCGTGACTGAGGGGATTTCTGCTCATAAAGAGACTTACTGTAAAAAGCAATAAAAACTTTATTCACTCTTTTCCAAGACCTTGGCTTCAGATAAAATTAAAGAATATTGAGGGCATGAGATCGCACTGCAAGACGGGGTCATTAAAATGACACATATGTGGGAGTAAGTGGTTTCCATTAAGTACATTACTGCATTGACAGGCTGCCTGTGAGGCAAAGCTTCGTCATCGATTGTTTGTGTCCGTCCGTTGCTACGTGTGTTTCTCTCTCCGTTGTCTTACAGTTAATTTGGCAGAGAGGCTAAAAGTGCAGCGTAAAAAGCTCATTATGTGTCCCAACAAATGCCGGCGCTTTTGTAAAAACCCCGAGAACAACGTGACCGTCACTGCTGTGACACACGAGCAGAGCAGTCGTATGCTGAGTAACGCACTGACGTGGGGGTGTGCTGATGCCAGAAGGTCATTTCTGGCCTGATTACTGTTCATTTCCATTCCTCCGTCCGCTGCCATCATCATCATCTGCTATTGGTGTAAAATAATCGACATTTCCCTTCAACATAGCCAGACTACATCTAAAACAAAAAACAGACCCGGGTTAGCTCAATCAGAATAGCTTCAGTGAGCAGCTTTGCATTTGATTTATTATGCATTGCATTTTGAGAAAAAGCAGCGCAGTTCATATTTACTTGATGTGTTTCCTGCTGAGGATGGATAAATAACAAACCTCTGAGATGAAGCGAACGGATTCAAAAAACGCTGTCCAGAAAGTCTGTTTTTTTAAATGTAATCTAAATGAATAAATACACAACCGATCAGTTTCAGTGTTTAAATTCATAAGCTGCCGATATGAAAGGCCAAAACTTCTTCTCTGCACTGGTCACTGTTGGAATACTGATGATTGTAAAATACTAATCCTGCATCAAATGTGTTGCATATCTTTTGCTCTCCAAATCGACTATTTGCACAAATGTGATGAAAATTTAAAAAATCTTTTTGATAGGTTCACAAATGTTTCCCGACTCCTGGCAGAACGCCTTTGACCTTTGAGAATTTGAGCATGCTCAAATGAACTTATTTGCCTTTCAACATAAAGTGAGTCTTCTCCAACGACGCTTGCTACGTTGGTTTTGTTTCATCTTGTCGTCGTCAGTCTTGCCGAGGCGTTTCATAACCTCTCCACTGCCCCGGTGTCTCTTGTGCCGCTCTTTGAGACCCTGTTTGCTTTTAGTGATGGGTTCACGAAGACGCCATGGGTCTAAGTGCAATCAGCCCTGAGATTACTCACAGCTGACTCATCAGAGCTCGTTGGGAGTGCTTAACTTCCCCGCAGAGATCATCTCAGCCAGTCAGGATCAGACCTCCTGACCTTCTGATCGGAGCCACATTTCCTGCCTCATCCTCTCCTCACCTACCAAGTACAACCTGAGTATGTCAGATCTCCACTAGGACAGCTGCATCTGCGTGCTTCACGTACAAAACACTTACTCAGCCAAAAGTGCAAATGAAGCTTCCCTGGGATGAAGTGAACCAGGTGTATTTTTGTTAGGGAGCTATGAATCTCTCGTCTACCTGACAAACCAGAATAGGCAGAAAGAAACTGGTTCGTTCTGGGAGAAACAGCTGAATGAAATTAATGTAACCGATGGAAATTTGTCACGTAAGAGATTTGCTTCTGTGCTTTACGACACCTGCTCGCAGTTTTTATTTAGATGCCCCACTCATGCAGGTGCTGGAGTGGACACATTTAATATCTGCATAGCTTCAATGTTCCCAGTAATTAACCAATTGTACTGCAAGCCACTTAATGCAATTTATTTTATTATTCTTCCCACTTAGTGCAATACTTCATTCAACTTAATCTACTGGCTCTAATTTTTTCCAATGAAATCAGAGTGAGTTCGCTGCAGAAATGTCCCAGCTCCTATCTGCAGCAACCCAATTGTAGAACAATAGCCTCACAAAGAGGCTCAACATTAACACCACTTAAAACCTTAATAATTAACTTTTAGTGCTTGTCACCATCAAGATAAGATTAGTATGAAATCAAGGGAGCAGTAATTACTTAAACACACTACAAACTTGCCTCTGGTTCCATTTAGACACCCTGCAGGGGTGCTCTCTGCAATAGTGGCTTTTTGTGTTGGTTTTACTTGGGAAAAGCAGTAAAGCTGCACATCCCTGTTCAGGTTTGGAAGTAAAGGAGCTCCAACACCCCGGTTCTGCCTCTGCTGGGGATGGGATGCCAAACTCACCGGCTGGTTTGAGTGTACAGCTGGATGACTGACTCTCAACTGTTTGGCCTCTTGTCTTGTGCCTCTATAAGACCGATTTTATCCACATTTTCCCCTGGATGAGCCATCTAGCCCTGGAGCCTGCACGTCCATCCCTCCCTCTGCCTGGGCCAAGCTTTTTATCGCCCATGCCAAGTGGTTTTATAGAGAAGCAGAGCCACTAACCTACCAACAGCAGCCCTCTAGTCTAGTGGTGAAACCTCTTGCAGGTGCGGATGGAAATCATTGTGAGGATGTGAAGATAAAGAAGGCGCTGCGCTTTTACGCCTCATTGTCCGCCCATGGAGGAACAGTAACACCACATGCCCTGCTCTCCCGGCTCCACGCACTGACAGCGGGACACACATCCATCACAACGCTCCAGAGGACGTGACAGTGAACTTGAATGTGGGATTGTGGGAAGGCGAAGGCGCAGGCCGGGGATGATGCTCGGTTAACGCACATTCTGTCCCGGCGCGTCTCCGGGGATCGAGCCGCCGCTGCCGCTGCTGATCGTGGCGTTAATAATGGATAGGCCCACGCTATAAAACGGACGCTTTCAATACGATCAGCCCGTGCCAGAGTGGCCTACTTCCCCTGGATGACATGCCCATAGACCTGTGTTAAAATGGACCGACGCTCGGACACGTTGCCGAGCGCGCTCTTTGTTGCATAAACCCCATCAGATCTGAGGGAATGTGATGCCTAATTAAATGGGCTGCAATCATAAACGGAGGGAGCAGAACAGATGCTGTCCTTTGTGAGGAGATGCATGCAGGCGGTTGTACACCGGAGGGGGCAGTGATGGCATGCTTAACCTACAGTCAAGGTGTTTCTTCTTGGGTCCGCTGACTTCATGCGTCGTGGCCTTGCAGACGGCTTTGCTGATGGCAGACCCGGTCATGCTGTGCTGCGCCGCGGCGATCCGGTCCGTCAGAGACTGTCCCGACATGTTACGCAGGAGGAGGAGGAGGAGGAGGAGGAGGAGGAGGAGGAGGAGGAGGAGGAGGAAGAGGAGGTGGTGGTGGTGGTGGTGGTGGTGGTGGTGGACGGGGAGGCAGGCGGAGTGATGTCCGGGTGGGGGGAACCGGGGATCAAAATGTCTTTGGTGGCAGGGAGGAGGGTAGTGCCCTCTGCGAGAGTCGGCCGGAGGAGGTGGAGGAAGAGGAGGAGGAGGAGGAAGACAGGAGCAGCAGCAGGAGCGTACACCGACGAGGATCCGGTGGGAGAATTCATGCGGCGGCCAACAAAAAATGCAAAAGACCGTCACACCCAGAGAAGCGCTTCAAAAATCAGTCCCAAAACACAAATGTCTAAAAAGAGAAGCTTTAAAAAATAAAAAATAAAAAAATGGAGCGGCCTGTACCAGATGCTGGTCAGTGAGCGGGTGTGAGACAATGTAAGTGCGCTAGGATGGATCCCTGAAGCTGAGGGAGATGCTGCGTCCTAACCACGATGTCAGCGATCTAGAAACGCCCGCTGGTGAATGGAGATGTTGGGAAAATCGGTGCAGCATCCACCTATGAGCGGAGACTCGTTTTCCCCACACGGAACAGCATTGTCCTTTCCACCTTCTCCTCCTCTTCAGCCGGTTTCTGTCCTGAACGTGTGCAGCGATCCGAGCGCAAACCCCCTCTCATCCGGCGCTGCATCCAGCTCCGCTCCGTCCTCTGCCTCGGCTCGGCTGCTTTTCTCTTTTTTTCTTTTTTCTTTTTTTTTACCCAAATCGTCTCACAAAAAGAGAGTATTTCTATTTTCGGGGTGCCGATAGGGCAATTACGATTCCTCTCTCTCCCTCTCTCTCTTTAGTCAAACTTATGTGTAAAATGGCAGCACATGAATCAGGTGACTTGGAAAGGAGGGCGATTGGGCCACTGCTCGGGTCCGGGGAGGGCATCTTAAAGCAGAAGGCTGCCCCCCCGGTTCCTCAAGGCCAGAGAGGCATCAGCTGGCTCGTCACCTTGAACGATTTGAACGTGGGATGTACAAACTGTCCCTGATTACCGACTGCCCAATGAAGTGGAGATACACGGAGGGGAATCCATGAAGATGTCTGTGCACTGCTGTGAAAATACCCCCCCTCCTCTCCCTGCATGCTGCAGTCTGCTCTGTAGCTTTTCAGCAAAAACCCAGTCCTATGATTGTTTTAATATCACATTAAAGGGGGGGTTCAAAGGAGCTTTTGTAAAAAATAAGAAAAACAAGCCTTTAAAAGTAGTATTTCCTAACAAAGCAAGGAGGTTGGTGCCTAAAATGTAGACTTTGTTGTTCCAGCTGTAACCAAGTGGTGCAAGCAGTGTAGCCAATGCTTTTTTTAAATCTTTTTTTTCTCTAGGCTACCTTTGAAAGACCAATTATCCACATTAATGAAAAAAAGGCCCCTTTATGTTCAGAAAAAACCCAAAACACGGCAGCAAGCAATACATCCTAAACTAAACCAAAATTAAAGTATTTTTACATCAGGGGAAGTCTTTTGTGCCAAAAATAAGTTGGCAAATGAAAACATTTTAGTCTTAAAATTCTACAATAAAATATATATCACTCGGTTTAACAGATTTAAAAGCTAAAAAAAGAGGCTCAGTATTTTATAAAAAGGACTTGAGTTCCTAAATCCTAAATCCTGAGGTTATTAAAAGCATCGTTATGCATATCCTTTGCTCGTGATCATTTTCTAGCTTTAAAAGTGGACAGCAGCTCCTATTAGTAATCAAATATACCTTTAAATGAATCTGAAAGTGATATTTTAATGCTTTACAATGAAACAAAAGTACATGGTAAGTGCCGTTACAACAGTTTGTGTACCTTACAGGGTGCTTTTCTGGCAATTGCACCTCTGGGTGCAGAACTTAGACCCTTCTTTCTGTGTCATACCAGCAATACTACAGCCTCTTAAACCCCAGGTTATTCACATAGGTATTTTTCACAAAAAAAGGCTGCCCCATGTTAACAGTCAGCAGTGTTCCTTAGCTACAAACTGTGAAAAGTGTCAGCCTGACCTGTAATTAACACTGAGATTGCCATTCCTTTACATTATTCTTCAGTTGATTGACATAAATTGATGATTGAATATCAGTCTGGGTGTGTAAATGTTCCCAATCAGGTGTCCACGATGCTAATTAAATCAGCCAGCTTCAGTTACCTTCACTCCTGTACAGGTTCATTCCTTCACATTTTCTGCAAATTATTTGTACAATTTCCAATTTAAAAATAATTCTTCAGGACTATTATTTGTCAGATGGCATCTCTGTGAAACCTCTTGATTTGGCTTTGCTTTTCAGGGCGTCAGTGACATCGAAAGCTTTCGCCACCAAGGCTGTAATTAAGTACCACACCAGTCTCCCCAAAAATGCAAGAACCTTGAATTTGCAGAGCCGTGAGGATGATTTTATCTGCCTTCAGTAATGCATCATCAGTCACTCACGACTGCATATTCATTTAGTTACCGTTATACCACCAAAAGCAGTTCATGCAATCAATATAAGAGTGTACTGACACCTACGCAGAAGTCCTAAATCACAGATCAGGTCAGACATTTACCTACATTAAATGAAAATATTCTGGTGCTGAGCAGCTCGGTGGTGCAGTGGGTTAAACAGCGGCTCATATACTGAGGCTACAGTCCTCCTGCAGCGGTCGCGGGTTTGAATCCCGCCCTGTGCACCTTTCCTGCATGTCATCCCCAATCTCTCTCTCTACCCCCTTCCTGTCTGTAACTTAACCCTGGTGCTGTCTTTGGGTCAAGGGAGGGTGAAGAGAGAAAAGAAGGAATGAAGGAAGGGAGAAAAGATGGAAGGAAGGAAAGAAGGAAGTAAGGAGAAAAGAAAGAAGGAAGGAAGTAGGAAAGGGAGTAAGGAAGGGAGAAAAGATGGAAGGAAGGGAGAATGGAGAAAAGAAGGAAGGAAATAAGGAAGGGAGAAAAGATGGAAGGGAGGGAGAAAGGAAGGAAAGAATGGAGAAAAGGTAAGAAAGAAGGGAGGGAAGAAGGAAGGAATGGAGAAAATAAGGAAGGAAGGAAAAGCAAAGAAGGTAATAAAGGAACGAATGACGAAAGGGGGGTAGGAAGAAAAAGGAGGGTAAAAAAGGAGGAAAAGAGGAAAGGAAGGAGGAAGGAGAGAGCATGGCAGAAGGAAAGAAGGATAGAAGAATTGGGTCATTTTGACCCAAAGACAGCACAAGGGTTAAATAAAGGGCCATTAGAGCCCAAAAGAATCTTTAAAAAACAAACAAAAAAATAATTGTGCACCTAGATGGTGTTGTAGATTTGAACCTGGGGTTACGGCCGTCACACGGCTGTTCAGCATAGGATGAACAAATGTAGCCATTAAACCATGAGCGCTTGTGCTATCTCAGTTATCTCAGCGGTCTGTTGGAATCACATTTGCTGTTTCATCCTGACTGAGTGACTTCTGTATTTGTGATAATTAGCAGGTGAGAAGAGATTGTAGGGACTCTGCTGCTGGTGACACTTTCAGGGGGAAACACTTGCATTCCATCAGGCCCAGGCAGGACTGTCCACTCTCATTACTCAAACTCCACACACACTCTGGTTTTTATCACAGTACAGTTGGGTTCCCTGTGGTTTTTATTCAGACTAACTTCCACCCAAGCCCATTGGGTTCTTCATGAAGGCTGGTAGTCTCTGCCATGGCCACATTTACACCCAGCACACACACACTCGCTAAATTAGGAACGTCTTTATCCCTGTGCAGTTATTTTTATGGATTATTTCTGTCCAGAATCAACATTAAACACAAATTAGTTTGAATTAAACCTAATTAAAGAGATTAATTGTCCAGCAAATGCGTTTAGGTTTGATGAGCTTAGTGAACATGTCGGCATCCTTCAAAAACAGAAATGATTCCTGTGTGAGTCGCAGCAGCAGAATCTGGGTTTCAGGTTCAGGAGGGTTTGCTACTGGGAAGGAAAGTACTTGTATATGTTGACAGGCTGGTAATTCAATTGAAATGAATGTACCCTTCGGAGATAGTGGCTTTAACTATGAAGACTGCAGGTTTGGTGCAGTCTTTGTTTGAACCAACCTTTTCCAGCTCGTTCCTGAAGTTCCTCTTTAATGCAGGGATTTCTGCTGGATATAAGTCAATAGTGCCCAAAATAATGATTTTTTTCACTTTCACTAAAGAATCTTAATCAAAAAGATGGATATAACCGTCACATCTCTGCCCAACACACCACGTATATATTAAGTTATTGTTTCTTTGGAACAAAAACAAAAAACAGACAAAAGCCACGTTTCCACTCATCACTATGTCCTAGTCTGGATCAGACAGTTGCACTTTAATTTATATGTCCATTGTCAAACGTTGGAAGGATACCCAAATAGAAGCTGTGGTGGGAGAGTGGAAGGATGGATTTGATTTGATGGACATCATCTAATCACAGACTGGCTAATGTGGGAATAGAGGGAGCAGGTGATGAAATCAACTCCACTCTTGGTGATCTAGATTAATAATCTATATTCATATTGAGCAAGCAGCACAACAGTCATTTTATTCTGATCGTAACTTAGAACTGGGTCATTTATTTATTATCTATTCATTTCATTTTATTTTTTACTGTACCGTGATATATAAAGTCTGCTGAATCAAATTCCTCATTTGTTTGCACAACTCTGGGGAATAAAGTTGATTGTGATTGTGATTGTGAGCGTAAGCTTGTGCAGCCTGAATCTTCTATTTCTGTGTTCTGTGTGAGCACCGTGCTGGGCAGGCCACTCCCGCCTCACTCCTGGTTTCCTTCCAAAACCAATCGGACACATTTCTGTCAGTTATGCGTCACAGCCACAGAAACAACTGGAGAATATTCCTTTTCTTGTCTGGGGAGGGGCTGGCCCCGTGTGAGGATGGATGCTGAGCTGATCTGGCCTCGGACTGGAAAGGACCGATCTGCTGATGGACATTCTGCTTCTCTGAACAGAACATTTTTTGTTGTTTTTTTTTAATCATAGAAGCTCTTAGTAAGTCTGCTCTTTCAAAACATATTTACTGCTTAGACAATCGTGCACCTCTTAAAATAGCAGCTACACAGCCTGAAAACTGAATATATGACCGTTTAAGTGACCTGTGAGCCTTTTGAAAGTCAAGAAAAGTATAATATGGGACATTTAAAGCAGGTGGCTCCACGTATCCCAGCGATGCATCGACATCGTGGCCACAATGTACCCGGCATGTCACGTGATGCCAGCTGGGACAAACAATGCAATAAAGATGCACATCTTAATCTCCGTTTCTTGAACTTTGGACTTTTTTTTCACACTTCATGAAAGACTCCACAAAAAATACATCATTTAAAAGTCATAAGGTGTTTTTCAAACCTTTTCATAGTTATATTTATAAGTTTGTCTTTGTTTTTTGTTTTTTTTTTGTGTAGGAACTACAGCAGGTTGACCTCCTTTTTCGGAAGTCTTTTTTAAGCTCCTACTTAACTTGTGATCATGAGAGAAACAGTGATGCAACTGTACGACGCTTGGCCCAAACAATGTTCGGAGCACAATGAGCAGTTCACTAAATAATGGGATGAAAAAAGCTTGTAAATGCAAATAAAAAATCAGTAGATGGGGAAAAACAAGACCCCGACGAATGGAGGCAACACAAAGCTCAGGGTTTATTGCCAAGGAATAATATGTGAATCACTGAACACAGCCAGAGAAAAAGCCCATGAAGACGTTTTGTCCTCCATACAGTTTCTCGGCCTCGTATCTCAGAGTCCTTGGAGCGTCTGGTTTGAATGTACAAAAATAGTCAGTCTATCCCAGACATGGGAGTTACATCAATGGTCGTATTCACCATGTTTGGAGTGTTTTGTTTTGTTTTTATTTACAAAACCTTGTAATGCCGAATTCTTTCCCCCACGAAGGATTTTTGACAAAAACATTTAAAAATTAGCTTAATTTTCTACTCATAACCAGTTTGGAGAAAAACAAGTGCTGAAATGACCAAAACTTTATTTCTGACCATAACCAAAACATTTAGATTTTCTAAGCAACTCCTGTGTTTTTATAATCCTTGTATTTAATGTATTTAATTTTGGAGATCTTCCCAGCTTTGCACAGGTGGACCTATTTAGTTTGTTAATGAGTCCAGGTGTTTGTGAGCAAAACAACATCTGACCAACAAAAAAAAAATCTATTTCAAAGGTCATTTCAACACCTAAGGATTTCTGAAAGAATAATTTGCGGGCGTGTAGAGGACTCATGACATGCTTGCAAGTGCAGCTGTTAGAGGCCAGCCACATTTGCATTTATCTTGGTTAAACTCACTCATAAGGGGCAAATAATTAGAGATAAAGGCACTGAAACATCCGTTTCTATTTTTTGAAGAACAGAAAAACAGAAAATTTAGTTTCAAATCTAAAAAAAAGACATTTTTCAGCATACAGCAAAATGTTCATATTATTTAAAATCTATACAAACTCCTGAAACAGACGTTTTACAAACATGTTAAAAGAAATACAACTTCTGTAGAAAATCATTTTCTGCTCCACAAGGTGAGCACGGCCCCGGAAAAACATTTCTCTTCACTTAATATTGTGAGATGGGATCCAGGAGGCGAGTGAGCTTTGGTTTTCCCCACAGTTCCTCGGCCGGCCGTCCGGCCCGTCGATCTGGCAGCGTTCACGTCCCGACTGCTCAGGAGTCACCACTTCACACACGACGAGCAGTTGAACTGGCTCTTGGTGGGGGTGGCGTATCCGGACAGGACCAGGGAGCTGGCCTCGCGCTCCAGCACCGGGCTCTCCTCGTTGGTCAGGATGTGCTCCACCAGGCAGCGCGCCGCCTCCTCAATGTTCGTGTTCTCCTGAAGGCGAGGGAAGAAAGACACATGTCAAAAAATGCATTTCATTGCCATGAAAGTTTTAGTTTAGTTTAGTTTATTTTGCACATAAAACATAACAGTAAAAAACAAAGTTCAAATGAAGCATTGTGCAGGAGAGGTGGAAGCCAAAAAGGCTTATGAAAATGCCTCCCCTTTATAAAACAAACATAAACAGCAATAACAACAGCAAAAGCAAAAACACAATATAGAAATAGATAATATAAGACAGAAAAAGACAATTTAACATGAAAAAGAAAAACACTACTGAATTATTGAAAGATGGAAAAAAAATGAAGAAAATGTAGGATAATTGCATGAAAAAAAGTACAATTTAACAACTCCAGATGTGTTTCTGATCTTAAAGCAGCACAACGTAACTTTCAGCTTTTCTGAGTTTGGCGGCATCTTTTGGACAAAAGCGGTAGTGCTTTACCAGAAAGAACACTACGTTTCCCATGAGCACCAGCGCGTACTGCCGGAAAACTCCTGTTCCGTCGCTGCATTTGTTTTGAGAGAAGACGGGGCAGACTTTTCTGTTTCACCAAGTGAACAGACGGAACGCAAAAAAAAAAGATGTTAAACTGCTGGAAAGGAACTGGAATTTACCGGGATACCTTAAACAAGGAAGCCAGAGAGCGGTATATGGAGAAAATAATGATTATTAACGGTCTGGATCCATATGAAATCTCTACTGAAGAATGGAGCTCCTGGTTCGGAGCTCCACTCTTTAGAAAGGATTTACTGCAGCAGTTCTGCAGAACCCACGTCTTACTACCTTGTTTAGGAGTGTTTGGCAGCTGCTTTGGTAAATGTTTGACTCGCCATGTGTTTCAATAAATTTGTATAATAGTACAACATACAGTACATGTTTTGTATCCCTCTTACTTCTCTTTTCTTTTTTTTGACCGCTATATTATGGTGAAGAGGCTCCGAGGCGTGATTATTTTTGTTTTCCTCGTGAGATTATTTTTTTCCTCTGCAGCTACAAATCAAATAGGTAATATTTTTTCCTCAACAAACTAGTTTTATCTGAAGATTGGGGTTAATTGCACCGCAGAGAGCTGTCCAGCAACTGCGTTTAGCTGGAGAAGTGGGGAATAAAACCCGTGTTTTGATCCGACCCGGTCTGTGTGAGTGTTTGTGGTTTAAGGCTGATTTATGGTTCTGCGTTAAATCGACGCAGAGCCTACGGCGTAGGGTACGCGGCGACACGCACCGTACGTTGCGCGTCGCCACGTACCCTACGCAGTAGGTCTGCGTCGATTTAACGCAGAACCATAATTCAGGCTTTACTGTGTGGAAGGTTTGGTCGTTACAGCCGCGATCCAAGCGAGCCGACGACTCTTTCACTCTTTCACTCTGTTATATCAGATACTTGGCCTCCGTGGTTCTGCCTCCAAGCAGGAAAGCATTGAAAAGTTAAACCATTAGCGATCTTTTCCCCACGTCTGTTTTGTGGAGCTGCTGCAGCCACAACGCAGCAACGGGTTACCATCTTCTGCGGAGCTGTGCTCCAAGCCCCGCCCATTTTCGTCTCGACTGCGAATCGGGAAGGAGGGGGAAGTGACGTATGCCGTAAAGACGTCAAAGCCGTAAAGATTTGTAGTTTTTTAATGTGGAAGGATTCCTACCATGCTCCTCAAAGTTACATAGTGCCAGTGAAGGAGATACAGACCCCTCAGACCATGACAGAGGTTCATTAAACCTGTTGGAAGTTGATGTACCATCACAATGACTCTGGAAATATGATATTAAGGTGGAAAAGTTACGTAGTGTCGCTTTAACTAAAAAATGATTTTTTCAAGTGTTTTTTGAACAAAGCCAGTGAAGATATTGATTTTAGTGATGCAGATAAATTGTTCCATAGGGATGGTCCTCTGTATTTTAAAGTGCGTTGATTGTGTGAAGTCCGGCATAAAGGAAGGTGAAAGTAGGTTTTTTTTTTCTTTCTTCTATGAAGTATCTGCATGATCACTACACAGACTCCCCGAACGGAAACTCAGCACTAAATTAGATTACCTTCATCTTCACAAAGCAGAGTTACAAGGTTCCCATTTGTGATACAGGGAGAGATTAGTGAAATTCTGTCAAACATATCAAGGATACATTTTAATTACTTTAGTGATCCTTGCCTTAAATTTCATTAAAGCATAAATACAGTCTGACTGTCTCGGAAAATTAGAATATTGTGAAAAGTTCTTTATTTTCTGTAATGCAATTAAAAAAACAAAAATTTAGTTTTTAAATTAAGTTTAAGATTAAGATTCCCAGAATATTCTAAGTTTTTGAGATAGGATATTTGAGTTTTCTTAAGCTGTAAGCCATGATCAATATTAAAATAATAAAAGGCTTGCAATATTTCAGCTGATTTGTAATAAATCCAGAATGTATGACATTTTTGTTTTTGTAATTGCATTACAGAAAATCACAATATTCTAATTTTCTGAGACAGTCTGAGACACTTATACAATAAAATGACTTAAAGTCTGTGTTGAAAGTAATTTGGAATAAGACTCATTTTCTACATCAAGACCGCCGAAGACTGAAGATCGAAAAGATTAAGACTGAAAATATGCTCATATCTTTAATTCCCAGCTGGAGCAACATCTGACTGCTTTTACCTGCCATCCTTTTATGTGCGTTTAAACATTGAATAACACTGAGGCGATGCCGATCTACAACTCACACTGAGGCGTCACCTCTCCACTGTTTACTGCTTCTTCAGAGGTGGAGAATTAAAAGCTCCATAAGGAGACAATCATTTAGTCAGGTTATTCAGAAAACACACGAATAGTAGTCCACGTGCCAGTGAGTAAAGGCCGGGACCCACCGACCCATCGTCGGCAGAAAAGCAGTCGGACTGAAAGTCGGTCAAAAGAATTCTCCTGAACACACGAACCACGCCGCCTGGAGCGTACGTTCTGCACCTGCGCGAGGCGTAATACGTCTCTATAACTACAGGCGGTGTTAATCTGTGATGTTGCCCAGAAAGAAAAGGAAGGAAGATCAACCGGAAATGTTGAATCGCTCTAGTTCTGAACAGAACCTGCTGCGTTCAGTGTTTTCACTTCTGAAAGAAGTCAAGAAGGATCAAAAATACGATGTCTAATAATGAAAATATAATACAAGCAAACATAAGCCAAATTCAAACCAACTCCATGATAGAGTGTGGTGTAGCGTCTGTACCATCTCTGTTTATCTAGTTTATTTACCATTGTCATTGCCGGTTAACTCTGATTGGCTAGTCAAGGGCTAGCACTCCACCAATCAGATTGGTCGTAGAGGCTGACGGCTAGTGTTCAATTCTAGATGTTGAACCGGACAAAACGAACGCTGACGCAGACGGACGACCACCAGCCCGACTCGGGTTGGTGTGTACCGGCCTTAAGATACAACGAAGTTGGACAAAGTGGGACCCTCTACTGGGGCAGAGTGGTATTATGTAGAGATGCACCGATCGATCGGCCCCCGATCGGGATCGGGCCGATAATGGCCCTATCGGCTTTGATCGGAGATCGGAAAAATAATAGTTCAGAGCGGCCGATCTGATGACGTTTAGAACAACAAACGCCGCCCGCGCGGGCGTTCCCGCATCTCATACCGAGCGGTCCTGAGGGAGCGTGACCGGCCTCACCAGTGCGGGACTTTTACAATGTCTGAAAAGGACAACAAATTTGCAGTTTGCAAAGTGTGTCCAAAGGAGATACCATGAGGAGTAATATTACAAAAGAATCACAACATAATGAAGCTTATTAGACATTTGAAAGTTCTTCAGACGGAGTAGGCTATATTGAGTTTTCAAAGTTGGCTGCCGCAGAAAAAGGGGAGAGAAAAAAAGGAGCGCGCGCAACGGCACTAATTCAGCTGTTACACCTGTAACAGAGACTTATAAACGACAGGAAGAAAAATAAAGAACTACATCGTAAGGTAATGAATTCATATGCTTTGCTCATCAGCCGCTTTCTGTTGTAGCAGACATCAGGTTTAAACACGTTTGCAGCTTGGATCCGCGGTGCGTGCTGCCGCCTCGTAAATATTTCACTGATGAAATGAAATCCTGTCAGAGTTTTACCAAACTATAAACAGTCCAAAGCCTCATGCAGGACGACAATCGTGTCAGTCGCTTCACGAGCTCTAGTGTGAAGAGTTTTGCTTCACTCACAAGAGTTTCTTCACACGCGGCGGATGCTATCACTAAAGCTTTCACAAAGCTTAATAATTCATAATTAATTTTTATTTTAAGATTTAATTCCTCTTTCCATAGGAAAACTAAGGTTTATAATTTGCAACTTCTATCAACTTTTAGAGAGAGACATGTCTGCTGTTTCTGTGTTGGTCACATGTACATAATTATTACCACTGGAAAGCTGAAGCTACTAAACTTACTTACTCTTTGTAAGCCGAGTTTACACCTAATCTCCTAATTTTTATACCTAATAATACAATGTCAGTGTCGTGTACATGAGACAACAATATTGACGAATTTATGGATTTCACCCTGGGATCGGTGATCGGAAAAATCGGGATCGGCCGATACTGGTTTTCGAAATCGGTGATCGGTGATCGGCCCTCAAAATCCTGATCGGTGCATCTCTAGTATTATGAGACGCCCCCACTCATTAACAGTGTGGTCAGGTGGTATTACTACATACTACCAGTAGTACTATATTACTACATAGAGTGGCTTTAAATCTGGTTCACTGTGAGACGCTCCTTTCATACCCAATAATGTTACTGTCCCGTAGCCGTCAGGTGCTCCACTACATGTTTGTTCTTGTATCTTTTAAATAATTCATATAATAAGCAACCTTTTTCTCCACATTTAATAGCCTGCTTTCACAAAGTTGAGGTCCATGTGGTCACCGGAGAGAGAGAGGACACGGTCCTCACCCCAAAGACAAAGCTTGGGCTTCGAGTTGTAAAGAAAGTGTTCTCTTTTTGAATCAGGATTTAATTGGTTTTTTAAATGCTGAAATCTCCGTTAACAATCTGTTAAAACCCATATGATAGATTTTGTGTAATCTTGCCAATCTTGCCAAACGCTGAAATGACTCAGTGAAAACTACACTCAGCTTTTCTGTTGAACTCCCTGGAAACTGCCCCCAAATAATTACAGCTCAAATACATTCCCTCCGAGTCCCTGTGAGTCATCTGCTCATTTCACTTGTACTATTAAACTGTCAAAAGGTTTGTGTATCATAATGAAAAATGCGTGGTAGAGACGGGAGTGTAGAAGTGTATTTGTTCAGAAGACTGCTCAACAGAGATATGAGTTGATATCGCTGCGCTTTCTGAGGCTTTTGAGTGCTGAAAGTTTAGATTTATAACATTCCCTCCCACTGATTAGTCTGAACTAGCAGGTACAACAAAACCATGTCCAGTTCACACCACGCTGCACGCAGTCATTAGTTTATCCTGCACATTAAATATTGTCCTCTTAGTTTCTGAAACATTTATTTTTACAGCCAGATTCTGTCGGCATAACTATACAGCCATTTTATACCCATAGAAGTGAATTAGTAAATGAGCATTAAATCTTTTAGTATTTGCCTCAAGTGAAGCTCTTTAACAATAGATAACAGATTTTCATTTATTCACTTTGGTTAATCAAAAAAGGTTTTTAGTGGTGCTGGCCCGTGTTTGCACAGAAGTCACTGATATATTCAACCGTCTACAGGAAGTAGAGGTGTCAAGTAACAAAGTACAAATACTTTGTTACCTTACCTTAGTAGAAATTTTGGTTATCTATACTTCACTAGAGTAATTATTTTTCAGACGACTTTTTACTTTTACTCCTTACATTTTCACACAATTATCTGTACTTTTTACTCCTTACATTTTAAAAACAGCCTCGTTACTCTATTTCATTTCGGCCTTAAATAAAACTATCCAGTTAAATTGCTCCATCCGGATAGAGTGAATTTGGTTGTTTCAGATGTTCTTGTCCAGTTTTGTTCTTACATCCGTTCCCTCAGATTCCTGCAACTAAACTTGGATGTACATTCCAATAAAGGTTAGGATAAATGATAACATGAACATGAAGTTTGACTTTTTGCACCATTACAATACTTATAGGCAACTAGTCATCATATCTGCTGCTCTCTGAAACACATGTTAATGCTCAATAGTACACATATATGCTTCTTTAATATATTTACATTATACTAAGATGCATTCATTTTCAATGGCTTTTGTCCTTAATGGCTTTTTTCCCCCTTACATTACTTTTACTTTTACACTTTAAGTAGTTTTGAAACCAGTACTTTTATACTTTTACTTGAGTAAAAAACTTGAGTTGATACTTCAACTTGTACAGGAGTATTTTTAAACTCTAGTATCTATACTTCTACCTGAGTAATGAATGTGAATACTGAAGACACCTCTGACAGAAAGTAAAGACGTTGCCGTGCTCTGGTGGGAACTCTCCAGACGCAGCTGTAACCGGGTCACGCGGTGCTTGGACCCGCTCGTACCTTGGCAGAGGTCTCGAACCAGGACACGAAGCCGTTCTCCCGGCAGAAGGAGTCCAGTTTGGGCAGCTGGGAAGCCATCTGGTCCGACTTGTTGGCTAAGAGCACGGCGGGAACCGGTCGTCCGTGGTTCAGAGTCACCTTAGGAGAGGAAATGATCATTGCAGAAGCTGCAGAACCGTATATAACTTACTTTAAAGGGAAAAACAATATTTCATGTAAAAGTATTTTCTGTCTCTTGGATTCTGCTGAAGATGAAAGTTAATTTCACGACTGGTTATCACTTCTAAAGACATGTCATGGAGAGCGTGAGACATGAGAATTGTTGTAGTGATGCTGACACCAGCAGCCTTCCAGGTATTTGGTTACGCACGCAGAGACAAGACAGAAGTAAATGTCACTTTCAGAAAGTAAATTCTGCTCTAAGAGACATATTTGACAACTGAGTCAAGTTGTAAACACTGACATGTCATTTGGTTTGTCTGGGTTTCAGGTGACGTGACCTTTCAGGAAACTGTAGAGAAGAGGACGGTTCAGAAGCCTGAAGTCTGCAGGAGCCTGAAGTCTGCAGGAGCCTGAAGTCTGCAGGAGCCTGAAGTCTGCAGGAGCCTGAAGTCTGCAGGAGCCTGAAGTCTGCAGGAGCCTGAAGTCTGCAGGAGCCTGAAGTCTGCAGGAGCCTGAAGTCTGCAGGAGCCTGAAGTCTGCAGGAGCCTGAAGTCTGCAGGAGCCGTGTGGACACTTTTGAAGCGCTTTCATCATGTTTCCCTGATCATTTTTAGGGAGAACGCAGTGCAATGTGCACTGCGTTCTGCACACTTTCTTATGGACACACAAACTAAAGGGTATGAAGTGTTTATGCTGATATGCCATTTGGTTTTTTTTTGTGTTTTTTTGCTGTGAATCATGACCAAACATTTCCAGTCTGGTCTCACGTGTCTTACACTTTCTTCAGATACAAGAGAGAAGAGGTTTCCTCCAGGTACCTCCCACAAACAAGTCACACTGCTTAAGTCTTCTTCTAAGTGACCTTCATTATCATTGTGGATTATATTTGTCATTGTAGAAAGATGGATTCCAAATAGCTCGTAAATGACTTAATAATACTTCACAGATTGATGGCAGAAGGGATGTCCTCTCTGAGATCATTGCTGATGTCTTTCCCCCTTGGCATTGTGGTAGCGCACGTGAGCAAACGGCCAGCACTTGATCAGCAGCACAAAGTCCGTTATTAGTCTATTAATTCCTATTAAAGCAGTAAAGGAGTATTTGTATCTTTCCACATAATGCTTCTGCGTCTGGGGTTAGTTTAGAGCTAAACAGATACGAGCAGGTCGTTGTGTCGTCGTTCATCTCAGCTCTTATCTACCTCATCTGAAAATCCGATTAGGACTAATTATTTGTTCTTTTATAGTTTTTTTCTTTTTTAACTCTCCAGCGGGCCAGGGAGGGTCCTGGGCCGGAGCTGGACGTCTCTCTGACAGGATGGAGGTCGTGTCTCTGCCCAGGGAGCTGCCGTCTCCTGATTCAGCTGTACCGGGAGCAGACAGGAATATTAGGAGAGAAAATTAAGTGGTTGATCTTATTTGGTGGTTTGTCTCGGCGACGGAGCAGCGACCGGTCCGGGGAGTGATGGATGACAGCTGAGTTTGGCCCCGGGGCCCCGAGTGGCCCTGAGCAGACTGATGGAGGGATGTTTCTCATTCACCCGTGTAGGCACACTTGTCACAGTTTGCTATAATAGTTTTGCTGTACCGTGTAAGGATGTGTTATACGGCAGCGGTTGTAAAACAGACAGGATGGCAGGGAACAAGTGAAGCTTTAGTTGGTGCACCTTGGAGTCCAGGTCATCCTTCCACTTCAACACGGCATCAAACGTGGACGCCCGCGTCACATCGAACACCACCAGAGCTCCCACGGCCTCCCGGTAGTAGACACGGGTCATGTTCCCGTAGCGCTCCTGTCCTGGGACACAAGCACAGCTATCAGAGCACACACACAAAGATGCCATTCAAGTCCATAAAATAACATCAACCCATGTCATTGTTAGTGAAAGATATGCCTCCATGTGTGTGTGTGTGTGTGTGTGTGTGTGTGTGTGTGTGTGTGTGTGTGTGTGTGTGTGTGTGTGTGTGTGTGTGTGTGTGTGTGTGTGTGTGTGTGTGTGTGTGTGTGAGGGAGAGTTTACTCTACAGTAACTGCCATCATGTGACTGATATTATTGAGATCACTTGAGTCACAGGCACAAGATCTGCATTCCACATGCAGGCATCAACTGCAGGGAGGGTCAGGCATGCAGCACCCAAACCCATGGGAGAGTCTGCTGTTGAAACCTTTCTGTCTGCAGGCTGAGCTTTTAGAGTATAGAAAACAAAAACCAAGACTCGACTGCTATTTTAGAGTCTACAGCAGGGGCGTCACTAGGTTTTAAGGACAGGGAGGGCTTAGCCCCCAAGAGATGCACAGGATATGAGCGAACGTAGTGCACAAAACAAAGACTGAGACATTGCTTTTTAACTTTTTTGGACAGATTGAACATCTTAGGCCACCAATAGATTAGTTGTTTTATTTCAGTCTGTCTTTTTAATACAGTACAACAAGAAAACACAGGGAATGTGTTTGCTGCATTAACAACAAGAAAGAAAAAACCTGAAAATAAAAAAGTACATCATTTTTATGACTGGGTGGAAGCATCAAAGAATGCTGTCTGTTTTTAACAGTGGAAAATCGGTCAATCACTCTGTTGTACAGCTGCAAATTAGCAAATATTTATCCAGAGTGGTGGTTGTTTCCAGTTGAAACAGTGTAATAAAAACTATGTGTCCAAACAACCGTTCAGAGGCTAATGAATGATCTGATGTGCAGAAAAGGCTGGTTAAGGCTGATTTATTTGTGGTGAGGCAGACAGACCTGCGATGTCCCACAGCTGCAGGCGGATCACCGTGTCCTGGTCCCACTGCAGGACCTTCAGGGCGAAGTCCACCCCGATGGTGGCCCGGTAGTGCTGGGAGAAGATCTGGTGCACGTACCGCTTGATGATGGAGGTCTTCCCCACCCCCAGGTCCCCGATGACCAGCACCTTGAACAGCAGCTCCTGCTGCATGGCTGCAGCTCCAGAGATGGGGAATAAACTAAAACTTAAGAAAATAAAAATCACAAAGTGGCTATGAAAGTAAATCGGTAAACCAGGGGGGAGTAAAGTCACCGAACAGAAGCTGCAACTAACAAATACATTTTCTCTGGTCCATCATGACTAACACAGTCCCGTGCCGTGAGCGAGTGCTGGGAGTCACGGGAGCCCCGGGTCGTGGACCTCTGAGGGCGGCGAGCTTCTGCGTTAAATCGACGCAGAGCCTTCGCCGCAGGGCACAGCGTAGCCTACGGCGTAGGGTACGCGGCGACGCGCCCCCTACGCCGTGGGCTCTGCGTTGGTGTAACGCGGAACCATAAATCAGCCTGAGCCGCGATCAGCTGCTCCCGTGCTGCAGCTACAGCTGCTGCTGCGTTCACTGAGCCTCGGAAACAGCAATACTCCTCTGCTCAGTACTGCTGTGACTAGCCTACACAGATTTAGAGAGGTTTACCTTTGAATTCCCCCATTTACAGGTGACAGAAACGTGATTTTATAAAGCAAAACCACCCCCACCCCCCTACTACTTACAGTATTTTGTAGATCTGTTAAAGTTACAGCGCATTCACTACGCACTATTCACTTGAGTTCAATGATAGTTTATTGATCTCATCAGGGACATTAATTACACAGACAAATGTAGGTATAAATCAACTCGTTTGTTGAAAGCACTGACTCATATAATATTTCTTTATTTTTTTTTATTCAAACCTTTATTTTAAGATTTTAAACAGTCAGAACATTGACCATGAACAATACAAAGTCTGGCATCGAGAAAATAAGCAGATACATTACAAGGCATACATTGAATAAAGTCCATAGGATATTGCATTGTAACATAAATATGACAGTAAGTTAAATGAAAGCAAATAAAACTAATTAAGACATTACATTCCTCCAAATATTTCTTCAATTATGTGAGCCGTTTGTATAATTCAATTCAATTTCATTTATATAGCGTCTATTACAACAGAAGTTGTGTCTAGGAGCTTTCAGTGACCCAGAACATAAACCCCCGAGCAGTTATTACATAAACATAACATTTTTTTTAATACATTCAAAGTAATTCTTGAAATCGATTAGAAAAACAGGAAAGAAGGTCGACCTCTGGAGAATTTGGTTTTATGTTTGTGGAATTGTGCAATTACAATAATCCTGACTGATATAATCTTTTTTTTTTTTTTTTACTTAACATTTGCAAAAAGTACAATGATTACAAATCTTCACATTATGCAATTTCAAGTTGAATTATAACATATAAAGAGTATAACTCAAATAAAAAACAAAACACAAGCACAACACATTATAACCAGCCAGGGGGGATGAAATTATAACAGAAAGCCAAAACATTTACATACATTTATGGTTTTGATTGCTTTTGAATTAGTAGAAAACTTAATAGAGTCCAGATACTGATTTAATTCACAATGAAAAGTAAAAAAGAGGGTTTTTTGCATAAGAATTTGGATTTGTGGATGTGGAATTTTGCAAGGATAATCAACAAATGAATAATAAATGTTTCTTTTGGCTTTGTTCTAATCATAACCTAGTCAAAAACACCAATCACATCTTTCCAAAATAATTTGAAATCAGTTTCAATGCTTTCAGACACAAAATTAGCCTACACATACTGTATCACTCCAAAAAGTTTGAACAATGGGGTACAGCCAGAATAAGTGAGTCATCGTTTCCGAATTTGCAGAACAAAAAGTTTGAATCGATATTTCTTTTGAATCTTTTTACAATGTGATCATTTGTAGGATAGAAATTTAGGAATTAACTTAAATAAAATTTCTTTAGCTGTGTTTGTCACCAGATATTGGTTGGGTGAGAGCCAGACCTTCTTCCAGTTAATATTTTTTACATATTTATTCCAATATGGGATCACGTATGGAACTGAAGAGATATCCCTTTTAAATACAGTTCTAATTGTTTTATTATTCTTATGGTTGCAGGATAGGCACATTTTGCCAACTTTCCCGACTGATATAATCATCGCGCGCACTCGTGAGATGTTTACGTCATTCTGTTCCTGCGGTGCTTGAACGCAGCACGCCGGGAACCGTGTGCGCGCCGCCGCGCCTGCAGTTACGGTACTGCTCATGGATGTATTATATTAACGGTACTGGTGCTGATGAGGACGAGGGGGCTGCGTGCGTGTGCGTGTGCGTGCTGCCATTTCACCAGCGGATCCACGGCCGCGGCCGCGCGCATGTCCCGGGAGCGCGCCCAGCAGAGAGGAGCGGATGCTGATGCTGAGCAGCATCATGGACCTGCTGCACGGTCGGGCATCCATCCCGCAGCCCAGGCGTTTCCACAGGACTCAGTCTGATCTTAACAGGTTCTGAGCTTTCACATCAAGGTACGTCATCATTTATATCTTTTTATTCCCCCCTGGTCCTGAATATTCACTATTACTCAGTCCTTTTGTGGGAAAACACAGCAAGGCCTTGTGGTTCAAACAGCTAACCCATATTTTTTTTGTCTTAAAAACTCACATAAAGCCTTTTAGAAAGCTAGCTAACAACATTTATGTGTCATATTTAGTTAAATATTTTCATTAGGGTTATAATTTGCTCGGCTCGACGTCTTGCTGGGTGTTATTGCTGTTGATCAGCCACTCTACAATCCACATGGGGGCTGACTACGCCAGTGTTTATTGCGTGGGGGAGGAGTGGCCTCCTCCCTCCTTACTTCCCCTCAAATTAGATCACCCATCTGTGAATCACATGGACACAGCTAAAATGATTTGAGCCTCTTATTCTCTCGTTATAATCCAGGAATTATCCTTATAATCAACACACTGTGTGGATTAAAACCATTCATCCATTAGTCTGGTATTCTTGGTGTTTTTGGAGGCTTTAGATCGTTTTCAGCACAATATGTAGTCAGTTTTATTTCTTTTATAAAGAAAACTGAGGACGAAGTTTGATGAAAGGTTTATTGTTTCAGGATTTTCCCTCGTTTTTGATGGTAAGCTCATTATCTTTGATTATGGGCCCGGCGAGTGAAAGGCTTTCTTTGTGGCAGATTATACTTCCCTGAGACATGGAGACGATATGGCTTTACCAGTTCCGTCTGATTGTGATCGGAGACTCCACGGTGGGCAAGTCGTGCCTGATCCGGAGGTTCACCGAGGGCCGCTTCGCCCAGGTGTCCGACCCCACCGTGGGGGTGGACTTCTTCTCCCGCCTGGTGGAGATTGAGCCGGGAAAGAGGATCAAACTTCAGATCTGGGACACTGCGGGACAAGAGAGGTTCAGGTAGAGACACAACTCTCCGTCTCTTCCGTCTGATGTCTCTAAACCACATAGATCACATTAATCACACACATCACATCCACTTATCCTAGATGACATCAAACATGCTAAATCCAACACTTCTATCTGTGTAGCTGCAAAAAAGACAAATGCATATCTCTCATGTACTTAAAACAACCCTCATAGAGGGAAAAACATCATATTTACTTAAATACGTTACTTGAAGATCATCACTCTGTGAGAACTGCATGTTTTACCAGATCACTGAACGTACTTTGGCTTTTGTGGTTAACAGATGTAGAAGTGGAAGTTCACCTTGATGCTTCCTATTTCCTTTTACTCCAGTAAACTTTAAGGCAGCTTTTGCTTCCCTTAGTTGATTTTACAGCTTTAATGGCTTGTAAAATGAAATGTGTGCAGTATTTATGAAATGCTGTCTAATGCTTCGTCGTAGATTAACATGTATGGAAAAGTAGAGCAGGAGCTCTCGGTTGATCGGCCCAAAATAGTCACAAACCTACTTAAAAAAATGCTTTCATGTCAAAGTTGAACATTTCTTCCTTCCAGGTATTCATATCTGTGAATGTATCACCTGTTTCTTCTAGGTATTAGGATATTTTGATAAAAGGATCATAATTATGGTGCCAGTTTGAGTTTGAATGATTGTTTGCCTGAAGGATGTGTTTTGTCTCCGGTGGTTCACGGCATCCGTCCCCCTGCGTCCGTCCCCAGGTCCATCACCAGGGCCTACTACCGTAACTCGGTGGGCGGCCTCCTGCTCTTCGACATCACCAACCGCCGCTCCTTCCAGAACGTGCACACGTGGCTGGAGGAGGCGCGGAGCCACGTGCAGCCGCACGCCATCGTCTTCCTGCTGGTGGGACACAAGTGTGACCTGGAGGCCCAGCGGCAGGTGAGCCAGCACGAGGCCCAGAAGCTGGCCGGGGCCTACGGCATGCGCTACGTGGAGACGTCTGCCCGCGACGCCATCAACGTGGAGAAGGTTCTTACACTCACACACACACACACGCTGACACTTGTTCATCTCAGATACACACATGCTAAAGTCCACAGGAAGAACAATGTTGGACAGAAACGGGATTGACTTTTTAAAACTCTCCTTGTCAACATTGTGTGTTGTTAATTGAGCTTGGTCCTATTTTAATACTGAACCCTCTGCCCCAGTACTACAGTACTACAGTACTACAGTACTACAGTACTACAGTACTACAGTAAAATCAGGGGGGTGGTGGATTTTATCATATGGGGACAGATAATTTGTGCTGATTACAAATAATATAATATATTACAAATAATAGCAGTGACCAAAACAGCTGCAGAAATACTGCAGGAATGACATAGCAGCAGTTAAATGCAGCCTTCTGTAAGCTTTAAATATCCACTGGGCTTACATCAAATACATCAAAACACAACAATAAAAAACACTTTTCTGAACTTATCAATATGACTCTGTCCTTCACAGGATAAGTAACATGGATCACTGCAAAAACTCACAATCTTAACAAGAATATTTGTCTTATTTCTAGTTAAAATGTCTCATTTTAGTAAAAAAAAATCTCATTGCACTTAAAACAAGACTCATCACTGGAAAAAACAACAATTTTCACCTGTTTCAAGTAGATTTTCACTTGAAATAAGAAGAAAAATCTGCCAGTGGAACAAGATTTTTTTGCTTGTAATGAGAAGATAAATCTTGTCCCACTGGCAGATTTTTCTACTTATTTCAAGTGAAAATTTACTTGAAACAGGTGAAAATTGTCAAATAAGTTATTTTTCTGGTGATGACTCTGAATGTTGAAATAGCAGTAAAACAACATTAATTGATGAAATGACATAATGGATGGAAAGGGGGGATGGCAGTTTTACAGGGGGGATGATTTGGACCGTTTTTATTTCAGGGGGGGATGATTTGGACCGTTTTTATTTCAGGGGGGGATGATTTGGACCGTTTTTATTTCAGGGGGGGATGATTTGGACCGTTTTTATTTCAGGGGGGGATGATTTGGACCGTTTTTATTTCAGGGGGGGATGATTTGGACCGTTTTTATTTCAGGGGGGATGCCACCCCCCCTCATCCCCCCTCATCCCCTCCTCTCCAGTACTGCTCTGCCCCTCTGTCCCTTCACAGAATGCTTCACCTGGTCAGGTGATAGTGTTAAACTGTGCAGTCAGTTTTTGCTATAAAACAATAAAAAAGATGCTTTTCTGTCAGAGCGGATAAAGATAAAACTTTATGACCTGCTGACACCATCAAAATGGAATTTCAAGTGATATTAAAGTGACAGTAATTAGCTTTTTTACACCTAGGGAATAACCTGAAATACATCATAATTATGTAGTAATCATAATAATAACAACAATAATAAGAGAAACAGTAGCAGCAAAAAGGCCGTCTGAAACTCAGAGTAAAACGTGAGAGTGGTGTGTGTTTTTGAACTTAAAAGGTACTTTTCCAACCGATTAGTCATCCTCCACAGTCTCAGGTTGCTTTCTTCCTCCTCTCTTCCTGCCGGTCCTAACGTAGGCGTTCGTGGACCTGACGAGGGAAATCTTCGAGCTGGTGCGGAGCGGCGACATCAAGATCCAGGACGGCTGGGAGGGCGTGAAGAGCGGGTTCGTCCCCAACACGGTCCACTCCTCCGAGGAGGTGACCAAGGGCGGCCGGCAGTGTTTCTGCTGATCCGCCGGGCCGCGGTGCCGGCCCACTGGGCCCAGGTTCTGCCCGGCTGCAGCTGATCCCAGGCCAGCTCTAAGTACTGTTCCCTGCTCACTCATGTAACCCCTGTCTGACCACCAGGCCTGTTCACGGCCCAGACTGATACAGGCAGACAAGCACAAGAAGCATCATCCCCTCCGTGTGTGTGTGTGTGTGTGTGTGTGTGTGCGTGTGCGTGTGTGTGTGTGCGTGCGTGCGTGCGTGCGTGCGTGCGTGCTGCGTGCGTGCGTGCGTGCGTGCGTGCGTGCGTGCGTGCGTGCGTGCGTGCGTGCGTGCTTGTAGTTCTTTAAGCTTTTCTCACATCTGGCCTTTCCTGGTGTGTGTGGTGACGGTGTCGTGGCCAGCTGTGTCGTAGCCACCCAACGAAGCAGCGCTGGAGTGTCATTTCTATTCAACTGTACAACTTTTACCAGTGACTTTGATCTGAATCTGAAACAGAGATGCTGAGACTGAGCCACACTTCACCCACGTCACCCACTCATGACTTTAGCAGCTTAGTAAGGACTGGAACGATGCAAGAGCTGCATCTGCTCCAGCGCTCTGACTGGACTGATGATACAGAGGAGATAAAGAGGAGGGGTGAGAGGGAACTCTGACTGGACTGATGCATAAAGAGGAGATAAAGAGGAGGAGTGAGAGGGAACTCTGACTGGACTGATGCATAAAGGAGGACAGTGAGAGGGAACTCTGACTGGACTGATGCATACAGGAGGACAGTGAGAGGGAACTCTGACCCGTTCTGGTGTGTGTGAGTGGGACCGCTGAAGTTTGCACGGTGAGAATGTTGGGCGGTCCGTTTACGAGGTTTCTGTAGCTCTCTGCCTTTACGACCCGGTCGTAGCGATGATTGTGAGCGTGGTGAGTACCCGACTGTACAGACGTTTGCTGCTCCCATGGTTTTACGCAGGTAAGACACAAGTTCAGCGCTGTTCGTTTGGGCCCAAGATGTAAAAATACTTTACCTTTGCCTCTTCTACTCATGACACTCAAAACATGAAAACCTAGCAAAATATGATTTAAAAAAAATCATAAACTGCCCAACAGTTTCACAAAGAAAATAATTAGTCAAACCAGGAGTCAACTGAAAATGTAACCAGAAGTTTTGGTTGTGATTTTCAAAACAACATATTTGACCAGAGGAGACGGTGGTCGTCACGACGACGCTCATCATCAGGATTGGAGCCCTCCTAACGAGCCCGGGGGAAAATCCTGCTCCAATACTACATGAACAAACCAACACTTCCTCCCAATGTCTGATATGTAATCATTTTTGTTTTTTAAGTAAAATAACACATTTTAAAGCGGTTGTACAATGATGGGCATTTTTATTTCAAAGTTCAGGTGGTTGTTTTTCATGTATATTCGTGTATATTCACAGCAGTTACACGTACGATCAACTTGGACTAGCTAGTTAACTTATTTCACGTCTATCCAATCTGCTAATCCACTGTCAGGGCCGTTGCCGTAGCAACAACATGATGTTTAAACCATCAGTTGAAAGGAAGCACCAGTGAAACTTTGCTCTTTTAAACTGTCGATGCTCCAGCAACCACTCAGGATTTCTGCTGGGGCCAATCTGAGATGTAAATGTTCTGAAGAATGGGGGCTCGTTTGTGATTATCTAGATCATAGCGGGCCCGTGTGAACAATCCCTTTGGTTTATTTGCTCGGTCCGCATAAGAAAGCCATTCAAGCTCATCCATCATTGTGAACCTGCTCATAATGATGTAGTTTAAATAAACCCATGAAGAATCCCAAAGGGGGGCATTTTTCAGCCCATTTCTAGCTCCCACAGAAACATTAGTCAGGTTTGGACTTTAAAGCTGTCAGACCTGTTTCCCAGCAGGCTGTGTGTTCTGGATGAGCTGGAGGTTTGACTTGTGCTTCGTCTATCGGCCACAGCGAGCTGGCAGACTCCGCGCTGCTGCAACCGTGTCTGCGCTTTAGTTAACGGCAGGTTAAAGGTGCAGCTGCAAGGAAATAAAACTTTACAGCAGGGAAGTAAAACTAACATAACTTTAACTTTTAGATTTTGATTATTATATAGAAACATATCTATAGCAGTTTTATGTTGAAATCACTCCAAAAGAACTATGTAAATTATAAACAGTTAATTAGATCAGTTATACATTTTATTGTCCATTTATTCAGCGCCGTATGTGAAATAGAATCTTTTCTAACACTTATGCCTACAATCTGCTCCTACACTCAGTCACACATTTACCATCAGTGCATGCCTTTATCATCCTTCAAACATCCAAAGAAAGATTTTACTTTACTTTTCTTTTTTTGTTGATAGGATGTGAGTAAATCATCCTTTAGGGTTTAGTGAATGAAGTGATAATGTCCGGCCCAAAAATGTGACTTTTTTACCCAACAACACAGATTGGTTCACAGCAGCTCCATCAATGCTGACTAAATGATTGCAAAGCTTTTTTTCCCTCAACAATGAAAGTGTGTTAAGGTGAGTGTTAAGTGTAAGAGCAGAGGGAGTCTCTCTTTTGAGTGCCTTTTGGAGGTAACTAATCTAAGTGCATGCTGTCAACCGGCTGTTCATCGACACGACTCCGTGTTCATCCTGTGAATGTTGACATCTAAACTGTAGTCGGCGGGAAACACCGATACCGTTACACCATGTGAATAATTCATTTGAAACTGAACCCTGGCAAAGTTGACTGTTTGATGTTGTTGTTCCTCCGGGATTATTATAGCACAAGTGTCATCAATAATACATTACTGGAAACATTAATAAAGATTTTACTCGTGGAAAAAAAAAGTTGAGGCACGCTGATGTTTGAAAGTTAAACAGAGTTAGTGTAGGTACCGGATCTGGTACCTACACCGGTACTGGAGTTGAGGGGGGATGAGGGGGGATGAGGGGGGATGAGGGGGGGTGGCATCCCCCCTGAAATCAAAACGGTCCAAATCATCCCCCCTGAAATAAAAACGGTCCAAATCATCCCCCCCTGTAAAACTGCCATCCCTCCTTTCCATCCCTTATGTCATTTCATCAATGAATGTGGTTTTACTGCTATTTCAACATTTAGACTCATCACCAGAAAAATAACTTATTTGACAATTTTCACTTGTTTCAGGTAAATTTTCACTTGAAATAAGTAGAAAAATCTGCCAGTGGAACAAGATCTCATTACAAGTGAAAAAATCTTGTTCCACTGGCAGATTTTTCTACTTATTTCAAGTGAAAATCAAACAGAAACGTGAAACAGGTGAAAATTGTTGTTTTTTCCAGTGATGAGTCTTGTTTTAAGTGTAATGAGATTTATTTTTACTAAAATGAGACATTTTAACTAGAAATAAGACAAATATTCTTGTTAAGATTTAGAGTTTTTGCAGTGATCCATTTTACTTATTGTCATATTTTACATTAGAGTCATATTGATAAGTTCAGAAAAGTGTTTTTTATTGTTGTGTTTTGATGTATTTGATGTAAGCCCAGTGGATATTTAAAGCTTACAGAAGGCTGCATTTAACTGCTGCTATGTCATTCCTGCAGTATTTCTGCAGGTGTTTTGGTCACTGCTATTATTTGTAATATATTATATTATTTGTAATCAGCACAAATTATCTGTCCCCATATGATAAAATCCACCACCCCCCTGATTTCCTTTTACAACTAGAGTACTGGTTACACCGGTACTGTTGTGCTGCGGAGCTGCAGTGCTGCGAGCGGCCGCTAGGGGGCAGCAGCCCCACGTGCAGGACGGGGGTGAGCGGGAAACGTTTCCACTGCTGAACGTTTGAAAAGGTTTAAGCCTTGAAAGTTCAGGAGCTGTAACCAGAAGGGGAGCCCAGTCTTACCTGCAAAGGAGATCTGCAGGTGGGGACTTTCCTAAATACACTTAGTATTCTACCATTTGTATTTCAGGGAGATTATAGAGAATGTTTTATTATTTTTGATCAAATTCTGTATTTCATAGTTAAAACATATTGACTGTCTGAGGCACAGACCAAGAAGACAAAACAGAGAAAACTATGCATTTAGTCTCTGATGAATTGTTATTTTGTTAATTTAAATGAGTATTTGAAGCCAAATTTAATCACTTATCTTATTGCTACTAGTTTGACTCAAGTTAGCAACAAAACCCAGGAGAGTCCACATAGAGACGTAATTGTAGAGCAGATTTAAGTTTATTTCATGAACACAGTAGAAGCTAAGATTGGGTGTGAACATGCAGAGCATCAGCCTTGTGGTACACCTGCGTGAAGCTGGCCCCCCACCCCACGGAAAATTCAGTGAAAATATTCTCAATCGTTTGTGCTGCGTTAGTGCTGGTTTGTGCAGAAATAAATTTCGTTTGTGCTGCTTTAGTTTTGAAGATATGTTATTTTCCAAAGGTCAATCAAAGTTCACCCAGCCCCCCGACTTTCTCCAAAATAAACCAAAATGGTCTAGTTTGTTTGTGCTGCGTTAGTGCTGGTTTGTGCAGAAAGAAATTTTGTTTGTGCTGCTTTAGTTTTGAAGATATAACGGGTTAATTATGACACAATGACGTCACGCAGCCCCCCAACTTTGTCCAAAATTAACCAAAATGGTCTAGTTTGTTTGTGCTGCGTTAGTGCTGGTTTGTGCAGAGAAAAAAATTGTTTGGGCTGCTTTAGTTTTGAAGATATGTAACATGTAACAACTGTGTTATAAACTAGTAAATAACTGAACCTACCACCACTTTGTGTTATAAACATGTTATAAAAATATTAAAAATGTTATGTTATAAATTAGTAAATAACTGAAAAGACCCCCCTTTGTGTTATAAACATGTTATAAACATGTTATAAATTAGTAAATATCTGAAAAGACCCCCCGTTTGTGTTATAAACATGTTATACATTTTATAAATTAGTAAATAACTGAAAAGACCCCCCTTTGTGTTATAAACATGTTATAAACATGTTATAAATTAGTAAATAACTGAGAAGACCCCCCGTTTGTGTTATAAACATGTTATACATTTTATAAATTAGTAAATAACTGAAAAGACCCCCCCTTTGTGTTATAAACATGCAATAAATGTGTTATAAAAATGTTATAAATTAGTAAATAACTGAAAAGACCCCCCCTTTGTGTTATAAGCATGTTATGAAAATATTACTGAAAGACCCCCCCTTTGTGTTTTAAACATGTTTTAACAATTTTATAAATTAGTAAATAACTGAAGACCCCCCCCTTTGTGTTATAAACATGTTATGAAAATATTATAAATTAGTAAATAACTTAAAAGACCCCCCCTTTGTGTTATAAACATGTTATGAAAATATTATAAATTAGTAAATAACTGAAAATACCCCCCTTTGTGTTATAAGCATGTTATGAAAATATTATAAATTAGTAAATAACTGAAAAGACCCCCCCCCCTTTGTGTTATAAACATGTTATGAAAATATTATAAATTAGTGAATAACTGAAAAGACCCCCCCCCTTGTGTTATAAACATGTTATGAAAATATTATAAATTAGTAAATAACTGAAAAGACCCCCCCCCCCTTTGTGTTATAAACATGTTATGAAAATATTATAAATTAGTAAATACTGTAACTGAAAAGACCCCCCCCCCTTTTTGTTATAAGCATGTTATGAAAATATTATAAATTAGTAAATAACTGAAAAGACCCCCCCTTTGTGTTATAAACATGTAATAAATGTGTTATAAATTAGTGAATAACTGAAAAGACCCCCCCCCTTTGTGTTATAAACATGTTATGAAAATATTATACATTAGTAAATAACTGAAAAGACCCCCCCCCCCCTTTGTGTTATAAGCATGTTATGAAAATATTATAAATTAGTAAATAACTGAAAAGACCCCCCCTTTGTGTTATAAACATGTAATAAATGTGTTATAAATTAGTAAATGACTGAAAAGACCCCCACCCTTTGTGTTATAAACATGTCTTGAAAATATTATAAATTAGTAATTAACTGAAAAGACCCCCCCTTTGTGTTTTAAACATGTTTTAACAATTTTATAAATTAGTAAATAACTGAAAAGACCCCCCCCCTTTGTGTTATAAACATGTTATAAAAATATTATAAATTAGTAAATAACTGAAAAGACCCCCTCTTTGTGTTATAAACATGTTATGAAAATATTATGAATTAGTAAATAACTGAAAAGACCCCCCCCCCCTTTGTGTTATAAGCATGTTATGAAAATATTATAAATTAGTAAATAACTGAAACCCCCCCCCTCGTTTGTGTTATAAACATGTTATACAAATATTATAAATTAGTAAATAATTGAAAAGACCCCCCCTTTGTGTTATAAACATGTTATGAAAATATTATGAATTAGTAATAACTGAAAAGACCCCCCCCCCTTTGTGTTATAAACATGTAATAAATGTGTTATAAATTAGTAAATAACTGATAAGACCCCCCCTTTGTGTTATAAACATGTTATGAAAATATTATAAATTAGTAAATAACTGAAAAGACCCCCCCCCTTTGTGTTATAAACATGTTATGAAAATATTATAAATTAGTAAATAACTGAAAAGACCCCCCTTTGTGTTTTAAACGTGTTTTAACAATTTTATAAATTAGTAAATAACTGAAAAGACCCCCCCCCTTTGTGTTATAAACATGTTGTGAAAATATTATAAATTAGTAAATAACTGAAAAGACCCCCCCCCCCTTTGTGTTATAAACATGTTATGAACATATTATAAATTAGTAAATAACTGAAAAGACCCCCCCCTTTGTGTTATAAACATGTTATGAAAATATTATAAATTAGTAAATAACTGAAAAGACCCCCCCCCCCTTTGTGTTATAAGCATGTTATGAAAATATTATAAATTAGTAAATAACTGAAAAGACCCACCTTTGTGTTATAAACATGTTATGAAAATATTATAAATTAGTGAATAACTGAAAAGACCCCCCCTTTGTGTTATAAACATGTAATAAATGTGTTATAAATTAGTAAATAACTGAAAAAACCCCTTTGTGTTATAAACATGTTATGAAAATATTATAAATTAGTAAATAACTGAAAAGACCCCCCCCCCCCTTTGTGTTATAAGCATGTTATGAAAATATTATAAATTAGTGAATAACTGAAAAGACCCCCCCTTTGTGTTATAAACATGTTATGAAAATATTATAAATTAGTAAATAACTGAAAAGACCCCCCCCCTTTTTGTTATAAACATGTTGTGAAAATATTATAAATTAGTAAATAACTTAAAAGACCCCCCTTTGTGTTATAAGCATGTTATGAAAATATTATAAATTAGTGAATAACTGAAAAGACCCCCCCCCTTTGTGTTATAAACATGTTATGAAAATATTATAAATTAGTAAATAACTGAAAAGACCCCCCTTTGTGTTATAAGCACGTTATGAAAATATTATAAATTAGTGAATAATTGAAAAGACCCCCCCCCCCGTTTGTGTTATAAACATGTTATGAAAATATTATAAATTAGTAAATAACTGAAAAGACCCCCCCCCCTTTGTGTTATAAACATGTTATGAAAATATTATAAATTAGTAAATAACTGAAAAGACCCCCCCCCCCCTTTGTGTTATAAGCCTGTTATGAAAATATAAATTAGTAAATAACTGAAAAGACCCACCCCCTTTGTATTATAAACATGTAATAAATGTGTTATAAATTAGTAAATAACTGAAAATACCCCCCTTTGTGTTATAAGCATGTTATGAAAATATTATAAATTAGTAAATAACTGAAAAGACCCCCCCCCCTTTGTGTTATAAACATGTTATGAAAATATTATAAATTAGTGAATAACTGAAAAGACCCCCCCCCCTTTGTGTTATAAACATGTTATGAAAATATTATAAATTAGTAAATAACTGAAAAGACCCCCCCCCCCTTTGTGTTATAAACATGTTATGAAAATATTATAAATTAGTAAATACTGTAACTGAAAAGACCCCCCCCTTTTTGTTATAAGCATGTTATGAAAATATTATGAATTAGTAAATAACTGAAAAGACCCCCCCCCCTTTGTGTTATAAGCATGTTATGAAAATATTTTAAATTAGTAAATAACTGAAAAGACCCCCCCCCTTTGTGTTATAAACATGTTATGAAAATATTATAAATTAGTAAATAACTGAAAAACCCCCCTTTGTTTTATAAACATGTTATAAAAATATTATAAATTAGTAAATAACTGAAAAGACCCCCCTCTTTGTGTTATAAACATGTTATAAAAATATTATAAATTAGTGAATAATTGAAAAGACCCCACCCCCGTTTAAAATATTATAAATTAGTGAATAATTGAAAAGACCCCACCCCCGTTTGTGTTATAAACATGTTATGAAAATATTATAAATTAGTAAATAACTGAAAAGACCCCCCCCCCTTTGTGTTATAAACATGTAATAAATGTGTTATAAACATGTTATAAATTTGTACATAACTGAAAAGACCCCCCCCCCCCTTTGTGTTATAAACATGTTATAAATGTGTTGTAAATTAGTAAATAACTGAAACAGGACCCCCCCCCCTTTGTGTTATAAACATGTTATATAAAAATAGTATAAATTAGTAAATAACTGAAAAGACCCCCCTCTTTGTGTTATAAACATTTAATAAATGTATTATAAACTAGTAAATAACTGAACCTACCCCCCCCCCCCTTTGTGTTATAAACATGTAATAAATGTGTCATAAACATGTTATAAATTAGTAAATAACTGAACCCCCCCCCCCCCTTTGTGTTATGAACATGTAATAAATGTGGGGGTCCGCAAGGCTCGGTCCCTCGGCCCCCTCTTGTTCTCCTTGTATTTGCTCCCGCTTGGCTCCATACTTAGGAAGCATGGGATTTTTTATCATTTTTATGCAGATGACAGTCAAATTTATGTCCCTCCTAAAAAGATGGCGGTTGTCAAATCAAGTTTTTATCATTTGCTGCAGCTGGCTAAAATGAAGCCAATTCTTTCAAAACAACAGCTCAAAATAGTTATCCATGCCTTTGTCATCACTTGGTTGGACTATTGCAACGCCCTTTATGTGGGGGTTAGTTCTTCCTCCATCTCCCATCTCCAGATGGTTCAGAATGCTGCATATGCCTTCAGTCAAAAGTGTTACCGTGGCGATGATAGACGCCAAAAAGCGCATCTGATTGGTCCATATTTGATAGATCCTACTTTCTGCCATAACTTTTGAATGGTTTAATATAAAGACTCGTGGGGGTTGTCATCGGACTCGGTTTTGAGTCCTTGAACATAATTGGTGCAAATTAGCCTCACCTCTTCTTCTGATTGGTCAATATTTGATAGTCCCTATTTTCTGCCATAACTTTTGAATGGTTTGACATAGAGTCGTGGGTGGTGTCATTGGACTTGGTTTAGAGTCCTTGACCTTCATTGGTGTAAATTGGCTACGCCCATTCTTTTGATTGGTCGATATTCCATAGTTCCATAGTGTCATAAACCGGTTATATCTTCAAAACTAAAGCAGCACGAACAAAATGTATTTCTGCACAAACCAGCACTAACGCAGCACAAACAAACTAGACCATTTTAGTTAATTTTGGACAAAGTTGGGGGGCTGCGTGACGTCATCGTGTCATAATTAACCCGTTATATCTTCAAAACTAAAGCAGCACAAACGAAATGTCTTTCTGCACAAACCAGCACTAACGCAGCACAAACAAACTAGACCATTTTGGTTTATTTTAGAGAAAGTCGGGGGGCTGCGTGAACTTTGAATGACCTTTGGAAAATAACATATCTTCAAAACTAAAGCAGCACAAACGAAATTTCTTTCTGCACAAACCAGCACTAACGCAGCACAAACGATTGAGAATATTTTCACTGAATTTTGCGTGGGGTGGGGGGCCAGCTTCACGCAGGTTTGTGGTACCCTGAAGGGATAACATGTACGTGGAAGTGTTGTGTAAAAGAATAAGCCGCAGTATTCATGCTCTGGACGGGAGATGTCCAGAGAGTCTTCCAATCCCCTCAGAAAGTTGACTTTACCACTCCACAACCTTGTCAGTCTTTCTATGATGTGTAGGCTGTTTCAGCTGCAACCACCAGGGTTTAACTTCCTCTGCAGAACTACAACCGTCAGTGTAATAAATAGACTATAAACATGTTCACATGAGAAAGATGTGTCTCTCTCCGACGATCAGTAATCATTTAGTTTTAATGAGAAACCAAAACACAGTCTCATGATCAACGGCCTTGTGAGGGGACCGAAGCTAGAAGAAGTTATTGCAGTAGTTACATTGTTGGTCAGATTCACCAATTATTACTATTATCTATTAGCTGTGTTGATTTATTGTTCTTGTGTTAATGTTGACACATGATAATTTTAATAAATCGCACTGAATAGCTTTCTGATGTTTCCTTTATATCCTGTAGGAATCAAATGTTGATAACATGTGTCTTTATTAGCCATAACTCTGAAATATTATCCACTCAACCAAGTACGGTAACTAAGTTATTGGAGAATCTAAAGTATGCAGGAAATCACATGCAGCTCATTAACCCATGTTATTTGCTCGTTGTTATTATAGGTTTTTTTTGCATGACATAATAACCAAGAACTAGAGGAAATCATAAAGTAAGAAAAGAAAGCTACAGTAGAATTTCGGTCTCCAATTATCCTACTATGTACACAGTCCGTAACCAAGAAAGGTGAGATTTTTCACATATTTCAGTGAGTCATGGTAGAACCAGAAACAACTCATCTGACCAGGGGAACCACTTTCAGCAGGAAACGGGCGGAAAAGACAGGCTGCATGAGCAGGAATCACAGTTTTATTAAAAAATAAAGTACAATACGGCTTATTTTATACATGACTGTCATATGTACAGAATATAAAACCAAAGACAAAACAAGATCGTTGCTGTTAGTGCGACAGCGTTAACAATGGAGATGACCGGGCTGAATGTTCAAAGGCACGAGGGTCGGGTGCGACGGGTTCAGCGAGTCGCAGCTTTGACGCGTGACCTTTCCGAGACAATTTAGTGTCAAGTAAAGCTGGGAGGCGTAAATCCCCGGTGTGGCGGTCCGTGGTGGAGCCGCTGCCCCACCGGCCCCCAGGGCCCCCAGGCGGCCACATCACTCCCCAGGCACCAGTGTGTTCAGCACCCCCACTCCACCCACCCACAACTAAAATAGAAATAAAACCCAAAAAACCACCCCCTCCTCCACAAACATCTTAATGTCCTAAAGGGGGAAATTTATCTTGTAACAGACAAAAAAAAAAAAAAAAAAAAGGTGGATTTCAGCAGCATCAAAGCTTTCAAGTGTAATTTACACAAAACCGTCCCGTCAAATTATATTCAAGGTCATTTTTTAAAAGAAAGTATTTGTATAATTTACAGAATGATACGAATAAAAGATTAGTTAACAAATACTGTACACTCTACAATTAAGCACTTTACTATTACAGCAAGTTATTAGTAATAAGTTATGCTGGGTGCAAAGGCTAAAAGGTTAAATTATGTCTTGAAATAATTTAAAGACCAACTTTTAGTGGTCGTTTCGTGGATTCAGAAAGTATGTTCCCCCACAACAACAAAAAAAAAAGAACAAAAGAAATCAATTTGGTCACAAACGATCACAACTACATCAGATGATGCAACAAAAACAAGAAAAAAGATGACAAAAAGAAATCGGGAATCTAAAAACTGTACAAGTGACGTATAATACAAGATCTAAAAAGCACATGGATATGAAAAAGGCCAAACGAGAAGAAGGCTGCCTAAAATACACAACATAAATGAACATTTAAATATGAACATTTTCTACCAGACAAAAGCAGTTCAACTAATAAAAATGAAATACTGGCGACTCAACAGCCAAAGCTGCCAAGAAGTTTCAATGAAACTGAACAACGACTTCTGTGTGAGAAGGAAAAACGGCAAGAAAGTCGGTGCTAACGGATATTTTAGTGTTGATCAGATACTTTCCTGGTTCTGTCACGATGAGGAGGGTCAGACGTGTTTAATGAGCTCGTCAAAGTAAAAAAGAAATCAAAAAGATGGGCAACGTTGATGTCTGGAACTGTTAAAATAACTTCTGTCGATATAAATTAAGAAATGCTAATATGCATTAAGAAGTGGGAAATTACAAACATGAAAGTGGAGTTCAATTTAGCTCTAGTTTTCTGACTCAAAAATAAAAAAATTTAAAAGGTCAGAGTTGATATAAAAAGGCCACCCAATATCTGCAAATGTCCTTCACATAAAAAAAGAATGTGGGTATTTTATGTCGACTACTTTTTTAACATTTAAACAATAATCTAATGCTGCTGTTGGAGCGGTGGAGCGGGTGAAACACGTTCACCAGCGCGGTCGCTGCTGCTGACACGCCAGCGCTGAGGGCAAACCGCACTGGTCACACCTGGTGAGCCCTGGTAACAGCTGGTAACACCTGGTGACAGCTGGTAACACCTGGTAACAGCTGGTAACACCTGGTGACAGCTGGTAACACCTGGTAACACCTGGTAACAGCTGGTCACACCTCGTGACAGCTGGTGACAGCTGGTCACACCTGGTGAGCCCTGGTAACACCTGGTAACACCTGGTAACAGCTGGTGACAGCTGGTGACAGCTGGTGACACCTGGTGACACCTGGTAACAGCTGGTGACAGCTGGTCACACCTGGTCACACCTGGTAACAGCTGGTGACAACCTGGTAACAGCTGGTGACCCCTGGTAACAGCTGGTGACCCCTGGTAACAGCTGGTAACAGCTGGTCACACCTGGTCACACCTGGTAACAGCTGGTGACCCCTGGTAACAGCTGGTGACACCTGGTAACAGCTGGTGACACCTGGTAACAGCTGGTGACCCCTGGTAACAGCTGGTGACCCCTGGTAACAGCTGGTGACACCTGGTAACAGCTGGTGACACCTGGTAACAGCTGGTGACACCTGGTAACAGCTGGTGACCCCTGGTAACAGCTGGTGACCCCTGGTAACAGCTGGTGACACCTGGTAACAGCTGGTGACACCTGGTAACAGCTGGTGACACCTGGTAACAGCTGGTGACCCCTGGTAACAGCTGGTGACACCTGGTCACACCTGGTAACAGCTGGTCACACCTGGTCACACCTGGTAACAGCTGGTGACAACCTGGTAACAGCTGGTGACACCTGGTAACAGCTGGTCACACCTGGTAACAGCTGGTCACACCTGGTAACAGCTGGTGACCCCTGGTAACAGCTGGTCACACCTGGTGACACCTGGTCACACCTGGTGACAGCTGGTGACAGCTGGTGACAGCTGGTCACACCTGGTAACAGCTGGTAACACCTGGTCACACCTGGTCACACCTGGTAACAGCTGGTCACACCTGGTAACAGCTGGTCACACCTGGTGACACCTGGTCACACCTGGTGACCCCTGGTGACAGCTGGTCACACCTGGTGACAGCTGGTAACAGCTGGTAACAGCTGGTAACAGCTGGTAACACCTGGTGACAGCTGGTAACACCTGGTAACAGCTGGTAACACCTGGTGACAGCTGGTCACACCTGGTAACAGCTGGTAACAGCTGGTAACAGCTGGTAACAGCTGGTAACACCTGGTGACAGCTGGTAACACCTGGTAACAGCTGGTAACACCTGGTGACACCAGGTTGTCACCAGCTGTGACCAGCTAACAGCTGGTGACAACCTGGTAACAGCTGGTCACACCTGGTAACAGCTGGTAACAGCTGGTGACAGCTGGTAACACCTGGTAACAGCTGGTAACAGCTGGTGACACCTGGTAACACCTGGTAACAGCTGGTGACAGCTGGTGACACCTGGTAACAGCTGGTAACAGCTGGTCACAGCTGGTGACACCTGGTAACAGCTGGTAACAGCTGGTCACAGCTGGTAACAGCTGGTCACACCTGGTGACACCTGGTGACAGCTGGTCACACCTGGTGACAGCTGGTAACAGCTGGTAACAGCTGGTAACAGCTGGTGACAGCTGGTAACACCTGGTAACAGCTGGTAACAGCTGGTGACAGCTGGTAACACCTGGTAACACCTGGTAACAGCTGGTAACAGCTGGTGACAGCTGGTAACACCTGGTAACAGCTGGTGACAGCTGGTGACACCTGGTAACAGCTGGTAACAGCTGGTCACAGCTGGTAACAGCTGGTAACAGCTGGTAACAGCTGGTGACAGCTGGTAACACCTGGTAACACCTGGTAACAGCTGGTAACAGCTGGTGACAGCTGGTAACACCTGGTAACAGCTGGTGACAGCTGGTGACACCTGGTAACAGCTGGTAACAGCTGGTCACAGCTGGTAACAGCTGGTCACACCTGGTGACACCTGGTGACAGCTGGTCACACCTGGTGACAGCTGGTAACAGCTGGTAACAGCTGGTCACAGCTGGTGACACCTGGTAACAGCTGGTCACAGCTGGTCACACCTGGCGACAGCTGCCTCGTTGACACGCACATCCTGCTGCATCAAAACAGACCACGGACCAGGAACTAGTCACGTTCAAGTTAAGCCGGGCAGACACTGTGCGATTATCAGCTCGTTTTGAGCCGATTTTCCAGTCGTGCGACTTTTTTTTGATCGGGCCCGATTTTGACCCAATCGTTGCTCGTGCCTCGTGCAGTGTACGTGGGGTAACGATGAGAGAGTAACACCTCACGACGAGCTCCCGATCACAAATCGTGAGGTCGCAAGAAAATCAAGCGTGTTTGAAATCCTGGTCGCTCCTGGTGAAGGAATCGCACAGTTGAAGCAGCTACGACCCGGTTTGCCTCATGCTTTCGCAGAGATCATGCACAATCTCTGATGTTACGTCAAAAACTATTATTTGTAGTTTAAGTGTTGCAAATGTTGGTGTAACGCAGAACCATAAATCAGCCTTCAGTGTGTGCGCTGTCTGCTGTTCGGAACAACTCTTTTTTCTCTTCTCATTTTGCTGGGACGCCGCCGAGACACAACTTTTGCTGTATGCGTTCTTTGTTGTGTCTAAAAATGATGCGCAGTGCCTGCTCAATCAGAAACGGTACAGATATTTGGGGATTTTTTAAATATATATATAAAAAAAATTAAAAAATTATAAAAAAATAAGGATCCCCATAACCTTTGATCGGGTGGGCAGGACGCACGTTTGGGTGGACACAGCTCACTCCTGCCCCAAAACCGGCCTCCAGTTCCAGTACACAGAAGTCCAACGGGAGGATTATGATCGTATAGTGTGAGCAGACGGGTCGCATCCGAGCATCGGCTCGTACAGTGTGAGAACATAAATCGTGGGCTGTGAACTTTTGAACTCCGCGATCTAGTCGTGCAGTGTGAGATGGAGCAGTCTCATACGATTTAAAATATCGCACAGTGTATGCCCAACTTTACAGATACTAAAACGTTCCATAACTAGCACGGCGCTCTACAGGCTCTACAGGCTCTTTCTGTGTCAACCACCTGCGGGCCAGAAAAACACAAACTCTACTGGTCCGGCAATGAAATACTGATGTCAGGGACCGTGGGGGCGGGGCCATGACACCACATCCAACACTGGGAGCACCATCTTTAAAAAAACGTTACAAAAATCCAGGGCTAAGCGTGGCGAGCAAACATGAGGAGGGATCTCAGAGCGAAGCAGCAGTGGTCTGTCATGGATTAACTGCTTTCCTGCAGCTTGCGCCTCTACTGACGCACAAAATAAATTACAGGGAGCGACAAGAACAGAATCAATCCCATCTTTACAGTTGTAAACTCATCTGCTCAAGTTCTGCCGTATAGTGATTTACATGAGCATATTTATTCACGTCTAGTGGCGAGATGACGCGCACAGCCACGGTATACTTGTAACAGACAAAAATAGTTAAGAGTAACATTGTTCAAAGTTACAGCTTTAGATCACAGAAACAAACGACACACGTGTTGACAGAGTACCGCGGTACCCGGCGTTAGTGAGGTCTATTCAAAGCAGGTTTCAGGCAGGTGAAGGTCTGCCGTGGGCTAAGGCTAAGCAGACAGGCCGGTGAGGAGCGCCGCGGGCCAGAGAGCAGCTCCGCCTCAGCGTCCAGCCACCGTCAGCCTCCGAGCTCCGAGGTCAGATGTGTGAGTGTTCTTGCCTCTCCTCGTCTCAAACTCAGGGCATCATTCATGCTCTGCAACGCCCCCCCCCCTCCCCGGGTGTGCGGCTGCATCAGGGGCTGCTGCCCGCTTCCACGTCGCTCTCGTCGGGGGCGCCCTTGTAGATGGGGCTCTTGTTATGCAGCACCGGAGACCGGTGGGAGGACTCACTGCTGTTCCGGATGCCGTAGAAGAAGTAGATGGCGAAACCTGCGGGGAGAACGAGGAGTTAGGAGACGGGGACGGAAGACCTGCGTGAAGCTAGCCCCCCACCCCACGCAAAACTCAGGGAAAATATTCTCAATCGTTAGTGCTGGTTTGTGCAGAAAGAAATGTCGTTTGTGCTGCTTTAGTTTTGAAGATATAACGGGTTAATTATGACACGACGACGTCATGCAGCCTCAGGTGAAGTGGTGGAGTGAGCGTCGTTTTCGTGAAGACAAAGGCCCCGTTTAAACGTAGCAAAAACGGTGGCGTTTTCATGCGTTTCGGCCGTTCGTTTACACGAAAACGAAGCTCAAAGTCACCAAAAAAACGATCATTTCTGAAAACTATGGCCAAAGTGGAGATTTTCAAAAACTCTGTCTTCACGTTTGCTTGTAAACGGAGAGAAACGGACATTTAGGCTTCAGAACGTCACATTATGAGACAGAAACGTCACCAGCGTCATGAGTGACACCTGTGTTTACAATTTATTTGGCCACCGTCAATTTTTTCTTGTATTTTACCTGTTTTATATTCTAAAGTCACACTTAAAAGTAACTCCACTTCTCTGTCACTCCAAACCAAAGACTCTCGTTCATCTTGGAAGTAACTGGCAGTCAAGGCTGATTTATGGATCCGCGTTACACCAACGCAGAGCTACGGCGTAGGGTACGTGGTGACGCGCAGCGTACGTAGGCTACGCCGTCGATTTAACGCAGAATCGTATTATTCAGGCTTCACACGTGTCATTTGTTGATGTTTTTTTCCAGGATTCTGATTGGCTAGCATGACTTTTTACGCTTCTCGTTACACTGCCCCCTGTAGGTTTGGCTGCTCATAGCACCTTAACAGCGGATTTATCCGGGTTCATGTAAACAAGGATATTTTTCAAAATGTAGAGGGGGAAATATCCGTTTTTGTAAATATGTGTAAACGTGCCCAAAGTGTGATGTTCCTGCTTCGGGTGTTTTTTTCCAGTTTTGAGACTCTTTTTTTTTTTTTTAAGATTTTTTGGAGCTCTAGTGGCCCTTTATTGAGATGCAGACTGGAAAGGGGTAGAGAGAGAGAACGGGGAAGACACGCAGCAAAGGTGCGCGGGCTGGATTAGAACCTGCGACCGCTGCAGGAGGACTGTAGCCTCAGTATATGAGCTGCTGCTTAACCCACTGCGCCACCGAGCGGCCCAAGTTTTGAGACTCTGTGCATCAAGATAACAAGTTTTCTGAGTCCACCTGTTTTAGTTGAGAGTAATGTGTAATTAAAATGGATGGGTGTAATTAGCTGGATCTTTAAAAATGACGGTATACTGTCAAAAACCAAAGCACCGTAGCGAAACTCCTTGAAATTGTGTTCAGCCAAAACAAAAATAGATCTCATTACACATCCTTCCTTTTTTCTAAATGAAATGTCCTCATTTCAATAGGGGCACATTCAAAAATATGGATCCAAGTCATATAATCAGCACTAACGCAGCACAAACAAACGAGACCATTTTGGTTAATTTTGGACAAAGTCGGGGGGCTGCGTGAACTTAGAATGACCTTCGAAATATAACGTGATATCTTAAAAACTAAAGCAGCACAAAGGAAATGTCTTTCTGCACAAACCAGCACTAACGCAGCACTAACGATAGAGAATATTTTCACTGAGTTCTGCTTGGAGTCGGGGCCAGCTTCACGCAGGGGACAGAAGTGGAGAAGATAGACGTGAAAAGGGAACCGGGGAAGCTGGAACGTACCGATGAGCATCCAGACGGTGAAGCGGCACCAGGTTCCCCAGTCCAGCTGCATCATGAGGTAGATGTTGACGAACACGCTGAACAGGGGCAGCCAGGGCAGCAGGGGGACCTGGGGGAGATGAGACGTTAACACGGAGCAGGTCCACACCAGGAATCACACCTGAATCACCGCTCTCACCTTGAAGGTGAGGGCCTCTTTGCTCTCCGGCTGCCTCCAGATGATGACGATGCAGACGGCGCAGAGCAGAGCTAGGAGGACACAGGGCACCACCACGCCGGCGTGGCCCGACAGCAGCTGCGGCAGGAAGTTGGCCATGATGATGCACAGGACCGTGATGAGAACCGCTGCAGACACGGGAGGAGAGACTTAAGGCCGAGTTATGGTTCTGCGTCAAAACGACGCCGTGCCTACGCCGTAGGGAACGCGTCGACGCAGACCACACGCCGTCACTGACGCCGTCACTGACGCCGTCACTGACGCCGTCACTGACGCCGTCACTGACGTGCACCTCCTGAAAATTGTAACTACACGTCAGCTGTGATTGGTTCGCTTAGAAGCAACGCATTTCCGGTTTCCGGTTTGAAGCAGTCATGAACTTTCAGCGCTCTTTTCTTCGTGTATGTGGGATTTTTTTTGTTTTGGTTTTTGAACAATAGTTGTCCTTATCTCTTTGATTTACTGTGATCGGAAAAAGTCGGATAAACCATTCAGGAAAAGATTGCGAATTAGCGGTCACGGGGGGAACTGCACTGCGGAGAAATGGAGTGACGGAGAAGTCTGAAGGTTCACGACGGCGTCACGGCGACGGCGTCACGGCGACGGCGTCACGGCGACGGCGTCACGGCGACGGCGTCACGGCGACGGCGTCACGGCGACGGCGTCACGGCGACGGCATTGGTTTGACGCAGAACCATAACTGAGGCTTTACAAGAGTGTTGACCAACACCAGGCAAACTCTACTGGACAGGAAAAGATGTTTGGGGGCCGGCCACCTCCTTATGGGTCTGATGGCCCAACGTAAGGGACAGCTAGAAGGGAGGGGAGGGGGAAATTGAAGATAAGATAAGATAAGATAAACCTTTAATAGTCCCACAGAGGGGAAATTTGCAAAAACTTATAATAAAAGGAAAAGAAGAAAATGCGAGAATATGAGACATACCAAAATAAAAAGCAAATTGAAGGGGAAAAGGAAAAAAAAAAAAAACAACTGTCTCTGCCGTCCAGACCGGTCCCGCCTTGGCGCACCCCCCCATCCCTTTCACTCTCATTAAACACTCCCCCTTGTAAACCCTATTTATTTATATAGCTTTATTTACTTATTTTTGGCTGCATTCCTCTCCTTCATCAATGACTGCGTTTCCATGCATCCCCATTTTTTATTAAAACCTGAATATTGGCAATGACCTGAATTTGCACGGCCATGTAAACACCAATAACCCCTTTGAATAACCCGAATTTGCTCATATTCTGGTTTTTAAAAACCTGAATATGAGCCCTGGGTTACTCCTTTTAAAACCTGAATATTGGGTCATGTAAACACCAAACAGAATATCCCCATCAAACGGAACAGGAATTTGTTTTCTGCTCATGTTCTGTTCACAAGGAATCCTGGTCTTTTGAGTCCAGGAAGTTCTTCTAAACACGGAGAAACAAGACCAGGAGGAGACTAATCACTTCATAAATGTAATGAAGGATATGAACATTTCTGCATTTGTAGACGGTAGAAAGTACCGGGATAGAAGATTTAAAAGAAGGTGAGAGAAAAGTTGTGCGAAGCAGCATTTGTTTTGAATTTGGATACAGGAAGAAGAAGCAGAAATGACGGGAATTGCGTCATGACGTTCTCCGTGCGTCGCTGGTTTGATCCAGATATCCCAAATGATTAATTACCATGGAAACGGAATATTCCCAATGTTTCAGTAACCGGAATATTAGCAATAACCCCAATTTTGACTGCATGTAAACGTAGTCAATGTAGAACACCATCAAACTCATACACACACCTGATGGAAATCTGTGCAAAAACATTGACTTTGTACTAGAGTTGTCCCGATCCGATCACGTGATCGGAAATCGGGGCCGATCACGTGATTGCAGACTCGATCCGGACTCGGGCGTTATGAGCCGATCAGGAATCGGATATATCAGGGTTTCCGTTTTCCGGTAAAATATGCCGAAATCCGGTATTTTATAATCTCTCCGGTCAAAATGTCCGGTGAAAATACTCACTGGGGCTGCGGGACTAGAGACACGCCGAGCCCCGGTGCCGGGAGCCTGGAGGAAGCGGAGCTGCGGCGCCGACATCCACGTGTGCGTTGATTTATGGTTCCGCGTCGCACCGACGCAGAGTCTACAGCGTAGGGTTCGCTCTGCGTTGGTGTGACGCGGGACCATAAATCAACGCACACTGGAGTAGTGGGCTCGGAGCGGCAGCCATACACCGCATGCGCGCAGAGCACGCCTGTTTGTTTTGAAGCTGAAGCAGCCCTATGCTATCATGTCTGTTGTGTGGAATTACTTCAGAGTGAACGAGGAATTTTTTATACTGACTTAAGAATGTTCAAGCTGCCTACCTCCTATGTGCTCAGTTTACAGTACACATGTTAAAATATAATAAAAGGGTCATCCTGCATAATTTTCTTTTCTCTTCTTCATTTTTTATTGTTTTATAAAAGTATCGGATCGGGACTCGGTATCGGCAAGTCCTCAAAATCAAAGGACTCGGACGCAAAAAAACCTGATCGGGACATCCCTACTTTGTACTGCAAAAAACAACCAAAAAAAAGCTGTTTGTTTGTTTTAAGCATCAAACTTACAGATAATAGCCGTGGTGGCGTAGACGATGGTGCCGGAGGTCTGGGTGGGGATCTTTCGGCTCGGGGAGAAGAGCAGTGTGAAGGTGAAGGTGTCCCGGAGCGGCCGCTCGTCCGTCTCTGCGCTGTACTCGTCCCCGCTGTCCCCCCCGCTGACCGGCACCTTCTCCCCCTCCACCAGCTCCACCAGCTTCTCCATCTGGCTGGACGAGCTCAGGGTCCCGGGCTGGTACCTGCCGGTGAGGAGGACCAGGACAAGGATGGTGGGAGACCGTTCACAAATACTCACAGATACAAACGCATCATTTCACAGGAAAGAAAACAGGTTCAAACTTCTGAAACCTTTGTATAGCAGACTGACAAAGATTAGGATGGAATTATGTTTTTAAACTCGCTTCATGGCTACTTTCCCTCAGCACTAGTGCATCAGCTCTGACAGAGGCCACGCGACTACTACTACTATTATTACTATTACTACTATTACCACTACCATTACTACTTTTATTACTACTACTATTACCACTACCACCACTACTACTACTACTACTACTTTTATTACTACTACTATTACCACTACCACCACTACTACTACCACTACTACTTTTATTACTACTATCACCACTACTACTATCGCCGCTGCTGCTGCCGCCACTACTACTACCACTACTACTACTACTACTACTACTACCATTTAGCAGACGCTTTTATCCAAAGCGACTTACATCTGAGAGAACAACACCAGCAACAAACCCCACAGGAGAGTCCTGTTGGACTCAGGTGCTGCAATGCCAGTGCTAGGTTGTTTTTATATATGTATTTTTTACTTCCCACCCAACAGTCCCTTTATACAAGAAATGTACGTCTAAAAAAACACCATCATGCGATCATGTTGGCAAAAGTGCATGCAGCTTTCTCAGTGCTGAGTCCTGCAGAGAGCTGGACAATTCTCCTCCCTCATTCTGATGAGCAGAGAAGTTTACTAGACTAGTGCTCCTTAAAGAGCTGAGTCTTTAGCTGGCTCTTAAAAGTGGGACTACAAATCTGGACACTGAAATGAGGCTTACCTGAGAATCAGGACGCAGATGGCGACTAAAGAGTAGGCCAGCAGCGTTCCTATGGACATGAGGTCGACCAGCGCTCCCAGGTCGAAGAGGAAGGCCATCAGAGCTGCGGGAGGAAGTTTACAACAGTCCTATTGTGAGACAACGACAAAACAACCTGCAACATGGAAACACAGACACACATCTGATGAAAACAGCCAGCAGAGACTGTTGTTTTACCTGCAACGATGCCAGAAACAATAGTCGCCAACATGGGGGTCTTGGTACGAGCGTTAATCCTGGACAGGACGCGGAACAGCAGCCCGTCCTCAGCCATGGCGTAAATGACTCGGGGCATCGGGAACATGGACCCCAGCAGGCTGAGGGGAGATGGGCAGTGAGCGTTACACGTGTGCGGGAAAGCCTGGACGCCGCGGCGCAGAGATCCGGAGGCTTCCCTTCCTCACCTGGTGGACAGAGCGCAGAGGGAACCCACAGCCACGATGTACCGGGCGGGGGCCCAGCCCACGTAGCTGAAGGCCTCCGGCAGGGGACTCTGCACGTCCAGCTGGTAGTACGGCATCATCATGGTCAGAGCAGCGGACACGCCGAAGTAGGCGAAGAAGCAGATCAGCAGCGAGGCCACGATGCCGATCGGGATGGACCGCATCGGGTTCTTCGCCTCCTCGCCTGAAGACAACGTGGAGAAGGAAAAGCGAGAGAAGACGAGCCGGTTATAATTTGCTACAGTTAGCTGCACCTGAATGACCCCTGCAGGTCTTTGACACCTCTCAGATTTCACTCAGACTTGCATCACATTGCTGCGTCAGGCCAGCGTTGCACAAACACGCTGCCTTGCATAACGCCGGGCCAAAGTCAGATATCACAAGCAGTTCCCAATAAATATCTGAGCAACTGTGACTTCTGGGGTCATCAAGAGTAAAATGTCAAAAAAAAGAAGAAGTTGATATTAGACAACTTTTCTTGTAAAGCAGACACCCAGCAGCAGAAAGGAGAACCCGTCGTGAGTAGGGTTGGGCTCCGAGAACCGGTTCCAAATGGGGACCGGTTCCTTACTTCCGGCTCCGGAACCTTTAAGAAGATTTTGGATTTCAATTCTTTTATTCAGTTCCCAAATGTCCGCACTAGTTTGTTTAAGAAATTTGTAGTACTCCGCCCGCCGCGCGCCTTTTATTTTGTATTACTCCGCCTGTGCCCGCGCTCCGTTTATCTAAATTTTACTCCGCATGCCAGTACCGGGGTCCGTTTATTTTGTATTATTCTGTATTTTGTATCATCCGCCTGGCGTGCGTCGCTTGAACGAAGCCGCCCACCACTCATTTAAACATGGACCGCAAACGCCGCTCCAAAGTCTGGCTTCATTTTTACTTGCTAAAGGAGGGATTGGCACAGTGCAACACGTGTAAAAAACTTATTTATGCCAAAGAAATCACCATCAAGTACTTCCTGAAAATGTGGAGCAGCGTTAGTGAGACATTAATTTCAAATGTCTTGCCAACATTTCAAAACTTGATGTTGGCACAACCAACATGACCAAGCACCTTTGCCTGCATGGTATAAATATTAATGAGTGCACAGTGTGCTTGAGCCTCACGACTCGTGAAAGGTGATTGGTCCCTGATTGACCAAACAGACAAAGCATCCTCCGTTGCTACGTTACGTTGTTACGTCCGGTCTACCCGGCTGGACAGAACAGCCGTCTCTCTCGTTCACACCCATGGAAAAAGCCTAGTTTTTACTTGCCCTGTATCGAAATATAAATCACTGGATTATTTTTTTTAACTTCGTATTAGTAAAAGTAATATTTCGGAGCACACTGCACACAGTGTCGTGAGGGTGCAGCGTACTTTTATCCCCAAACTGGCAGAAATCCGATCAGTACTGGCAAGTCGGCTGTGCAGCAGCTACAACCCATAGTTACAACCCATAGTTACAACCCATAGTTACAACCCATAGTTACAACCCATAGTTACAACCCATAGTTACAACCCATAGTTACAACCCATAGTTACAACCCATAGTTACAACCAGGGGCGGAGCAGGGGTCCCAGCCTAGGGGGGGCGAAGCATTCTAGATGGGCCCTTGTGGCCTAAACATCCCCGTTAGAACATAATCGATAAAAATGCCACAGATCAGGCCCAACCAACCACAATTCCAACAGCAGCAGCGACACGGTCAGAACCATCACATGAGGTTTCAGCACCATGGATTTACCAGTCATTATGTCAAACCTAATTATAAGCCTAATGCAGACTTTAAGATATAAGTATCAAACTGGAGATAAAAATCAAATGACATCCAGTGATGTCTATGGAAGCTCATTTCCGCCAGTAAAACAAAAAAATAAGATTAAATCTTAGCCTTAAAAATAAAAATATCCCCACGGTAAGTCTTAATATATATATATAATATCTCATCAGCCGGTTCTTCACCTTTCAATCACTTTGCTCTCATCAACGGCGAAGTCCCTCTGGAATGAGAGCAAGGTGAGGTTGCCAGGTTGGGCAGGTTTCAGCCCAATTGGCCTAAAAAAATATATAATATATATTTGGGCTGCTTTTCCTGGGTTTTACTAAATATTTAGGAGAAATTATTGACAAAAAAAAGTTTCCATTATGGCAGAGAAAAGTAGAAATTTACACAATAAACTCACTGATAATATATTTGCTTTAATCTGCTCCATTTATTGTAGTTTTTGTTTGGAGCCTGATCTTTTTTTTAGGTTATTTAGTAATGTGAAGATGAAATGTATTACGCATTTAATAATTTATGGTTTTAACAAGAGAATGTAAGATTCGGGCTGGTTTTTCATTGTTTCGGTGGGTTTTACGTTGCATTTGGGCTGGAACCTGTCAGATCTGGCAACCGCAGCACTGGATTTCTTAAAACTCGTCTTTTTGGTCACAATAAACTTGCTCTCATCAACGGCGATGTCCCTCTGGATTGAGAGGAAGGTGAGGTTTGATAGTCTGGCCCCATCCATGCAGCCCGGAAAGAGTTTTTAATCAACTTCAGCTGCTGAAACTCAGCATGAGTTTAAGGCTCTGATGCGACAACTGGCTCGACGCATTGCTACGGCGTAGCTACGGCGGAGGTTACGCGGCGACGCGCACCCTACGCCGTAGGTTCTGTGTTGGTGTAACGCGGAACCATAAATCCGCCTTAAACAGATGCGCGTGCGAACCCGTGCATGACAGGCAGACACACACGGGGAGAAGAGACTATTTCTTTCATTTTTATTTTTTAAACAACTTTATCCTTATGAACGCAAGTGTTATACAGTCCAACTTTCCTTATTTTATTCAGAACACTTTTTTTTTTTTTCCTCTTCGGAGTGGGCCCCCCCGGAGCAGTGGGCCCGGGGCGGCCGCCCCCCCTGCCCCCCCGCCTGCTCCGCTACAGGTTACAACCCATAGTTACAACCCATAGTTACAACCCATAGTTACAACCCATAGTTACAACCCATAGTTATAACCCATAGTTACAACCCATAGTTACAACCCATAGTTACAACCCATAGCTACAACCCATAGTTACAACCCATAGTTACAACCCATAGCTACAACCCATAGCTACAACCCATAGTTACAACCCATAGCTACAACCCATAGTTACAACCCATAGTTACAACCCATAGCTACAACCCATAGCTACAACCGCCAACGCGGTTATTTATTTATCTTACAACGGTTAAGCCGTGTGAGCAGTTGTAAAAGTGACGCTACCCAGAGAGAATCACAGGAATACATTTCACCCCAAAACCAACGGTAAAATACGAAAAATCTGCTTTGGATAAATGTTGACGGCCACACCTTCCACCGTGCTATCAACTAAATGAATCAAAATATCGGGTTTTCACCGAAAACCTCAGTTTTTTTAACTAACTACACGGCAACTGAAATTTTCTTTTTTTATTGATATCTAGTTGCTGTTGATTTTCTTTGGTCCAATAATTAGAAATAAAGTGAAACCCAATTTTTACAATGGAAGTGGACGGGAGAGAAGACAGTTTTGTCCGACCTAGCAACTGGGTTGCCTAGCAACGGGGGCGGGGCTTCACAAAGGCTCCATTGTCAGCAGCAGACAGGCCTTTTACAGTTTAGTCAGAAGACAGTGATCAAATCTGGAAACTTGGTGCTCATGCTAATGGTTTGCCCGTGTATAAAGATATCTGCAGCATCTAAAACCTTCACATGAACCTGATATATTACACACTCACTGGTCGTGGCGATGCAGTCAAAGCCCACGAAGGCGTAGAAGCAGGTGGCTGCACCAGACAAGACTCCAGCAAAGCCGAATGGTGCGAAGCCTCCCTCGCCAAATTCCTTCTCCACCCTGAGCAGAAGAAGAGGAAGAAACAGGATTCAGCATCCAGACAGTAAAGCGATAGAGCGGGCGCCAGGACGGCCGTCAGACTCCCACCTGCTGGTGCTGTTGGTGCTGTTCCGGTAGCTGAAGTAGTCGTCTTTCGTCAGGTTCCAGTTGGCCGTGTCCCCCTTGACGAAGCCAGAGATGATAACAAACCCCAGAACCACCAGGTTGATCCCCGTGAAGATCTTGTTGACCAACGCAGACTCGCTCACGCCGAAGGCCAGAAGCCCTGAGAACACGAGGTTCAGGGAGAGAAAACATTCAGATTCAGTATCGACAACAACATGGATCTACGTGGCAGGAAATTATCATACTTTAACAACGACACCAGTCCACCAATTATTTATCTATAACACGGTTACTATGCCACATTATCTACGAGATCAGTGTGACTGAGTAGTAATCAGAGTAGTCTGAATAATCAGACAGACTTAGTTAAAGTTTAGTCCAAGGGCCAATCCCAATACACCCCCTACTTTCCACCACTAGCCCTAAAAATGAAGCCACAGGCGTAGGGCCGTGTAATGTTCCCTAGGGATTGGGACACCACTTGCTACGTCACTGCGTGGTTTACGTTCGGGTACGTAAGCGACTGCCTAGTTACGTTTGCACATACGTCACACCATATCAGGAAGCCCAGAGCTAGAAGCTGTTTTAATTTCAGCTGTAGCGCTGTTAATATGCCACTTTATTAAGTTTCAATATTTTTTCAGGCGTAAAAGTAACCGTTAAGATCCCCAACCTGGGCTCAGTTTATCCAAATAACGCCTGGTAAGAAATTTGCTCTGAAGTTTTCGGGGATGAGAAGATCGCCGGCGATTTATGGTTCCGCGTTACACCAACGCAGAGCCTACGGCGTACGGCGCGCGTCGCTGCGTAACCTATGCCGTAGGCTCTGCGTTGGTGTAACGCGGAACCATAAATCAGCCTTTATTCTGGCGTGATCTTCGCAACAACGGGCAGGCGAGTGATTATGTACATCCACTGAGTGAATATTATGAAAGTAAAATATATATTTCTCGCTAGAAATGTAATCAAAATCCATTTTTATGCAGAAACTAACTCAAAATATTGATTTTATTCGCTAAAAAATAAAAAATGTCCGCCATGTTTTTTTTTTTTTTATCCAGTTTGAAAATGATGACGTAAAGCATTCTGGGAAATATTTCTGGCCCTCGGTCAGCGAGTCAGCATCTGAAATCCCTCGCTCTGAAGGGCTAGATTCATATTCACTACCCCTCGTTTAGGCAACTCCTCCTAGATGTAAAGAGGAATTGGGACACCACTACCCTCACGCAAAATTTAGGGGTAGTGCTGAAAAGTAGGACTAGGGGGGGGAGTTTCAGACGGCTATTAAAACATTAAACTCTGTTTCAAAGGTGACATTTAGCAGTGTGTTTGAGTTTTTAGATGCATCCTCTCTATGTGCTTCCGTGAACACAGATTACAGAAGTAAGACAGCAGAGCTGTGACGGGGAACGTCCAACTCACCGGTGAGCAGCAGGACCAGGATCAGAGCAAACAGGTCGGGGTACTCGGCCAGCACGTCACCGGGAACCTTCATCGTCATGCACTCCTTGAAGAAGCCGGAGATCTTCTGTTCCACCAGGTTATCAAACGTTGAGCTCCAGGCCCTGGCCACGCTCGCCGTACCTGAAACAAGAGTCGCCGTGTTTGCTCCATCGTCTTTCCGGGGTTTACAGCCAACTGTTCAACAGCGACTCCAGCCAAACTGAAGCTCACCTATGACGTAGGAGAGGATGAGGTTCCACCCGGTGATGAAGGCCCAGATCTCTCCGACCGTCACGTAACTGTACAGGTATGCAGACCCCGTCTTGGGGACCCGGGCGCCAAACTCGGCGTAGCACAGGCCGGCCAGCATGGAGGACAGAGCGGCGATGAGGAAGCAGAGGACGATGGCCGGCCCTGCCTTCTCCCGGGCGACCTCGCCAGCGAGGACGTAGACGCCGGCCCCCAGCGTGGAGCCCACCCCCAGGGCGATCAGGTCCAGGGTGGACAGGCAGCGAGCAAACTGGGTTTCTTCACCAGAAAAATCCAACGGTCGCCGGCGCAGCAGGACTTTGCCGCACTTGGACAGAATACTGGCCATGTTTGCTGTTAGCGGCTAATGAGATTTAAATACTTGTGATGAGTGTGATACGGGTCTGTAAGTGGGTGCAAAAACGCTCTGAGGATCAGAGGTACAGATGATTATTATAGTTGTTCCTCAGGTGTGTGTGTACCACTGAAGCTAGACTCACTTCAGTACACAGAACAGGAAGTGGGAGTGTGTGTGGTTACGGTGTTTCACTGCAGCAGATTAGCTCCTGTGGGGAAACCAGAAGAAAACAAGAACTCAAAATAGGGCTCTATTCAGCAACTGCCAAAGCTTACACTTTTCAAAGCTGCACATGTGGAATCTGAAGGTGGGATTATGACATCGCACCTCTGCAACAATGGGATCTTTCAAGGAAAAGGTGTGTGAACCAAAACAAACGTGTTAATGAAGACTCATGAAACATTTTCACATTGGCTTAAAATATGGAACCAATGCTGCGTTCCTGGGATACGTATGAAACAGAAGTCCTAGCAGGTGGCAGTCAGCAGGTAAGTATACAGGACAGAGAAAGCAGATCTCTTTCACCACATGGGAACCTGTCTTAGTACCAGTTATGCAACTTCCAGGAATTCATCCCGCCACCTTTTCCAGCCTAGGAACACATCACGAGACACAATGGGGCCCGTAGAAACCTTGTGAAGACAAAAGTAAACCCGGTCCGGTCCTGCTAGGCATAAAACCAATCTTAATTTCACAGATAAACCTCCGTCAGTACACACCTTATAAAAACAAAACACCACCTAGTGTAATTCCTCACCACTCCCTCCCTGCGAGAAAGGGCACCCGTCTGCCCGTGCTGTGTTGTTTCAGCACGTGGGAAGAAGCCTGGGAACGGCAGAGGTTGTGAGGAGATGGTGCTTGGATCCGAGCTAACATCAACACGAGAGAGGGAGGACGGCGTGAGCCTGCAATGTGATAAGGTGAACCTGCTGCCCTCCCAAAGCCCGTACGCGCCGATACAACTCCCCATGCTTACAATAACGGACTCGGGTCATATCAAAATGACACTTTTTTTTTTTTTAAATGTGGATGGTTTCACATTATACGCCCTGTTAAAATCCAAGCTTTGCTGTAGGAATTGGTTCAATTTTTGCCCATCATTTTCATGATTCTCGCTTACTTCATCATGGGGATAAAAGAACAAGAGACAAAAGCAGCGTCAAGGACGACAGCAGAACCCGGGAAGGGGAAAGGATAACGATTCCACCGGTCTCTGTGCAGCACACGAGCTGCTCACAGCAGACCAAGGACACGGGCCCAAACATCTGGCCCGGACTGATACAGTGTGTTACAGTTGCTGGAGGTCATTACACCCTGGGATGGATCAACATACACACAGAAAACCACTGATCTGATGCGCTTCAAAAAGTGAGATTAAAGCCGCGGGCGCGTGACACGTTGTCGAGCAAAGGCCCACCCAACACAAAAATGCTGTAGGAAACACCTGACTGACATTTACTTCATGAGTCAGTGAGATACAACACGCTACTAAAGGGCATTAAAGAGTCTAGAAACATTTGCTGTAAAACAGGAATTGTTTAAATATTGGAAAGCAGTAACATGTATATTTATAGGGGACATACACATAAAAGGAAGTGCAAACACAAAACGGTTTGATCTGGTGGACTTACTAAAACCTTTATACAATGTGACACGTAAACGTTGCAGTCATGTGATAGTTACTTGGGGGGGCAACATGCAACATATGTGATTCACCATCATCATTCTTCATCAAACGTATGATAATGACACATTTCTGTGAATAAGGAGTGTTGAAGCAGGGAAACATCTAAAGAATGCAGACTGGCGCCCCGTACACCGGAACGGAAACCAGTTTTAATACTTCTTGTTTGTAGTGGGACATAACCAAACATTACAGATATTATTAAAATCTGTCTCAGTAAGCACACTGTTATATAACTGGGGGGTTTCCTTAATATACTTACTGAGATCACAGGACATACATATCACAAGAGGGGGTGATAATGCATTGTGCGAGTGTCTTATGGTTACTTACAGTACGGCTCTCGTGGGCTCCCGTAACTGTAGCCGCCAGCATGCCGGTAATGTCAAGGACGATGCAAGTTTAACTCCTGCAAACGCTACACTATTCAAAAACCATTGACAAAGTCTTTTGGGTCCATTTCTAACTTACAAGTTTACATAACAAGTGCAACTCTGTTGCCCTGAAAATACCAAATATGTGTAACAATGAGAGCATTCAGAATGTGAGAATGCGGTCCACCTCCGGGAACAAGGACGCGTTTGTCAAAAAGAGTCAAATAACAATCAGGGGAATTTACTGGAAAAGATAGTGTAATGATAACTTAGAAAACACAGTTTTATAATTAGTTATGCCATGAAGGAATAAAAGTGGTTTTTAAAGACGGGGCCTTAAACCGAGTTTCAGAGGCCTGGGTGATGTTAAGAACAACTTTGCGCATGCCTGAGCCCATTATCGCCATGACACTTGATTCCTTAACGTTTCAGGCCTATCGGTCACCCCACCGGTCAGTCAGAGAGGAGCCGTGAAACCCTAACCCACACACAGACCCGGCTGACTGTGGCTCAGTGATACATCTGAGTCCGTTATACACCTGGACCAGAGAACAGGAGAAAATGTGCATTCTGACTTCAGCAGTCCATTTTATTAAACTTTTCCTCCACCTAATGTGCAATTAAAGACACGTGGCATCAGGAAAAAATGCCCCACGGCTTAATACCATCTCCACAAAAGGACAACCAAGGACTAGAATTTCTCTCCAAAAGATAGAGCTGCACATTTTTGGGGTTGCCATAGTAACTAGCCACGTCCTTGTTCTGAGGCTTTGGCTGTAACGCTGTTCGCTTTTTGCTCAAATTCAAGTTTGAAGACTCTAAAAAACTAAAAAGACAATCAAGTGTTTCAGCTTTATATTTTGTTATGATCTAATTTTGGCCCTTTTTCTAAGCTCATAGCGGATACGAGCTCTCACAATGTTTTAGTACAATGACAGTATTCTATTAATACCGCAAAATCAACATAGCCCAATTATCAAAGCAGGTCCAGTCTTATAGGTTCAAAAGAATATCCTGCCTTGTACAGTTGAGTATTGAGAGAAAAACACTGTCAAACAATGAAATGAACACAACACAAAGCACCTGAAAACCACCATAATAAACACTGGGCCCTGTGAAGACTGATGGGAAACTGGTACGCTGTGGAAACCCTCCCACTCCCAGCTTGGTGTGACATTCCAGTCACATTTTCCACTTGCACACCAGGAACTGAGATCTGAGGCTGTTAGTGTTGTGTTAATAAATAAATATGACCAAACTACTGCCCAGCTGGCTGTGATCTCCCCGGGGGGGGCTCACCCAGCACCAGTCCAATCCTCTCTCAGGACAATGGTGCTTAAGGGCAACTATACAAACCTGAGGACGGAGGAGGGAATACATCCTTGGTTTTCACATTTCTCACTTTAAAGTTACAAAAATGCAAGGTCTACGGTGGTGGTCTCATTAAAGCCAATCTTACTGGCTGACGTGGCTTCCGTCACGTCAGCTAGCTGCTAATCTGTTCCTTGTGGTTTTCACGAGGGTGCCCGACCGTTCCTGTGAGCGAAGCATGTAGGTTTATGCCAGGCTGCTCAGACTCGTCTGCAAACTCCACATACACACACACGCAATGGTGTGAAAAGATGACTGTGACACCTCCAGCCCATCTGTATACATGCTGTTAAAGAAAAATGACACAAGACTTTCACTAACTCCATATATGCAGTCTGAACATGTGATGTTTGCTTTCTTGTCTCTTTGTTTACAAGAACAGAGACTTTTTTTAAAAGTGAGTATTAACAGAAAGGCTCTTTATCCTGGAGGGCTGTGAGCAGCGATGGGGGCCAGCAGCGCTCCGGTTATAACAGGCCTCGCGGATAATGGCCCTGTTACTTGACTGAGCATTGCTGCAACTGCTGCCACATACTGTAAGAGGATTATTTAGACAAGCAACAAACCTTGTAACCTCATTATAGCTTGTTACTGCTCCCTTTTGCCATATTTTTCAACAAGTTTGTTTTGAGTGCCACTATTACCAAACACCAATGATTGTGAAACTGGACCATGAACGGGGTTTCTGCTACACGAGGTTCGCCGTGGCGGCCCAGGGAACAAACCAAAATAAAAAGCTTATTCCACAAACGCTGCACCTTATAGCACATTAGTGTCAAATACAGAAATGATAGAAAAGTGTATTTCAAAAGTAACAGAAAAGACAAAAGCCACAGGACTATTTCAATCTCCAGTATCAGTACACGTGTTCCTGAGTACATATATATCCTACAGTCACACCTGCGGTTTAGATCACAGGGTGCTGAGGCGTGTGAAAGATAAAGTGAACCCTGGACAGTTCACATCTTTTGCACAGACAAGCAACCAAACTCACAAGTTGAGCCAATTAAGAATCATCGATCAACCTGACGTGGAAGTTTCACCACTGTGAGTGAGGGTTAAAACATGCAGCCACTGAGAAAACAAACTCCACCATGAAAGGGTGCAGCGGAGAAGCCGGTTTAAACATTTTGTATCTGTACCATAAAATAGGAAAACCCTATCAATTGAACAGCATGCCAGACACTCTGCAAGGCTAACATCCACCAGGACACCATGCATAACCCTAAAAGATGCATGCATAACCCTAAAGGGTGTATGCATTTTGTAAAAATAATTACAAATCACCTGAAAAGTAATAATCAGTGGGCCGTTTCCAACATGTTTGGAGTAGTGTAGTACATTTTTGATGCAGGAATGCAAGTCTTTACTAACAAAGGTACAAACAGTATGACTTGGAGCCCCTATAGTTTTGTTAAAGAATCCGTGGACGGACCGACCACGGAGACTGAACTAATCGACCTTTTAAATCACCTGGCATGACACGACTGCTCCTGCCAAAAAGTGATCTCCCTGCGAAATGGAATGTGACAAAAGGAAGAATCTGTTCCCTTTCCCACCGGCCAGGACTATTCATCACTGGGAATCTGAAAAGGCTGTGATGATTATATTACATTTCCTTTGGATTTTATGTATTGCATTCATTTTGAGCCCAAAAATATGATCTTTTCTATGTATTATCCTTTGCTATTAAAGTGGATGCTTAATAGAATGCAATAAATACAATCCAAAGGAAATACAATCCAAAGGAAATGTAAGAATACGTTTTTCCTACGCATTTTGTATAATAATTATGTTTTAATGCCTGCTATGTACTGTAATAACGTTGGTATTTGCACAATGTAGTTGTAGTAAGGAATACTAGTAGGGCAGGGAGAGAAAAGAAAGAATAATGTTTCAATCCGGGTTCAACTTTGCTCATAAAAAGAGTCTAAGGGGCATAAATGTTTCTCCTTCTGGGGTGCATTCTCTCATGAACCCGTGAAAGGATCTGAATGTAAGTAGTAAAGGTGCGGTACACCGGTGATCTGGGATGGATCTGGATCAAGGACGGTCATGTGTCAGTAGCTGGGCTAGTTTCTTCATGGTAAACCACCTGATCAACGCCAAACATAAATCATTCGCACTAGAAAATCAAATATGTTCTTTTGTCTCCACAAACATTTTAAACAAGGCTGTAAATAGCGGTTATCCAGCGGGCTGATGCAACACACACACACACACACACACAGAGCACCGCCCTGCAGACACTGGTGACTCCAGTCACTGACAGGAGTTAATGAAGCCACAGCTAAAATATCCTTACTGAGAATAGAAGCAGTGTGCACCATTTTAGACGATGATCAGCTGTCCATCTGGATAAAAGTCCATCTTTCACCGATTACAGCCCGAGCTAGCGACCATGCTCCCGTGTTCTAGCGTGGTGTTACTGTTGCTTGTATTAAGGAAAAGTGACAACAGTTTACGTTGAATTTATTTCAAATGTTAGAAATGATACAATGCGTCAGGGTGCAGCATTTGTCTGTTGTTATTGATTAGGCTACATCGGTTTGAATATGGATTTTAAAAAATGCACACAACACGAAAGTACATATACACACATTTTAAACGGAAATAGTGATATTTTAGAACAACTCTGTGGATATTTAAATATCCGAGGGTCCGTGAAGGCACCACCTCGTTACCTCCCCACGCCTTGAAGGCACACTGGTAGCACCGGGGGCTAACCGGCTGGATCAAAACAATGAATGAAAACCTCCACTAACAACACCATCACGTTTTCAGCAGGGTGCTCAATAAAGTGAGACAATTTAAACGTTTCTTTTTGATCACGGTGGTCATCTTTCATTAAGTTTCCGGTTTCTACCTTGATCCCGGTTTCCGTGACGCGGTGGAACAACCACACCAGCTGGTTCCACGCTCAAATGACACATTTAGCCTCTTTGCGAAGGGTTAACTACCGTGTATCAGGTCCACATGTGCCTGATGAGTAAAAAAAAATAGCTCATTCCTAAACACAGATGGACACATGTAGGGGAGGAACGTTATGTTCTTTTCGCATAGTGCGCCCTTTTCAGTGACAAGACACGAGGCGGATTGCATCAGTCCACGTAGGTGAACGTTACAACCAGTAGTTACAACCACACGCAGCTCGACAAAAACACATAAACAACAGTCTGGATGTGTTTAAGAAATGTAAATACGGCTACCTTTAATATGGTGTTGTTGGCTGAATGAATACGGAAGATTAGCAGCGTTGTGTCGGCGGTTGCTGGTGAAATATCCCGCCCGGCGGAACGCGTGTGGTTTTGATCAGCGGAGGGGCGGGATGTATACAAACAAACTGACGTCACAGGGGGCGGAGCCTCGTCGCGAGTGGGTGGGGCTAGCAGCGAGGGGGCGGGGCCTAGCCCGCATGAATGGAAGTTTACACGGAAGGGTGTGCGTTTCTGATAAGGCTGTAATCGATGCATCTGTGATTTATTTCTTAGTTGAGCTTAAACTTCGAGGAAAATCGCATAAAAAGGTTAGTTTGAGCATTCGCTGGAGGAGAAGAGCGAACGTGAATGAGCGCATGTGGTAGCCATGTAGTAGTAATGCCCATATATGGAAACCTTGGTCCTCACCAGTGTTGCACATGCTTCATATCCGCCGCTGCTTTGTTCTGCACATTCAAAGAGAGGTACAAAAAAAAAGAAGAAAAGGGAGGGATTTTGTTTCATGTGAAGTTGTGAACACGCACCCAGTGACCTGGACATACCGGAGGGTTTTCTGTGTAGACATGATTTCCAGAAATACTCGCCCAGGCTCTCAGCCTGAACAGCTGTCTGCCCATGATGACGTGGCGGTCGGTGCTACGACCATACTTGTCCTTTTATCATAACTGTCTAAATCTATTTATTATCTATTATCAGTTCGTAAGCTTTAATATTGCCACATTTCATCAAAATATGACGTATGCATGATGAAATTATACGTACTATCTAAACATTTTATCAGTGTTGTCTGATGCAACATGGGACCCAGGTGCCATCATTAAAGAAACAAGTCCATGGTGAAAAAATATTGAAATAAATAAGTTACAAATGCATTTGCTCACATGTTTGTTGATGAAGTGTAGACAAAAGCATGGATTCAGTGGTCTCCAAGCCTTCCGCATTGCTAGATGACAGGGTGACCATACATGGCTACAATGATGTCTTTTCTTTTAAGTCTCTGTGCAGACACGTTTCCTCACAGACATCCCTGATGCTGGAGCCTTTCACAAATGTGCTGCATTTTGTTCTTGTCTCAAAAATACAATATGGAATACAATGCAATGCAGACTGGGGCTGGAGATCCTTTCTGTTCACCAGGGATGAGCAGTGTTTATGATGCATGTCTTTAAAATATATATTCCAAGTACAATAATGGGATTTCATAATTTGCATTGGAAAGCTTGCTTTTTTTCTAATGAAGAAAAGCCTAATATCCATCCATCCATTTTCTATACCCGCTTTATCTTTTGCAGGGTCACGGGTAGGGCTGGGGATCGATTCAAATGTCAAGAATCGATTCGATATTGATTTGGCTTAGTGTTATTTAAAAACATTTTGAGCTGTTGCCTGAATTATATGATTGCAAAATAACTAGTGAAATAATAATTTCACAATAATTATTGTAAAATAACTAAGAAATAAATAACTCAAACAGGCCTTTCAATATCCATTTAAAGTGCAAAAAAAGAAAGAAATTGCAACAGTTTATGCAGTAAACAAATAATTTTAGCTTATCTCATTTATTCTGTCACCACGCACACATATTGCCATGAGGCACCAGGCATTTTTCAGAAGTGTCATGACAAACTGTGTTTCCGACTACTGGGATTAAAGTTCACCGGGCGAAAATGTAATGATGGAGAAAAGAAAAAAAAAATCGATCTTTAGACATAAGAATCGATTTTTAGGAATTAATATAAGAATCTATTTAGAATCGGAAAATCGATTTTTTCAACACAGGCCTAGTCACGGGGGTCTGCTGGAGCCTATCCCAGCTCATCACAGGGGGGGCAGGGCTGCAGACTGGAGAGGTCGCCAGTTCATCGCAGAACAGCTTAATATTTTGGTTCCAAATAGTTAAGAGTTAAGTATCTAATAGTAAAACATGAATACTTTCTGAAACCTCTATGAGATAACAGAGAAAAAATTATTATTAGACATTAGAATAGATTGCAGGGAAAAACTCTAGACTAGCACAGTACTAGATGTTAATATCTAACATTCATCCCGATCATTTCCGCTTAAAGTCGGCTGTGTAGAGGATGTAGGATAGCTGGGTTTCACATTTCATCACTACACTGTGCCATGAGATGATTTAGCATGTTAAAGTCACTTTATGCAGCAAAACCAACTCTGACATCATGGGGGCAGCATGTCCCGCGAAAGTTCCCGTTAGTCTGTGTCAGTGCACCTTGACTGGAATAAAAGGGTATTACAAGATGTGCTGGACTGTCTCCGCTCATTCATTCTTAGTGGCTTGTACTCAAGCCACTGGATGTGTATGCCCCCCCCCGTGGTCAGAAATGGTATTACTACATCGGGTGGCTTTAAAAACCACCATATGCTGCACTACCGTAGTTCTGTTCCGCTAGATGGTGTAGATTTATACATAAGTGTATATGCATATATTTATATATATATATATATATATATATATATATATATATATATATATATATATATATATATATATATATATATATATATATTAATATATTTTGAAGCTTATTTTTTGATACACTTACAAGAAAGGTATTTAGTGTTTTATTTTGAACTACATAATGATGTAATTTGGTCCATCCCTGCTGCACACAACTATGTAACTCACACAACTCACTCTATCTGAGTGATAACCGAGCTCCATCACAATGTTCTTGTCTTTGTCAACACTCACAACAAACCATCAAAACGCTGCTGTGCTTTTCGTAGTTGTTGATTGCAATAATTGTTCTTGTTGTTTTAAATCCGCTCTAACATTTTACTGAGCTTTTATGATTAACTAAACCAGAGGTAACTTTGAATAAATGAATTTGCACTTTTTATTTTCTCGATCTCCAACAATCCCTTCCTGTCCAATGGTACTATAGTAGCCACTCGTCTCTCCTTTTGTTCATGCTCAGTCACGCTGCTTTAGGTTGCTCTTTCAATTCATTTCCACTTTATCAAGTTAACCCAACTAGGTGTCTCGGCAAGTACAACAAGCGTCACGGTTGCACACTGGGCTCTGTGGTTAAAATGGCTAAGAAAAACACAGCCTAATCTCTGCAGTGGCCCTCTGTCCCATCCTGTCGGCCCACTGTCATTACCCAGGACAAGGCCAACACATCAAAGCTTACACGTTTTATAGGTCACTGTGCTCATCCACCAGGAGCGTCATGGCTGTCGTATGTATCCCAGGATATCCACACATTCTTTCAGATCATTCATTTATTCCCTTCTTTCTGAACAGCAGCATCCATGCAGCTTTATTCCCTTAAGAAAAGTTGTGATACCGGAATGTTCAATCAAACCAGACTTTTTCTTTTTACCTAAAATGGGCCTTTGTGCAGTTCAGGACAACACCAGGAATGCATTAATGTAAAAATTTGGGATTCGGTTGTCCGATCATGTGGAAACCACAATTGTCTCCAATTACAGTCATCGCTACTTTGGACAGACTGCAGTCAAAGTTCTACATCACAAGATCGCTATTCTGGGACAGGTTTAATCCACCTGTAGCCAGAATCCCCTCCCCCGTTAATCCCTGTGTTTCCTAAAGACCAAGCCAAGACAGCAAGAGAAAGATTAGAGGCCTTTAAAAATTAATGTTGAGTGGAACTCAATGTTAAGTGCAGCAGCTGGTTCTCATACGATTCTCTCTTTGGACTAATTTGGTTTTTTCCTTTCATTTGCTGTTACCGCTACGTTTTTAAACTGTCTGTGTCTCAGGATAATGATGCTTTTGGACCTACACACAATATTATTCTGGATTAAAAGGGGTCACAATAAGGATAGGACATCTCCATTTACCAAGATTTTCCCCTTCTCTTATCGTGAATTTATACTTAATTTGAACTATTTTGAATATAGTAAGGACTGCAGCTATTCATTATCTGCATCTATGCCAGTTTTCAGCTGGCGACAGCCTCCCTGACATTCCCTTGTGGGATGTTTTGGTAAAACAGGGAAATTCCTCCTCCCACAGTGACAGCACTCCCTGAAGCAGAGACGAAAGCCCAAACCATGATGTCCACTCCACTTCACTGTTACAGGGTTGATACTGGTAAATGTCTTCATTTTTGTGCCGTATATAATGATATTTCTGAACAATTCCACTTTTGTTCCATCGGCCCACAAAGCATTTCCCCTTTAGCGTTGCAGATTGCCGGGTCTTAAGGTGCTGCAACACTTGGGTGAGCAGACGCTTCCTCGACGGTGTTCTATCATGGACACCCTGCATTGCTAAGGACTCGTGTATAGTTTGCTCATATGCAGAGATGTTTGACATCGATGGCAGTGATGTCTTCAAGCTTTCAGCTACAGGACTGTCTCAGAACATTTTAATATTGTGATAACGTTCTTTATTTTCTGTAATGCAATTAAAAAAACAAAAATGTCATCCATTCTGGATTCATTACAAATCAACTGAAATATTGCAAGCCTTTTATTATTTTAATATTGCTGATTATGGCTTACAGTTTAAGATTAAGATTCCCAGAATATTCAAATTTTTTGAGATAGGGTATTTGAGTTTTCTTAAGCTGTAAGCCATGATCAGCAATATTAAAATAATAAAAGGCTTGCAATATTTCAGTTAATTTGTAATGAATCCAGAATGGATGACATTTTTGTTTTTGTAATTGCATTACAGAAAATCCCAATATTCTAATTTTCTGAGACAGTCCTGTAGTTTATTAGTCGCTCCAAATCCCCTCACCTGATTCATCTCATGAACTGGGTTCAATGTGTACATAGAACAGATTCAAATCAGCCATCATTGAACTCATTAATCAGTGGGTTTTTTCCACCAGCACTGGGAATATTTATTGGGTTTCTTAAAAACATAATAATTTTTGTTATCTTAAGCACATTGTGTTGGATTTTTGTGACTAAGATGGTCAGATGATGTTTTATGCAGAAAAAACCACAAGAAATATTAATTCCAGGGGGTTCACATACTTTTTCTTGCCACATACTGGTGTATCCATAATTGTCTCTATAGTGTTCATAATTCTGTTATGTTCAACCACACTCACAAATGTGACTTTGATTTATTAAAAAAAAAAAAAAAACAACTTTTAAATTTAAATCAAATCTTTTAAGCTCTCTTTTCCCATTTCATGAGTGAATTAGTTTGGAATTAGATCTGCCGTTTGGCAGCCCTTCATCCAACTCTTCTGCCTCCCTCCCGATCCTCTCAACGCTCAGCGTGACACACTAATCACAACCTGAAAGGTGGATTCACTGAGCTTCATTCCTCCTCTCCAAAACCCAAAACAGACATGACACGGTAGGCAGCAGGAAATTTAATTGGTAGACAGAATTAACAAGGCAGTTCCTCATCACCCAAAGTGGAACTGCAATGACAGCTTGTATTAATATATTTCACAATAATATTGGTAAAGAATTAAAGAGCTGTAAATAAGCAGAAAATGGGCAATTTTTTCCCCCCAACAAACCAGATGCTGATTGAGACTTTAAACAGTGAGATTTTGTTCATAAAATGAACCTCTTGTCACAGTGTTTAATTATGTTTGTTTGCCTAAATTAACTTCCGATAGCTGATTTAACACAAAGCCAAAAAATAGGTCAAATGAAACAGAGACATCAAAGTTAAAACAAGTAATTCAGTATAACAGCATGTGCAGAATGTAAAATATACTGACTGGAATGACTCGCTGCTGTCTTTTCCCATGATGCTACATGTGGCTCGACTTTGGAAGGTATCACCAAAATCACATCTTTGCAAGCAAAAAAAAAACATCAATGACAAACTGGTAATTAAGCTCTTATTTTTAAATCTTACATAAAACTTTCAGAGAGCATAATAACCTTTCTTCCAAAGAAAAAGGCAAAAATAAGAAACACAAGTAGCATGTCTTTCTCATAACTGATGAATCAAAATGTTTTTACACACCGCGTGTGGAATGACTGAATGAAGACACAACGTAAACTTATTTTATACAGTGAATCTCTTAATTTCGACCAGGAGCAAAAGCTGTTTTTTTCTTCTTCCCTGCATTGCTGATATTTTTCACTTCTGATATTCCCATCCACATTATAATGATGTGATGTAGAAATAAATGTACACAGGGCAGGTGCTTCGGTCTGTATAGTCTTTGCAATAGAGAGAGAGAATGAGAGAGAGAGAAAACACCATGAGGAGTAAACACAAACATGTTCAGCCTATAAGTGGATTCGCTCAGAGCTCTTTCAATCAGTCTCCTTACACAGAACGCACAGACGCACGATCACTTATCACAAGTAGAGCAAATACGGGTTGGGTCCGTGCACTGAAAGAGCTCCATCTTTCCCACAATTTTTGATTAACTGCTGAACTTTTCATGTTTCGTTAAGAGGTGGCAAGAGTCTCAACTTCACAGTAAAGTCAAAGACTATGAACTTACTGGACAAGTGCTTTTCATACTATTAGTCCATGTTCCAGGCCAGATATCAGCACCACTCAAGGTGACAAAACTTACTTATGATTTTTGAAAAGATCCATGTCTGTAGATGATATTCTGGTATGATAACCTTCCTGAGTGGCAGCTGGATCAGAGTTATCAGCTCATGGAGTTCAGAAAATTACATTTTAGATGCTGCTGCATATCCTGGTTTAGACTCATGTACAGGATATCTGTCAATGTTTCACTATATTGTCTTTGGTATCATTTTAAGCATTCATTCAAGCTAAGATGGGAATCTTTCTGACCAACATAGAGGTCACTGCAGCTCTTTAATCTATAAACAACACATTAACAACACACACACAATTTTCCCCTAAATGATATACTATCTTTTATCCCTGTGTCATCTAGGAACAACAGATACACAAAATACAAAAACTGGAATACTCACAGGAGCATAAGGATTCAGGAAATGTATCACATCTTAGCTTGAATGAATGCTTTAAAAGGTCTCCTTTAAAATGATACCAAAGACAATATTGTGAAACGTTGACAGATATCCTGCACATGAGTCTAAACCAGGATATGCAGCAGCATCTAAAATGTAATTTTCTGAAGGTTTTGGTAACTTCATGAGCTGATAACTATGATCCAGCTGCCATTCAGGAAGGTTATTATACCAAAATATCATCTACATACATGGATCTTTTCAAAAATCCTAAGTAAGTTTGTTCACCTTGAGTGGTGCTGACAGGTGAAATTTTGGGCTCTGGCCCCTGGACTATGCAATTTGCCTGAAGTAACATTTAACATGCTTATTCCTCCTATTTAGTTAAACTGAGACTTGAAAGTGTTGCTCAACAGGCTCTGCCACCAAGTTTAGCTTCAGCACGCTTCCACAGGCATTACACGGGTGGAAATGGATCAGTTCAATAAAATTGTGGTGGAAGATCCAACAGGAGCTTTCGAGTACGTTGGACTGCATGCAGCTTTCATGACATGGTGTCCAACCCTGAACATGTTTGCTGAGCAGAAGGGCTGCCGTGCAGCCGACTGCACCATCAAGCATCATGCAGTGAACATTCTTCTTCTCTTTTTGGGTCAAGCTCCACAATGACTGCGTTTCCATGCATCAATAACCCTTTTAAAACCCGAATATTGGCAATAACCCAAATTTGCACGGCCATGTAAACACCAATAACCCCTTTGAATAACCCGAATTTGCTCATATTCTGGTTTTTAAAAACCCGAATATGAGCCCTGGGTTACTCCTTTTAAAACCTGAATATTGGGTCATGTAAACGCCTAACAGAATATCCCCATCAAACGGAACAGGAATCTGTTTTCTGCTCATGCTCTGTTCACAAGGAATCCTGGTCTTTTGAGTCCAGGAAGTTCTTATAAACACGGAGAAACCAAGACCAGGAGGAGACTAATCACTTCATAAATGTAATGAAGGATATGAACATTTCTGCATTTGTAGACAGTAGAAAATACCGGGATAGACAGATTTAAAAGAAGGTGAGAGAAAAGTTGCGCAAAGCAGCATTTGTTTTGAATTTGGATACAGGAAGAAGAAGCAGAAATGACGGGAATTGCGTCATCACGTTCTCCGTGCATCGCTGGTTTGATCCAGATATCCTGAATGATTAATTACCATGGAAACGGAATATTCCCAATGTTTCAGTAACCGGAATATTAGCAATAACCCCAATTTTGACTGCATGTAAACGTAGTCTATGATGCTGTGAGCGCTTTAAGACTTATGACCAATAGACAAGGATGAAAAAAAATATATACTTTTTAACTGCTGTTATGTAGACAGTTAATTCAAGATATTTTGCTTGCTGGATATAAGTTGTGTCTTAATAAACTGAAGAGGCGGACATGTAATATTTAGCTGGCAGACTCATGCAACAACTTGGACATGAATATGCAGGCTATCTCAATATTTACATGATTGCAGAAGTGGTAACTTTGTTTTTCAGACATTTTGCACAATATTCCAATGTCTGAAAAAGAAAGCAGAAGAAAAACAAATCACCCAGAGATGAATCAACAGACGGGCTAACAAAGGATCAAAGTTTGTAAGGAGAAAATAAAGTCAGCGAGCAAGTGTGTCATGCAGGCAATGATTGGTACAATTAATGGCGATATATTGGTATTAGTTTGAAGAGGAATATTTTATAAAAGCTTGTGTTATGTGATGACAAATACTTGTTCCCAATTAAACAATAGTTCACATAAACTCCAGCAGTAGTGATGGGTTGGTCCCCCACTGGCCCAATGTTGGTGAACAGAGAAACTTCTGCAAGCCAGATTATGCCGTGGCCAACTGACTCTCGTGCATCTATTTCCATTTAAAAACGTATATACATCCATGCTAGCTATAAAATAATGCAAATCTGGTTTGAAGAATGTTCTTCCTCTTTAAAACACCATGATTTTTTTCCAGCTTTTTTTGGGGGGGGGGGAAATTCTGGTTGCTTTTATATCACAGCCAGGGATTATGTGATGCATATTTGCAAGATAAAATGACAGATCTCTTGGAGATGTATATAAACATGGTTTTAATGAGTATCTGTGAACTATCGCCTTTAGCCTTTGCAGTGCCCATGCAACCACCTTAACTTCCAGAGAGCTCTTAGAGGCAGAGTAAAATAAAGCAAACTTACTTCATTCATACCTATGAAAAAAAAAAAGAAAAAAAAAAGGACAAAACAGGATCAGAATTCTCATTGAGTCTGCACACATCTCTATGGTAAACATTGGTGCCAGCACACATATTTAGATATTATTCTACTTTATTAACATTATATTACAATCATGAGTATACAGTCCCCAGCATAAATGAATACACCCCCTTTGAAAAATAACATTTTAAACAATGTCATTGAAAACAAACAATATTTCCAAAATGTGCACAGGTTACGTTTAATACAGCATCTGTTGAACTTTTGACTTAAAACAAAGGTTAATAATATAACTCAGATGCCATATTTTTCAATTTTAGTCAAATTAGTGTGGTGCAAAAATGAGTACACCCCACAACAAAAACTACTAAATGTAGTACATTTAGTACTTTGTATGGCCTCCATTATTTTTAATGACAGCTTCAAGTCTCCTGGGCATGGAATGCACAAGTTGGCGACATTTGGCAACATCAATCTTTTTCCATTCTTCTACAATGACCTCTTTCAGAGATTGGATGTTGGATGGAGAGTGATGCTCAACCTGTCTCTTTAGAATTCCCCAAAGATGTTCAATTGGGTTCAGATCAGGTGACATACTTGGCCACGGAATCACTCTCACCGTGTTCCTTTTCAGAAAGCCAGCAGTGGCTTTAGATGTGTGCTTAGGATCATTGTCATGTTGGAAAAGGGCACGACGACCAAGGGCAAGAAGTGATGGAAGCATCTTAGTTTTCAGTATAGAGCAGTACATTTCTGAATTCATGATGCCATCAATGAAATGCAGTTCCCCAACACCAGCAGCACTCATGCAGCCCCACATAAGGACACTACCCCCTCCATGTTTCACTGTGGGCACCATGCACTTTTCTTTGTATTCCTCACCCTTGCGACGCCAGACAGTGTTGAAACCATCGGTTCCAAAAAGATTGATTTTGGTCTCATCACTCCACAGTATAGAGTCCCAGTAGCGCTCACCTTTGTCGGCATGTGCCCTGGCAAACTCTAGACGGGCTTTCTTGTGACTGGGCTTTAGGAGAGGCTTCTTTCGAGGACGACACCCATGCATGCCACTCCTCTGCACTGTACGGCGTATTGTGTCACGAGAAACAGTCACTCCAGTTGCACTTGCTACTTCCCTAGATAATTGCAGGGAACTTGCATGCCGGTTTTCTTCAACCCTTCTCATCACAAGACGCTCCTGTCGTGGTGTTAACTTCCGTGGTCGACCTGGACGTCTCTGTGCAGTGGTTGCAGTTCCATCTTTCTTAAATTTTTGAATTACTTTTGCAACTGTATTCTTACTAATTTGTAAGGTTTTGCTGATATTCTTGTAGCCTTTACCTTTCTGGTGTAAAGAAATGATTATCTTTCGCAGATCTGGTGTCATTTCTCTTCCATGTGGTGCCATTGCGGACAGCAGGAAATGGGAAGGGGTGGTTTGCTTTAGGTAACCCCCTTTTGTAGCCACCTGCCTAATGAACACCTGTGTAATGACTAATTAGACTCACCTGTGGTTGAATGCTTGTTCAATTACACATTGGGAGCCTAAAATATAGCTTTGCTCAGAGACCTACAGTGGGGTGTACTCATTATTGCACCACACTAATTTGACTAAAATTGAAAAAAATGTCATCTGAGTTATATTATTAACCTTTGTTTTAAGTCAAAAGTTCAACAGATGCTGTATTAAACGTAACCTGTGCACATTTTGGAAATATTGTTTGTTTTCAATGACATATTGTATAAAATGTTACTTTTCAAAGGGGGTGTACTCATTTATGCTGGGCACTGTATATGACACTCAAAAGAAAGTCTGACCGTATCATACAGTATTTTCATTCCTGAAATTTATGATTAAGAGCCAAATATTCAAGACACAATGACGACGACTGTGGGGGGGCCTTCCTTAGTGTACACTTATAAAACAAATGCACAAGGGGGGGGGGGGCAGGAATCACAGAGCTGTCTGAGATATTGTCCATATGTGCAGATATACATACTAAAACTCCATGATACGGTTTATATGACTTTGTAATGATATAGAGAGTAAGAACAAGAGACCAATAAAGCAAAAAAAGAAGAAAGACAGACTGAGAGAAGTTCTGCAGGAAGAGAAGAGCAAGAGGCCGTCCACTCAACACCCCACAGTTACACTCCTCCCAACCACCCGTCTCCCTCAGTAACCCTAGTGTCGTACTTTTCCAGGAATGTAGTTACGGTCAATGGATTCCTCTTGCAGAAACATGTGAAGACAGCGCTCATTCTGGGCCAAAGGGTGACCTGCAATTCTGCAGAAAAATGCACACAGACAGCAAGAAAGAAAAAAAATGCATTATACTCTCCTGATTTTCAATACTTTGTCGTGAAATGTTTGTCAAATGCAATCGTGGATTAATTAGAAGAAATGTTCTTTTTTTACTGGAGCAAAACCGATTTGACAGAATCTATTGTGAAATTCTGTTTATTTTTTGCCTAAAAAACTCTGCAGAAAACAACAACAGCTTTGAGACAAGATTTGTGCTCACTTTAATAGCGCTTTATACTAAGATAATTTTAAGTTTAGATTTCACAAAGCAACACATTTTAAGTGAAACTATGTGTTGTTTCATTTAGGGAGAAGTGGGGCTGTCTGACCTGTTGATGAACTGCTCCAGGCCCGATCGCCGCTCCTCGATGAAGGACTCCTCAAAAAGGCCCTCGTCTCCACGGAATGGCAACTGTCTCTTCAGAGCTTTGCCCGGCAGAGGTGGTACTACAATCTGAATGTGGCACGGGTCAATGCAAACAACCAACCCCCAAAAAAACACATACCAACCATGCCCCAAATAAATTAAAAGACACATTTAAGCTCAAGTGACAAACCAAGTTTAAAATGAAAATACAGTTGCAGATAAAAATAACATTAAAAAAAGCAACAAGAGAATACTACATTTTCATTTTCTCTATATTACCAGATTGCAAAACTTCAAGCATTGTAACTGGATTATATCTTTCCATCTTAGAATAACAGATTCCATGTTTAATGAAAATATTTCTTCACTTCAGGAAGCCTTTTTTAAATCTTAGCCTGAAATATGATCAACATGGCTCACTCACCTTACTGTCTCTTTCCAGCTCATTCTTTAACCACTCAAAGTCACTGTATCTTCTCCTCACACATGAATCCTTTAATTTGAAAATGGGCAGGTTTGTCTACAGAGAAAGAAACATGTAAACCATTGGTTTATATTCAGTGTCATCGCGGGTACAAGGTTACTGTTAAGCCTGTGAGAACAGGTCCTGCCACAGATAGCACACTTGACTGTTGACAGTAAAATCTGTAATTACGGCAACATGCCATTATCTTTATTCATATTTGGTGCTGGTGCACCTGTATTTTTCTCACCATTTTATAAGCAACAAGTTATGTTAACATTAAATGTTCACATAATGTCTCCAAATAAAGATATCAAATATTTAAAGAAGCCAAGCGACAAGTGAGTAAAATCATTTCTTAAGACATATGGCGCGTCCGAAATGCCATACTAAAAAGTATACTTAAGTTCGGCACACTTTTGAGTAAATATCAGTAGTGTGCATTAATTCGGACGTACTATTAAGAGCGCACACGTCACTTCCTGCCGTTGGGAGGAAGTGACGTGTCACAGCAGCAGTAGCAGCTGTTACCATGGTAACAGCAGCAGTAGAAGCACTGCTCCGCTATTTCCCGTTTATTCTGGCCGAAACAAGATGACATTATAATTAAAAAAAAAATATATATACGAATATTATAATATTAATATTATATAATAATATTATTATACTTATGACATATACGTATCCACTAGACACCAAACGCCGCTGCATTGCATTGTGGGAAGTTTCTGCTTAGCTAGTGTCCATCAATCCACACTAATACATTTCTCCGGAATGAGTATGGATAGAGCATACTATTGAGTACGTACTAATGTTTCTGAGGCACTAAACTAATTACTCATTTTGCATACTCATTAGGGTGGAAGTATGGGATTTGGAATGCAGCCACAGTTTTAAACACAAAAAAGGTGATAAAGACAAATTGTGGTTTATATTGATATCAAGTGATTCATATATTTAACCATGCTCCAGTGTACATTATACTAACAATGTCCACAGTAAGAAATAAGTATGTAGTTTTCTTTCATTAAAAGACGTCATCTTTTAACTTTACTGTTGAGGCTTTGTTTGGACTTGTCTGTGCTTGTAGACAGGGTTATCATTATTATGGGGGGAAAAAAAGCCTACCTGAAACTGGTTAACCTCCCCCATATAATCTATTCAAGTCTGGCAATACTAAGAATCAATCAATGACAGCTGAGAATAATACAAAATATTCAATATGTGACAATAGTAACTTTTTTACATTGAGCCTTGGAAAGCCACGCCTGGGAAGTTGCAATGACTGTGTCTGTGTAATGTCAGTGAACATGTAGAAATGTGCTGTGTTTGGGATTTTTCCTCCTCCCTCGCACTCTTACAAACTCAACTGAGGAAGTGAAACTGGTTACTGGTACTTCCACTACTACTTGTATCACCAATGTTCTCTAATGATGATGGTAAAAGTAATAATAATGATAGTAATGGTGGTGGATGATGAGAACACCAAACCTCTTAATAAACACTGTTGTTCTTACCAGTGGGTCAGATTCATTTAAACAGGGTTACTGCTCCTTTTTCCCCTTTTTAAGTATATTAGCATCGTCTGGTTTGTTTCATATCATGTCTGATAAAATGTCTTGTACTTAAAGTGAACAAAAACGAGATAAGTTGTGTGTTAGTTGGACTGGCTGCACTTTGACAGGAACACATACATGTCCACTGGTGCTAACAGCTAGCTCCAGTCCTGGCTCTCATTCTCCTAATTAATCACTCCAATGACTTTGATTCTAGTAAGTTAAATAACTAGTGGTAAGGAGTGGTTTATTTATATACACCGTTGCCTGCTCCCACCACGCCAGCATGTTGCAGAAACTTCCCCCAGTGAGCCTGGCCGGCTACACCCAGCAGCTAGCCCTCTGCCCACAGGCCGCGGCCGGTCCCCGGCGCTAGAGTTCTGCTGGCGCGGCGTCCCGAGCCCCCAGAGGCGGCCGCCGCCGCCACCGCGCTAGCCCCGCATGCTAACAGGCTAACAGGGTTGCAGCGTGATTACTCAACACTGTGTTTGGGTCGCGGGTTCAAAACCTACCCGCATCCGAACTTCGTAAGTAGTGTACCGGGTCCTGCCGACCCCCACGATCTGGGGGTCGTACACATCTATCTCCAGGAAGTTGCTGGGGGGGCCGTAGGCGTCAGTGAGGTCCTGGGGCTTGGAGTTGAGCCGGCGAGTGTCGGCGACCGCGGGGTCTGCCATGGTGTCGGGCTGTGGTGGAGAGGACCGGGGGAATCTGTGGTGGAGAGGACCGGGGGAATCAGAGCAGAATCAGAGCAGCTCGGAGCACCTGGACCCACGGCTCATCTGAACCATCCACCCCTGCGCTAGGACCGCTGTGCCGGGGAAGCAGCTCTGTGTTCGGGGCCCCGCCGCCCTGCACCCTGCTATCGGTAAATGCGTTACTAGTTCCGTCCTGTGGAGGAGACGAGACTGACTGCGGACCCGGAGAGACCGCTCCCCCTAACGGACACTAGCGGACACTGAGGACCCCCGCATCACTGGACCAGAAATACTGCTGGAAATAGTGCAGATACCAACTCTGGAGACATCCTTGCAAAATTCCACATCCACAAATCCAAATTCTTACACAAAAAACCCTCTTTTTTACTTTTCATTGTGAATTAAATCAGTATCTGGACTCTATTAAGTTTTCTACTAATTCGAAAGCAATCAAAACCATAAATGTATGTAAATGTTTTGGCTTTCTGTTATAATTTCATCCCCCCTGGCTGGTTATAATGTGTTGTGCTTTTTTTTGAGTTATACTCTTTATATGTTATAATTCAATGTGAAATTGCATAATGTGAAGATTTGTTATCACTGTACTGTTTGCAAATGTTAAATTAAAACACCCAACCAACTCAGGAGACACTAAACTTCTGGAGATATGCTTGTATGTATAGGCTATATATATATATATATATATATATATATATATATATATATATATATATATATATATATATACAGGACTGTCTCGGAAAATTAGAATATTGTGATTTTCAAAATTGTGATTACAAAAACAAAAATGTCATACATTCTGGATTCATTACAAATCAAATGAAATATTGCAAGCCTTTTATTATTTTAATATTTCTGATCATGGCTTACAGTTTAAGTAAACTCAAATATCCTATCTCAAAAAATTAGAATATTCTGGGAATCTTAATCTTAAACTGTAAACCATAATCAGCAATATTAAAATAATAAAAGGCTTGCAATATTTCAGTTGATTTGTAATGAATCCAGAATGTATGACATATTTGTTATTTTAATTGCATTACAGAAAATAAAGAACTTTGTCACAATGGGGACATGGGGACAGATAATTTGTGCTGATTACAAATAATATAATATATTACAAATAATAGCAGTGACCAAAACACCTGCAGAAATACTGCAGGAATGACATAGCAGCAGTTAAATGCAGCCTTCTGTAAGCTTTAAATATCCACTGGGCTTACATCAAATACATCAAAACACAACAATAAAAAACCCTTTTCTGAACTTATCAATATGACTCTGTCATTCACAGGATAAGTAAAATGGATCACTGCAAAAACTCAAAATCTTAACAAGAATATTTGTCTTATTTCTAGTTAAAATGTCTCATTTTAGTAAAAAAATCTCATTACACTTAAAACAAGACTCATCACTGGTTTCAAGTAGATTTTCACTTAAAATAAGTAGAAAAATCTGCCAGTGGAACAAGATTTTTTTGCTTGTAATGAGAAGATATATATATATATATATATATATATATATATATATATATATATATATATATATATATATATATATATGTATGTATGTATGTATGTATGTATATATATATATATATATATATATATATATATATATATATATATATATATATATATATATATATATATATATATATATATATATATACACACACACACACATATACATACTGTATGTATATATAACCGCAGGTGGTGATATGCAACACCAAAAACGTATAATCTATAAATGGATAGAACATTTAAAAAAAGAAACACAACATGCAAAATGAACCTAGCAGACACTTTAAACTTCAATACAAAACAGCCAAAAATAAATGTAAATAATGACAATGGAAAATATAATCCATATGGCACATTGATAACATGATAAAAATAAAAATAATAATGAAGTGACATTCTGACAGAAAATACAAGAGTAGATAAAAACACTAGTCCAAACAATATACAAAAATCTGGAATAAAAAAGGACTGCAAATAGACTCAAAGTGGTCTAAAATGATCCACAAAACAAAAGAGTAAAAAACAAACACAAGAAACAAAAAAAACAAGTCTTATCTGAGTGGTTTTAGCCTTTTTTTGGTTGCTATAATTGTACAATTTTTTAAAATATTAATTCAAAATTCATTTAATTACACTGAACAATTAGTTGAAGGACATATCCATATGTACATATTTGTTACAAAACAAAGCAATGACTACAGGAAACATGCAATCAAATGACAAAGAACAGTAAAAAAAAAAAAGGGTTACCAAATCATTACATCAAAGGAAAAATCTACATCACCTTAGCCTCATAATATTGATTGGTCATGTCATCGATTAGGCAATTATGCTATGAGGCTAACAAGGCTGGAACAAGTAAGTGTGAACTAGTGCCGGAATTATTATGATATACACGATGATTGATATAACAAAGGGTTACTGATTTGAATAAGGCAAGAAACCACCAATAGCTATATTCATGAAAAAAAAAATATGACAGTGATATATTTTATGTCATGTAAGAACTTGTGAATTTACAGATCACACATCTGAGTGATCTGTAAATACTTTTTTTTTAGTAAACAATATAAAAAACAGATTCATAATGGATGCTATTCCTTTTATTGCAGTTATACACTTACTTGTGGTTTATTCTTTTCTGTTTAATGTCAAAGACAAAGTGATAACATTGGAGGAAGATGGCAAGAGAATTTTTGGGATTTGCTGTACAGCTTAATAAAAGCAAGCGTTAATCATTTTCAAAACCTCCATTTAATATTACATTGAATATGGATGGCTAACAGAGGTAATCGTTTCACTAAATCATAAATGTATGCACATCAGTAAAGATTATATTAACTATGAAATGTTTTTGATAAAAAGTACTTGGATATAGCATTCAAAGGTCATCCAAATCTACACGAAACCAACAATTTTATCTGTAATAATATAAAGAGAAGTATATCTGGTAAGAGAAAAATAATTATTTGAGCATAAAAACACAAAGCAAGTTCACGAGTTTAAGGAGAAATGTTCAAAGCTGTGTATGATGGAAAATGATGAATCTGTTTTTTAACATTTTTTTTTTTCCATTTCAACCTGTGGTTTTTCTAAAGAACGCGTGTCTGCTCGGCTGAAGCTATTTTCAGTGCAGCAGTTTAGTCCGGTTGTACCTTTTAAGAAAAAAACATAGCTGCTTTGCTGAAGATTCATTTCCTGTAACCAACGCCGCAAAGGCAGGTTTTAGAGCCATGTCAGCCTTGAAGACATTGTTTTAAACTCCACACCCATGTCCAAAACCTAAAGTTTACCTTAACACGTCACGACAATATACAATAAAGAAGTTCAGTTTGGTGCCTCATATAGTAAGTGTCCTATAAAACCTTAAAGTCTGAAAGAACACAACATTCTTTGAACTGACAGTCTGGCTTCTGAAGTGAAAAAACTAATTGAGTTTCATTCATAAACAAATTCCTCAAGTACTGGTGATCTTTACGCTTTAAATAACTCTTTTAGTGACAGAGGTTCTAGATATTTGTAAAACCTGATCATGTAACTCAGAGGTAATTTGTTTCATTAAAAACTATTTCAACCATTACTTTAGTTTCTGTTAAATGTCTCAATTATGTTCACCTCTCAACTGAAGCAATTAGACTATTGGAGCACACATCCATTATTAATTTTCCAACCCTTGCAGTCATGCAGGAGATGTGTCAGTAAAAGTCAATAAAAGTCTGGATGTTTCATTTTGGACAAACCCAACCCTGACTGAGATGGACCTGAAACAGATACTAATCATTTTCAGTTGACATTTTGGAGGAGGAAAAGGCGGTGGATGGGTCCTCCTGGTCGTTCACAGCGATGGAGACGGAGCAGTCGGTTTGGTCGGTGGTGACAGAAAGACCGGAGCTGTCAGAGCTGTCAGAGCTGTCAGAGCTCTCGTTGTCAGACGGAGATATGTAGATGTACTCGCGCACAGGGCAGGCTCGCTCATTGTAGGTGGCCTGTGAATCCTCTTTCAGGCCTTTGGACAACTGAAACCAATCCTAAACAGATAGAAAAGAATTAGCAGTTTATCACCTGGTTTGACTGTACATCACCAATTGTTCATTAAACACAATAATGACTTTTATAGGAAAAAATTGGTGCTTTTATTGATAAGGGTGTCAGATGGTTAAAGGTGACCTATTATGGCATTTAATGTATATTTTAAACAGGCCTTGAATGTCTTAAAAACAATCTAAAGCTTGTTTTTTCTACATAAATCATAAATCCAGCCTGTGGGCCCTGTCACTAGTTTTACCGCTTCTAACCTCTTTTTCTGTGCTCCATTCTAAGGGAAGGGGGGGTATGATAATGAGGCTCTGCGCTGATTGGCTCCCTGAATGACGTGTAGCAGGGGAGGAGAATAAACCTCGCTCCGCCAGAGCAGCCCGAGCCTGTAAATTATCACAACACTGAATTTTCATAAATGGAAACTTTATTGTTAAAAAAAATAAAATATGAGTTGTATATAAATAACATTTATGCACTATTTAAGCCGGATCTGCCCGGCGGATGCTGAACGCTGGCCCCGGAGCCACGCCGGGCGCCCGGGAGCAGCGCTGCTGGAGCAGCGCGCGTCACCGCGGCTTTAACGGGGGAATCTGACCGGTTCCGACCGGCCGGGACCGCAGGAACCGGCCTGGACTGGTAGCAGGGACTCCCGGGGACCGACAGGCGGAATTTCAGCCGGATCTGCCCGGCGGATGCTGCGCGACGGGCGCTGCAACTCCACGGCGGGCGCACAGATCGGCTCCGGGGCGCATCCGCGGCGCATCGCCAGTTACCGGGGATCAAACCGACAGATTTGGCTGAAAATATCGGAGGGTGAAACTGGTCCAGCATGGGACAGACCCCCGAGGACCCAGCTCCCAAACCACCCGGGAACCTGGATGATTTAACCCGGATCCGCTGCGCCGCTGCGCCGCGTCCGACTGGCTCAATGAAAGCACCGCTCCAGCAGCGGAGAGAGCTGGTTGTGGGCGTGGTTTCAGCAGCGGAGGCTGAACCTATGGAAATCTGCTCCCGTCGTGACGTCACGACGGGAGCAGATTTTAATCGGCTCAAAAAAAAACCACGTGACACTGGGGGACTCTGTCCGGCGGGGGTCAGAGAGCTTGCAGAAATTCATGGTATTTTGTCTCCCCTGTGCTGGCAGGGTGAGGGGAGACCACTTTATATATGTTAAAACAAGAAAAAACGTGTTTTTCATAATAGGTCCCCTCAGGCTCCTCAGTCTTGATTGAAACCTCTTTACTGTCAAACAGATTGCATCACATTTTCTACAGAAATGAATGAGGTCTAGATCAGGGGTCGGCAACCCAAAATGTTTTAGAGCCATATTGGACCAAAAACACAAAAAAACAAATATGTCTGGAGCCGCAAAAAATGAAAAGTCTTGTATAAGCCTTAGAATGAAGACAAACACATGCTGCATGTTTCTATATTAGTTATAACTGGGGGAAGATTTTTTTTTTTTCATTATGCACTTCGAGAAAAAAGTCAATGTCGAGAAAAAAGTCGAAATGTTGAGAAAAAAGTTGAAATGTCAAGAAAAAAGTTGAAATTTCGAGAAAAAAGTCGAAATGTCGAGATTAATGTTGAAGTACAATTTCGAGAAAAAAGTCGAAATGTTGAGAAAAAAGTAAAAATCTCAAGAAAAATGTTGAAATGTTGAGAAAAAAGTTGAAATGTCGAGGAAAAAGTCAAAATTTCGAGAAAAAAGTCGGAATGTCAAGAAAAAAGTCAAAATTTTGAGAAAAAAAGAAGAAAAGAAAAGAAAAAGAGAAGAAAAAAAAGGAAAAAAAGGAAAACAAACATTTTTGAAAAAGCTCCAGGAGCCACTAGGGCGGCGCTAAAGAGCTGCATGCGGCTCTAGAGCGGCGGGTTGACGACCCCTGGTCTAGACAATGAAAGCTAATGAGTGATGCTTAGTGAGCTATTTATCTTTACTCAGGCAAGTGTGGTGCATACGTCCTCCCCCAGACATCCTCTCCAAGTCACTTTAGGCATCACTTTAGTGGACCAAAACATTTCAAGGTACACCATGAGGTCAAAACTTTAATTAGTCCATTATTCAAGTTTAAATTCCCACAACCGTCAACTATGCTTAATAATGTTATGAATAGTTATGAATATAAGTATTGTACTATTCTCAGCTCATCTTTGGAAAGTAATACCTCCTCGGCTCAGTGTATTGAATCCGTCATTGTGCAACCTCTAGCTTTTTGTGTCTCTGTTTGGAACAAAAGAAGTAAAAGAAGGCGCGAAGATTAAGTTGCCTTGGTCACTCTTTCATTTACCGTTCTGTAATGACTTTCTTGGGTCAGTGGCCCCTGCCCTCACGTCCACCGGAGCTCAGTGAGCCTCACTGATGCTGCTGATGTGGAACAGTGTCAGGAAACAATATAAGCTAGTTTGTGCTCATAGCAGGAACAAGAGGCTGCTACAGCCAGATGAAGCCTTCTAAAATTGAACTATTATTACTTCAAATGAATTTGAAGCTGATGTTTTCACACAAACCAATAGTCCTTTGTGCTGCTTTAATTTCTGAATAAAAACGGCGTGCAGCATCACATTGCTGAAGAACTCGTAGTGCGGCCCATTTGTTCTCAGAAGATGGAAATTTCAATTGGAACGCCCCCTGGAGTTGAAATTTTAGCCCAGAAAGATGGAGAAACCTCACTTGGTGTAGTTGACTGACAAAGCCAAGAAATACATGCTGTTTTTGTTTGCCTTTTTGTGGTTTCATTGAGAGGGCTCTGGCTTTTACTTACCTCAATGTTGTCCAGGGATGGCTTGGGGAGCACAGGGATGAGGATGATCCTGAGTCTGTAAAACAGTGTCACTTTCATCAGTACTTATTTTTCATCATATCAACAATCTCCTCACTGCTGTAATAGATGCCGTTGGGTTCAAACATGAGAAATTAACTTGCACGGTCTTCATAACAAAAAGTGCTAAATCATGAATATTTCCACCCTCAGATTGAGGCTAAAACTCAAGAGCAGATACTCTTTTTCTAGACCTAGTAACAGGTGGAAAGCTTATCTGGGTATAAAGAGAGTTGTAAAAATTCATTTTCTATATGAAAGAGGGGATTGAGTAAATTACCACTGTACTGATGCAAAAAACTGGTGGCAAGCAACATGACGGTAGTAAGATACATGAAAATAAAAGGAGGGTACATAAAAAAAAAGCAAATTCCTTAAACCCAAAAAGGAGATACCCACCTTTCATTTTGGACTAACATCAAGGCTAGAAGGATGAGGACAAGAGCACCCACTGCATATAGTACTGGTGTCCACACAGACATTGAATTGTCGACTGAATATGAATCTGGGCAGAAAGAAAAGAGGAAAGCAATTGGTCATTGATTTTTTTTTCTGTTAAATAAAAATCTTTTTCTGTTTAATTAAAATCTTTGCTTGCCATTAATGTTGGTAGGATTCCTGCTCAGGTCTTCAGAGACCAGAAAGCCTGAGCATTTTGTGCAATATTTTCACTATTCTGAGGTTGGCGCTCTCCTGACCAGATGAACAGGGGTCTCCAAAGTTAACCGATCCTCTCAAATCATATCCAAATCTTCTGACTTCAAAAATGATAAATAATAATATACGGAAAATAATATACACTGACATGAGACATTAGCTAAAGACTGCTTTTTGAAGTGACAACTGTAAACAGTACTTTTTAAATAAGTCCACAGGGACTAATTTGCTACGCTTTGGTTCATTTTCATCACACGAACAACAAATTTAATTCTCAATCTTGTTTTTTCAGTTATACTATATCATCATGTCTTCTGTCTAGTTTTGTAGTGTGGGGTACATGTCATGGTTTTGGGTCTGGTTTTACTTTGAAAGATAAGTTGTCTTTGACCTGTTTTACTTCCCCTACCCAATCTTGCCTGGCTTCAAAAGCCAGTCACTCTTTATTGACTCCCATGTTAAAATGTTCATCTTTACAGCAGGAATAAACATATTTACAGCCTGGTTCAAAAAACCGTCTTAGTTTCAATCGTTTGATTTCACATCCATGACAACTCTGAGTTTTTAAGCCAGGACAGTTTATGTAAAGCAATACATTAATTTCTAATATGATCGGTTGACCGTTGGCTCAGCCAATGGCTAGCTGTTATCCCTTCCTCATCCCTAATTGCCATATACTGCCCTTAGCGGAGCAACCAGCCATTTTTAACTAGCTAGCGTCTGCTAAACGTGACAGTATTTTTGATTTAAGCGCTGAGAACGTGTTGAACAGTATGTTCCAATGTAAACATCTGCTGGCAGTCCTGCAGATATTTCCCTGAAGATCCGCTGAAGGAGCTGGTAGCCAAAGCAAACTTTGACTCGTATACGGTGGGTGTGTTCCCATCGACTTCCCGAGCAACATGGCTTCACCCTGTAAAAGGAATAAAGGGCTTCAAAACCGCTCCTCATAAACCAATGGGCCACATGACCTAGTGCTTCACACATTGCCTGGATATATCTTGCTAGTTCATACTGTGATCTGCCATCAGACTTTAAAAAAACAATGGACGAAGCATTAGGTCACGTGGCCTATTGGTTTCTGAAGAGTGTTTTTTTTTTTTTTTTTATCCCCGATTTTTTTCCCCCCCATTTTATCACCCAGTGCTCCTACCTAAGCTACAGTCCTGGGCGTTGCTCCCTCTACCAACCCCAGGAGTTCCTGCACTGAGCTCAGGTCTCCTCCTTAACCTGAGGAGTGAGCAGCAGTAGCATCTTTTCACCAGACAGGGTGGGGCTTCTCTGGCCGGACGTAGCGCGTGGAAGGATCACGTTATTCCGGCCAGATCCTCCCCACCCCATCTGTTCCCCGGTTGGCCAGAGGGGGCATGTGTAGCCCAGGACTGTTGCATGTTTTTGTGAGGGTAGCTCCCATTAGCTACCCAGGGGAACAGGGGGAGAACATGCAAACTCCACACAGAAAGACCCTTTCGCCAACCCCACCCAGGGTGTGGTGCTGAAGTCATGGGGGAACTAACACGCACTTCAGCGCCCACAGCGTCCCCGGCGGGAATCGAACCCAGGGCGAGTGAAGTGAAGAGCGGTTTTGAAGCCTTTTTTTCTTCGTACTTCATATTTGTAATTCCATAGTGGTCCTGGATGCTCTTTATCCCGTCTCTGTGTTGGTCCTGGATGCTCTTTATCCCGTCTCCGTGGTGGTCCTGGATGCTCTTTATCCCGTCTCTGTGTTGGTCCTGGATGCTCTTTATCCCGTCTCCGTGGTGGTCCTGGATGCTCTTTATCCCGTCTCTGTGTTGGTCCTGGATGCTCTTTATGCCGTCTCCGTGGTGGTCCTGGATGCTCCTCACCTTGTGGTCCCAAATGTTCCTCACGGCCGTCTTCCTGAACTTGTCTCATTGGTCAGCTCAGCCTGCCCTACTGAACTCTCTTGACCTGCACCAAAGTCATCTCCTGTTCAAGTTCTGCCCTTGACCCTTCCTTTGTTTGCAACGTCTGGGAGCGGTTCCTTAGAGAGGGGTACTGTCATGGTTTTGGCTCTGGTTAGGGCCTGTTTTGTTTTGAAAGTCTGTCTTTAGTTTGCTTTGACCTGTTTTACTTCCCTTACCCAATCTTGCCTGGTCATTTGCACCTGTGTCTCATCAACCCATGAGATTGTTTGTATTGTCTTGTCTTTCCTTTCCTTAGAGTATAGTGTGTCCTGCCCTGGTTTCTAATCTTTTTCTTGTTATGGTGTCTGTTTTGAGGTTTCTTTCTGAAGTTCCTGCCTGTTCCAGTGTTTTTGGTTCATTGAAACCTAATGATTTACAAACTCCTGCCTCCAGTCTTTTGCAATTCCCAACCTTTGACAGTATGAACATTAGATGTTCATCATTTGGACATTTTTAAATCCCAGCCACAAAAATGAAAGTGAATCCTCAGAAGTTGTTGAAAGGGGCGGGACCAAAACAAAAACAAAGATTCACGTGGAAGAGCAGTCCATCTTTATCATTTTGGAGGAAAAATGACAAATTCTTACTATCCTGAAATTTTTATTAGTGAAATTTGATTACAATTTCACACCACTAAGGACATTGTGCTGGTTTCTTGAGTTGTAATTTTGATCATTGTGTCAGTTAATTAGTCATTGTTTCTTATAAATCCACATAAGCTTTCATGTGCCCTGGAACCAGTGAGCTTTGTAGCTACTCTCTGCACCAACTTCAATCTTACGAACCTTTGCGTATCTTTACAGTCTCACCTGTGCTGTTATTGGACCCCCAGACGACAGGCTCACTCCAGTCACTCCAGAATAAAGATCCTCCACAGTAGTCGGACAGTTGGCTCCGCACTTGCAGCTCGTATTGGAAACTGCTTGAAGGCAAGTTGATGCAGTAACTCTGCCTCCCACTAAGAACTTTAGAGTTCTGGAAAATATAACATATTTCAGAAAGGATGGTAGAAAGAATAGACAAAAAAAAGAAGCTTTTTAAAGCCACCTACCTCCCATTTCCTTTTGTTTTTTCTGAATTGAACTTCACTGTCCACACAGCTTGTAAAAGTCTGGTTCCAGTAAAACCACAGGTTGGAGTCGGCCCCCATTTGGACGGTCAGGTTGGTTGGTGGATTTAGCTTGACTGGTGACAACACAAATATTCACTTATAGAGTCAATGGCAGCTGTACACATTTGGATATCATGGTCTTTCATGTCGAATTAGTATTATTATTTTCTTAGCAAGATGTTATATATTTAAGATATATTATTTCCAATTAAATCAAATTGTCTACCTTTGTCTTTAAGTGTATGTGTATTCCGATATGGCTTGTTTCCACCACTCAGTACAGTATAAAATGTTCTGAATCTATCGCAGGGTTGAGATGCATTGCAGGGTCGGTTACATCCAGTGATCATGTTGTTCTCTCTCAGATAGTCGCTGCAGTCAGTTTCATTACCATCATGGAACCTGGGCATAAATAGCATATTCATTACTGAAAACACTTATTTCAATAATAACACATTCTCCAGTTAGTGTGGATTGGGGAAATGAAAGGACTCAATTTTTTTGGGGAAAAAAAGAGACAGATAGAAAGAAAGAATGAAATATGCATGTTAACTGAAAATCATATATTGATAGTGTGAGTACCTTGATTAAGTTTAAAGTCATAATATTTGATTTCAGAATTTAAGGTCGAGTAAGATAGTTAATAGCATAACGAGTCAGATATCTACTATTATTATTACAATTATTGGCATCTTGTGTTTTATTATAGAAAGATAATTAACAACATGCTAAAGATACATGTTTGAATATGAAATATTTTCTGGCTCCTACTGTAGGTGTTATGATGGTTCAAATTGCACTTTCTGTTATTGATAATAACTTAAAAGGGGGAGATGTCATATGTAACAGAACTAATGTTGCCACAGTAATGTGGAATGTTTTGAGTACCTTGATTACGGAGACACTCTTCTTATACCGGTTTATTAGATGTTGTGTTCTGATCAATAAATAAATATTACGGAGTTGTCTAAATGTTAAGAAAAATATCACTACCCTCATAGCTTCTTGTAAAAGTCCATGGAGATGTCTTTAAGCTGTCGTTCACAGGCAGCATTACATGGCAGAATGTGCTTCACAGTATACTGTTTATATATATATATATATATATATATTTATATATATATATATATATATATATATATATATATATATATATATATATATATATATATATATATATATATATATATATATATATATATATATATATATATACATATATATACAGAACTGCCATCCCACCTTTCCATCCCTTATGTCATTTCATCAATGAATGTGGATTTTATCACCAGAAAAATACTCTCTCACTCACTCATCTTCTTCCGCTTATCCGTTCCCGGGTCGCGGGGGCAGCAGCCTCAGCAGGGATGCCCAGACTTCCCTCACCCCAGACACTTCCTCCAGCTCTTCCGGGGGGAGTCCGAGGCGTTCCCAGGCCAGCCGAGAGACATAGTCTCTCCAGCGTCCTGGGTCTTCCCCAGGGTCTCCTCCCGGTGGGACATGCCTGGAACACCTCCCTAGGGAGGAGGGACATGCCTGGAACACCTCCCTAGGGAGGAGGGACATGTCTGGAACACCTCCCTAGGGAGGAGGGACATGCCTGGAACACCTCCCTAGGGAGGAGGGACATGCCTGGAACACCTCCCTAGGGAGGAGGGACATGCCTGGAACACCTCCCTAGGGAGGAGGGACATGCCTGGAACACCTCCCTAGGGAGGAGGGACATGCCTGAAACACCTCCCCAGGGAGGCGTCCAGGAGGATCCGATACAGATGTCCAAGCCACCTCAGCTGACTCCTCTCAATGTGAAGGAGCAGCGGCTCGACTCCGAGCTCCTCCCGGGTGACCGAACTCCTCACCCTATCTCTAAGGGAGCGTCCAGCCCCCCTGTGGAGGAAACTCATCTCTAAGGGAGGAAACTCATCTCTAAGGGAGCGTCCAGCCACCCTGTGGAGGAAACTCATCTCTAAGGGAGCGTCCAGCCACCCTGTGGAGGAAACTCATCTCTAAGGGAGCGTCCAGCCACCCTGCGGAGGAAACTCATCTCTAAGGGAGGAAACTCATCTCTAAGGGAGCGTCCAGCCACCCTGTGGAGGAAACTCATCTCTAAGGGAGCGTCCAGCCACCCTGTGGAGGAAACTCATCTCTAAGGGAGCGTCCAGCCACCCTGTGGAGGAAACTCATCTCTAAGGGAGCGTCCAGCCACCCTGCGGAGGAAACTCATCTCTAAGGGAGGAAACTCATCTCTAAGGGAGCGTCCAGCCACCCTGCGGAGGAAACTCATCTCTAAGGGAGCGTCCAGCCAGCCTGCGGAGGAAACTCATCTCTAAGGTAGCGTCCAGCCACCCTGCAGAGGAAACTCATCTCTAAGGGAGCGTCCAGCCACCCTGCGGAGGAAACTCATCTCTAAGGGAGCGTCCAGCCACCCTGCGGAGGAAACTCATCTCTAAGGGAGCATCCAGCCACCCTGCAGAGGAAACTCATCTCTAAGGGAGTGTCCAGCCACCCTGCAGAGGAAACTCATCTCTAAGGGAGGAAACTCATCTCTAAGGGAGCGTCCAGCCAGCCTGCGGAGGAAACTCATCTCTAAGGGAGCGTCTAACCACCTTGCGGAGGAAACTCATCTCGGCCGCTTGTATCCGCGATCTTGTCCTTTCGGTCACTACCCAAAGTTCATGACCATAGGTGAGGGTAGGGGCGTAGATTGACCGGTAAATCGAGAGCTTCGCCTTTCGACTCAGCTCCTTCTTCACCACGACGGTCCGGTACATCGACCGCATAACTGCGGACGCTGCACCGATCCGTCTGTCAATCTCACGCCAGAAAAATAACACCAGAAAAATGTGACAATTTTCACCTGTTTCAAGTAAATTTTCACTTGAAATAAGTAGAAAAATCTGCCAGTGGGACAAGATTTATCTTCTCATTACAAGCAATAACATCTTGTTCCACTGGCAGATTTTTCTACTTATTTCAAATGAAAATCTACTTGAAACAGGTGAAAATTGTTGTTTTTTACAGTGATGAGTCTTGTTTTAAGTGTAATGAGATTTTTTTACTAAAATTAGACATTTTAACTAGAAATAAGACAAATATTCTTGTTAAGATTTTGAGTTTTTGTAGTGATCCATTTTACTTATCCTGTGAAGGACAGAGTCATATTGATAAGTTCAGAAAAGTGTTTTTTATTGTTGTGTTTTGATGTATTTGATGTAAGCCCAGTGGATATTTAAAGCTTACAGAAGGCTGCATTTAACTGCTGCTATGTCATTCCTGCAGTATTTCTGCAGCTGTTTTGGTCAGTGCTATTATTTGTAATATATTATATTATTTGTAATCAGCACAAATTATCTGTCCCCATATGATAAAATCCACCATCCCCCCTGATTCTTTTTTACAACTCGAGTACTGAGTATATATATACATATATATATATATATATGTATATATATATGTTACACAAAAATCGGGGATTAAAAACAAGCTAAAGTAAAACTAACTGATCCTAAGTATACAACAAGGGCAATTCACAAAGCAAAAGTTGTGTCATAATAAATAAATAAAACCAAACCCAAAGGACTAAAACACCCACAGGCCATTGAAGCTTCTTATCTTATAATCCTCACATAAAGCTCTTTTTAGGGCACTGGTTCAGTTTGAGAGTAAAAGAGCTCTTTTACTGTCATGCTAAATTCATATAGAAATGGATAAGAAAACATATTTGATACAATACAGATACGAACCAGCTGGAAAAGGTGTAATTGCCCGCTGGAGTCCCTGACTTATTCCAGGAACAGGACACATATTGCTGATGCACTATCAAACACTGCACATCTGTCAGGAACACAAGGGAGAATGGTTTCATAATGAGTATTACATCAAAAATTAGTATGGTTACGTGTATAAAACAAATGATTACATGTCCAATTTTGGTTTATAGCAAATGAATGAATATTGTTTTCTTTGACAACACTGCTGGAGAAAAACACGTAGGTGTGAGTTTGCTTATATGGGGCTTCATGAGTGCAGAAGGAGCTGAAGAAAAGACATCCATGACCCCCTGAATGACTCTGATTGTACCAAAACACAAGCTGCCAATGTGACTCCATGTCTGTAGACGTACATTATGTACTACAAGTGTTGCTGCAGTCTGGACCTCTTTATGGGCCGTTATGTTACTGAGTGTTTCCAACGATGAAGCAACACCGGCCTTGCAGCCATGAACGGATGGAAACATTCTCTAAAAATGACTCAACACAAAAGTGGGCATTCAAAATATTGTTAAACAAAGAAAATACGCGGTTTACTATTTTAATATAGTAAATCTAAGCATTTAGTATTTGTAAAAGTATTGTGAGTACATAGAGAGGATAACTTTTTGCGCTTAAGCAGCATTTGACATTTTAGTGACGCTTTTTATTCTGTATAGGGATCTTTCACCCACACACTCATACACGTACTCACACACTCACACACACACATCACTGAACGAAAGAGAAATGACGTCACGGGGATTCTACAGAAAATGTTCTTAACTGGGAAGTAACACTTGAAACTGAAGGTAATTCAGTCTGATGACTGAACCCTGCTCATATTTCAAGGTTTTATGCCCCCTTCCTAGAACCCAATGCCACTTGTGTTTTTATAAAACATGTAATATATATTGTTATTACTAAATATTTAAAACACTTGATGGTAAAGTTGTAAATAGTGGTGGATCATTAAGAACGAATAGGAAAAAAGCTTATTTAAACCATGACAGCCTAATTTGAAGCATTATGATTTCACCTGCCAACCTTTTTCAAGTATATCCAAACTGAATAAAAAAGGTATAGTAAAAAAACAACAACATTAATGTCATAAGAAGGACATAGTTTGAATATAAATGTGATAAATGCTCCTACCAGGAGGTTCTTTGGCGAACACATGTCCGATCAGACAGAGAAACAGAAGCAGTGCAGTCGACATGATGGCGAATAGAAACAGGATCCTTCAGCTTCGGGGTTTGTCTTTTTCTAAGTTTTTACTTCCTGTCAGATTAGAAAAAAAAGAACTGGAGCTTCCGCACATCGTGCTGTTTGTGTTTAACATGTAGTGACACCTTTACAAAACTCAAACAGCATCCTTTGATGTGAATGATTCCTTTACACTTTAAGCTAAAATTGCCATCATCTACTTTTATAATAGGTTTATTGTTGTTTTACTTTTAGATAAGCAGCCTTTTATTCTGTTAACTATCAGGTAAAAGAGTGACGTTGTCTGAACAGTACTACATGGATCATATGATTTTAGAACATTATTTTAATTATAATGAAATCACAATGGTCAAATCAAGCTTTTCTTTTTTTAAATTAAAAATCAAGTCAAAGCTTTTTACTGCAATTACAAAAGCATCATGCAAAAGCAAAGTTTTGCTGTTACAAGTTAAAACCATAGGATAAAAGTTTTGACTTAAAAGACAGGAATTAAAGGCTAATTAAACATCAAAATGATGTTTTCCAAACATCTGCACTGGCGTCCATCTTCCAGGTGAGATGTGATGGAGCGTAAATGTAAGAGATTCCAGTCTATTTTCTGCCGGCATGGAGAAAATAGACTGGATAGATTTTTGTTTGAAACATTTCTGAGATGTTACTTTGTATATGCTGATCACTCCTTGTTGCTATCTCTCTTGTATCCGCTTTCTCCTTAAATCACCTTTAAATTATAATGTTTAATATCTAGACACATGCACTCCATGTCAACTGTTTGTGAGGGAATCCCCAACGCTCTGCAGAAAGGATTAAAAACTATTCAAATCAAGTTAACTCAATATCTGGAATATTATTTTGAAATTGTTACGTTAAAAGTCAGCAGCTGAATGGTATGACACTGTCAGTGCATTCACTTTCCAAACAGAATCTTGTGGGTTTGATTTCCTGTCAAAGGAAATGCCTGTTTACACTTCATGGTCTTTCGTGTCAGATTAGTAACACTGTTTATTATTTCCTACTGAGATATTATGTCAGTCATATATAATATAGTTGTAAACAAAGAAATAACTTAATAAAATACTACCTGTACAATGATCAAAATGAACATGAGATTTTTGACATGGTCTGTCCATGTTTTATAAAATGTAGACAGACTCTTCAATCATCTTTATTGACGACTGACACAATCTTTTTTTTGAATAAAGAGATTTAAAGTTAACAAATGTCTGTTGTATGATCCTCTGAACTAAGTTGAACATGATACCTATTACTGGTATATTTCGGATGTACATCAAAGCCTTTTCTGAAGTCCTTCTACCCAAAATGTATTCATAGTGAAAATACGTTAAGCTAAAATGCTGAACAAATTAGAATTGCCTGATGAAATTGAGCATTTAATAGAATAAAAAAAATCAGTCTCTGCCTTTTATCCTTTATCAGTTACCAGTAATGCCAGATGAGTCAGAATATTAGATGATTTTAATCTACGTACTTTGACATTTGATTTGATCTCTGACATCATTTGGCTTTAGTTGGTTTTGTACGAACGTAGCCGTAAATGACTAAGATCTTATTGCTAATTTTTTCCTGTTTTCACGAATAAAATGCAGAAAGATTTTTTTGTTTTTGGTTTAATTTTCTCCAGCCACTTTCAATTATTGAAATCTGCTTCTGAACTACATACGTACACATTTGTTGGTACCCTTCCAGAAAAGGAAAAAAAATCTTCTGTGAACAGCAGGGCTTTCCACTAAGGCATAGACTAGCCAGCCATACTAAATAAGTAGCCAGCCGGGGGGTGGGGGGGGCTGTTGGTGGTGGTCACGTCGTAGCCACGATCGTATACAGTGGTCTTAAATGTAGTAGTAATAATAATAATAATAACATATTCATATTTATTTTCATTTATTGAAATAGTAAAAACATAAAATAAAAACAAAACAATAAAATATAGACAACTGAGGAGTCAAGTACAACATTATTAAACAAAAATCCAGAATGCTACCAGTGGTTCACACCGAAAAAACTAGGGATGCACCGAAATGAAAATTGGGGGGCCGAAACTGAAGCGGAATAAAATAAAAAAGACTTGGCTGAATACTGAGTACCGAAAAGCCTACAGAATGCGGTTGTTCACAGTTTTTCATTTATTTTGCCATTTTTTTCACAATTGCATAGATAAAATTGCAATGACATTATTAACAACAAAAACAGTAAACTAATGAGTAGAGCCACTGTCAAGCAGCTGGCGATGCTGTTGCTTAAATGGACCAAAAGGTGGCTCTCTAACATCACAGTTTGTGTACTGTGACTCTGACGCTGGTTAGTAATTAAGGAGTTAAAACTCACTCGCCACTTACGGGACTCAGTAGCCAGCAGAAATGGCAGTAGGAGCATTTATTACATTTATTAACTGTAGTACCGCTATTATGAGAGGTTATTTCTCACAGTATTAGCCTAAAGGGACTTAAGGCTGATTTATGGTCCCGCGTTACACCAACGCAGAGCCTACGGCGTAGGGTACGCGGCCGTACGCACCGTACGGCGCACGTCGCCGCGTACCCTCCGCCGTAGGCTCTGCGTCGATTTAACGCAGAACCATAATTCAGGCTTCACTCACTGCCGCAACGTGTAGCCTCTAGTCATTTCAATGAGAAGCACACCGCAAAACACAGCATTGCATATTCAGCGCTGCACAGAGGCTCCCAAATGGAAATGATTATTGATTTCTTTTAAGATTTTTTTTGGGCTCTAGTGGCCCTTTATTCAAGCTGCAGATATGAAAGGGGAAGAGAGAGAGATCGGGGATGACATGCAGCAAAGGTGCGCAGGCCGGGATTTGAACCTGCGACCGCTGCAGGAGGACTGTAGCCTCATTATATGAGCCGCTGCTTAACCCACTGCGCCACCGAGCGGCCCGGAAATGATTATTGATTTCTGAATGAATAGATAGATACGTCGTTTATTTTTTGCATATTATTATTTTTTCTTTTCTGGCCTGGCGGGGGCTCTCATTGGCCTGGCGGGGCCAAGCCTGTACAATTGTAGGAAACGCTGTATTATCATTATTATTACAACTCACTCGCCATTGCATCTTCTTTTATTCATTAGTGTAACTAATGAAGTGTATGAAAATACACTCTCACGTGTCGCAGGTGGTGCTAATTGAACGCTTGAAGAGAAGACTGGATCACCGGTAGAACGTTTTGGGCTAAACGATGCAACGCGGTTAGGCTTTGTTTTGGCGTTTCTCTTTTTAATATGAACTGATTAAACTGATTTAATTTTGCAGTGGATAGCCTGAGTAAGTAAGGACTACCGTTTTTATGGTGACAAAAGAATCATCTGGTGAGCTCTGCTTGTTGATCCGAGTTCCGACACATTCACTCCGCTGAGCGCGCACACACACACGCACACACGCACACACACACGCACACACGCACACACACACGCACACACACACGCACACACGCACACACACACGCACACACACACGCACACACGCACACACACACGCACACACACACGCACACACGCACGCACACACGCACACACACACACGCACACACGCACACACACACGCACACACACACGCACACACGCACACACACACGCACACACACACGCACACACGCACACACGCACGCACACACGCACACACACACGCACACACGCACACACACACGCACACACGCACACACGCACGCACACACGCACACACACACGCACACACACACGCACGCACGCAGAGCCGGATTAAATAAATGGACTACACTAGGCAGACTGTGATTTTCGGGCCCCCCTCCATCGATGTTATTTATGAAATCTTAAACTTACCAAAGTTACTAATAAAACTTAATTCACATTTTACATAGCAAAGTCATAGTCAAGTTGGTTCTTTGTATTCCAAAATAAGTCATGTGTTGTATATTAAACAGTCTATCAGACTATTTTTAGATTTTTATTATTTATACGTTATTACAATGCTCTATTAAATGCTATTAAATTATCCTTATCTTATCGATTGTGAGCATTTTGCAGAAAATCTTAATTAAATGTGTTGATTAAATTGAATAGTTAAATAAGAAGTCAAATCTACAAAGACCAATACAATTTGCAGTAAGACAAAGTGTGCTGTAGTATGTATGTCTGTATGTGTATATGTATGTATGTGTATGCGTATGCAGAGCCGTTAGAGAGATTTGCGAGGCCCTGTGTGAAATAGCCAGGGTGGCCCTCGCGCGTGAGTGTAGCGAGCGCGCGCAAAATTTTTGGGTTTTTCGGGTCGGATCAGGTGTCTCTATGCGCAATTTTAACTCTCCAATTAGCAAAATACTGGATACCTTCCCCTGCCTCATCATCATCTGGGCTTACCTCGACGCGGGGCCCCACGGCTGCTTGAGACCCGAGCGGATCGGTGATTTTTGTAACAAATTTATCAAACGTGCCTTTCAGAGAGGCATTAAACTCTTCCATTGTCTTTAGTTTTTTTCTTTTTTCATCCCCTGATCGAAATTTCCTGAATCTGTCTCGTTTTCTCGACATTGTGTGACAGTTTGTTCCACCTCCACCCGTCTGGATCAGAGCAGCTTGTGTCTGCGCTTGGTCTGATCATTGGATTGAACAACAGACACGCGTCATCATTGCACATATATTTATTGATATGCACAGACTAGTACACATTTAGGTCTGTAATGGAACGTGACTGTTGATATTTATAAAGAAAAAAAAAAAAAATAGGGGAAAAAAAAACGGCCCATAGCGCCAGGCCCCTTGGGGCGCCAGGCCCCTTGGGGCGCCAGGCCCCTTGGGGCGCCAGGCCCCTTGGGGCGCCAGGCCCCTTGGGGCGCCAGGCCCCGTGCGGTCGCACGGATCGCACATCCCTTGCGGTGGCCCTGTGCGTATGTATGCGTATATATATATATGTATGTATACTAAATATAGTAATAATGCACATATATATATGCCTTAGGTTTTTACCGGCATGTTATCAACCATTAATATGTGTGCAGACAAAAAAAAAAAAAAAAAAAAAAAAATTTTTTTTTTTTTTTTTTTTTTTTTTTCCCCTCTGTCTGGGCCCCCCCCCTGTCGGGCCCTAGGCACGTGCCTACTCTGCCTCTCCGTTAATCCGGCTCTGCACGCACGCACACACGCACGCACACACCGCATGTCGGGGCCGCGGAGTTTCTCTATGAAGTCGGCGGTGATCAGAGTAATTTGTGGTACAAGCAGAGCGAATCACAACTTTAATGAGTGCGGTTCAGTTTGACATTATTGTCAGTCTATGAGAAAAACATTTAATTTTATTAAAATCGAAAAATAATATTTATAGGCTATAAAAATAAGCGTCATTAAAGTAGCCGGCTGGACCTAATCGAGTAGTCGGCTATATGGCCGGCAGCCAGTGAAAAAACTTGACATTTGCAAAAGCAATCATAGAGGATAATTTACTGAACATTGAGTAAACAAAGTCAGACATTGCTTTTGAATTGTGATTCAAAAGAATAATTTAGGAAACAAAAAAAAAAACCTTTAGAAAGGATTTAAAATACTTTGACCACCATGACATGTTAAACTAAAGTCTGTCCTGTAATTAACATCACACATGTCTTCCGCCTCGAGTCAGTCAGTCTTCTTTTAAAAGGATAAATTTCATCATTTTGCTGTTTGGTATGATGGGGTTCACCATACTGAAAAATTAACCAGGTTACCAAACAGACTGGAATAACTTCCAAACATATTCAAGGTGAAATCAAAGGTCAAGATACATCAGTGTCAGATCGCTGTCACTGTCACATTTTGAGAAAATACAGCTCATGTAATAGACAATTTAAATTACTTTACATTAAACATAAAAGTATGACAGTAACATGGAAAAGAAACATTGAAAGAGAGTTTACAGAGAAGGGTCAGAGAATGAGAAAATGTCCAGTGAGCTGCAGTTCTGTGGGTTCAAATACCTTGTTGTTGCCAGAGGTCAGAGGAGAACGGCTAGACAGGTTGGAGCTGATAGAAAAGCAACAGTAACTCAAATAACCACTCGTTACAACCGAGTTATGCAGAAGAGCATCTCTGAACACACAACACTGGAACCTTGAGGTAGATGGACTGCAGCAGCAGCAGAACCACACCTGCCACTGCTGTCAGCTAACAACAGGAAACTGAGGCTACAATTCACACAGGCTCAGAACTGGACAACAGAAGAACGAAAACGTTGCCTGGTCTGATGAGTCTCCATTTCTGCTACCACATTTGGATGGTAAGGCAGCGCCGTCGTATAGGGGGGAAAGGTGGTGACAATTACAAGGGCCCACAGCCCACAAGGGCCCACACAGTCACCAGATCTCAGTCCAATACAGCGCCTTTGGGATGTGGTGGAACGGGAGATTCACATCATGGATCTGCAGCAACTACGTGATGCTATCAATATGGACCAAACTCTGAGGAATGTTTCCAGGACCTTGTTGAATCTACGCCACGAAGGATTAAGGCAGTTGTGAAGGCAAAATGGGCTCCAACCCGGTACTAGCAAGGCGTACCTTGATTTTTGCATGCTACCTTGAGCACAAAGAGTTCCCTGCCTTCAGTGCCAAAATCCCATCCCCTATGTTGACTCAACATGCTAACAGGCTAGCAACATCCATAGACTAAAATTACTGGGCAAATCCTCCATGATGTCACCCGTAGGTTTTCTGAAGAGTGGTTTTGAATTAATGCCAAGAATGACCACTTTTTGTTACACAAAGTGACCAATGGGGGCTTTCTTCAATCTGCATTGACCCCCATGTTAAAATGTTAGCAGAAATAGACATGTACAGCATGTTATTTTTTTTTGTCATATATTTTTTTTTGTTTGTTTTACTTGTGTAACACTGAACACTTAGGCCCTGATTTACTAAAGGTTTGCGTGTGTAAAAACGTGTGCAAACTTGACAGCACCCGCAAACCAATGTGCAAGCTGATCTACTAACAGCGTGCAAAGAGGACTGCGCCTCTCAAATGCGCAAAATAGCACACGCAATTAATTTAGTACTTTTGCCCTGATGAATAATCAATATGGGGCGTACCCGCCAGAAATTGCTAAATACAGGGAGGGGAAGATGCAAATAGGTTTATTTACCACACGCAATGAGATTTACCAAGCCTGAAAGTAATTGCGCGTATTGTGATTGCGTCTGTATTTAATACGTTCGAAAGGAAGGTGCTAATCTGCTGCTGCTGTTATTGTGGCAAGGAGGCGACATCCAAAATCAAAGAATACACAGAGAGAGTTTTTATTCTGCTGCATGCTATTTTAAAAATGGTTGCACAAGTTTTATTAAAGGCCACTTTTTCTTTAGTTCTCCGCCTTATATCTTGCCACCTTCTTTTATTGTGCCCCCCTCCACTCGCCCACAAGCAGGCCAAGCCTTTGTGCCAAAACTTTGTATTTTATTGATTACTTATCTTATTGAATGTGAAATCATCCTTCGTAAATTACATTTAATTAAAACCCGTGCTTATTAATCACAAAACACAGGTTAAACATCATGACCAAATCCGCTCCGACCCGGTGTGTCAGGATCAGCGCAGACAGACTGCAGCTTCGCCTGAATTATGGTTCCGCGTTAAATCGACGGCGTAGCCGACAGCGTAGGGTCGCGGTGCGGTGTGCGTCGCTGCGTACCCTACGCCGTCCTTTCTGCGTTGGTGTGACGCGGAACCATAAATCAGCCAGTCAGAGAGCAAGGGGTTGGGGGAGCTGGGTTGATGTTGATCCGCGGACCAAACTTGTTTAGGAGCATCAAACTCACTCTTATCTACGCTGAAATAACGTTAAAATATAAAGAAGGCTTCCCAAAGTGTGGTCTATGGTGAAATAGGAAAATTAAGATGTGCAACTCTTCTAAAGGTGACACATGCATTTAATTGACTTCATGGCGCCAGCCTTGGCGTTTATTATTACGCAAATGTGGAATGTTTGGGTCTGTCTAATTTCGTCAAATTAAATTTGGAGATTCACCGTTCACATTTTTATGTGTATGCGTTGTATGAGAGAGAGATGGAGAGGGCGAGGGAGGGAGGGAGAGACGTGGCCTGTACGTCGTTGTTTTTTGTTTTTTTGCAGTTTGGGTGCACAATACACTTGTGTGTGTGTGTATTAAAAAGAGATTTTGCAGTATGTTGTGTAATTGAAACTGGTTTGCTGTGATCGTTGATGGCAAACTCATATTAAGCATTTACATCGCGGGTTATTATGTGCCCCCCAATTAGATCTGTTCTGCCGCCGACTCTGTTTTAACCTCATCTGCCGTTCTTTTTGTCTTATAACTGCATTTATTCTATCGCAGATTTTCTCCGATATTGCGTTTCTTTTGGTAATGTTTAAATTTCTTTGCTGTAGTTCATGAATGTGTTTATTTGCCTCTTCCACTAATATTTCTAACTCCACCGCGTCAAATTTCATTTTGCGCTTGCGACTATATCCTGCTTTCCATCCAGACTCTCCATGGTGCAAAGTTTGCGCCGCAAACCCTAAGACGCGCAACACCTCATTTAAATACTGCTGTTTGCACCTGTTATCAATTGCGCACGCAATCTTAGTTGATCACCCACAAAACACAGCACGTGCAAACTTTTTCAGTGCACACGCAATTTAGTACTCTTTATTTAGGATCTTAGTAAATCGGGCCCATAGTTGATGTAAATAGATTTATCTTTCAAAAAGGGGTGTGTTTGGGGGAAATGGGTGGGGGGGTGGGGGGGCTTGGGGGTAAATACAAATTTACACTCAAATGTCGAATGAGATGTAAAAGCACTAATATAATGTGACAGAAATAGTCAAGATGAAAAAGTGAGTCAATAACATGCTTGAATAGTATACAATAAAACAAACTGGCTGGCACAGGTAATTACAAATTAGTACCAATATCATTGCATGCTGAACATCAGGGTGGACATTGCAATTGTACTTTTTTCACTTCGTTGAAAAAAGATGATAAGGGAGTGTTGTAGGGATTGCCTGTACAGTTTAATAAAAGCGAAAGTTTATAAAGTTATAAACCTTTTATGTAGAGTATTGGCAGATATTATATGCACCATGAAGAGCTAAAATGTGTTAGCTATTAAGTATAATTAGAAAAATGATTCATGAACAGTTCTACTTAAAGGAGCATGAGGCTCCTTTTAAGAAATGAGACTCTCTAGCGCCACCCTTCACCACGACGGCCGTCGGGGGTACTGCAGCCAACAGTGAAGCCGGCACGGGAGAACGGGGAGAACGCGCATGCAGCGTCATGTGACGTCACATCCGCAGCCCAGCGCGGGAAATTTGGGCCCGAATTGCAGCACATTTTGCAGCACACAGCCTGTTCAAGGCAACGGAGAGATACACTAGAGGAAACATTCTTTTGGGTTTGGAACGCTTCATCTGACGTTATTACTAGAAAACTTAAAACGTATACGAATTTTTTTCATAAATCCTGTTTTTTCAGTGTTTTCAGTGCAGCCGTTTAGTCTGGTTGTTTCCTTTAAAAAAAAAAAAAAAAAAAAGTTGCTGCTCTGCTGAAGATTAACTTTCTGTAACCAATGCTGCAAAGGCAGGTTTTGGAGCCAAACCTTAAAGTTTACAATATCATGAGAATATTTTCACATCTAAAATCAGCAAAAGAAGAAAGCTCTAATGCAGCCAAAGTGAACATTCCTCAATACAAAACAATAAAGAAGTTCATCTGGTGCATCAAATATCAAGTGCCCTATTATACCTTAAACCTTAAAGAACAAAACATTTAATTCAAACAAATTGCGAAGATACTGATGCCCTACTGTATGCACAACAGAGATACAAGATATTGGTAAAAGCTCATCATACAATTCAGAGGTAATTTGTTTTATTTAAAAAATGTTAACCACTACTTTCTGTTAAATGTCTCAATTATTTTCACCTCTCAGCTGAAGCAATTAGACTATTGGAGCACAGATCCTTTATTAATTTTCCAACCCTTGTAGTCAAGCAGGAGAAAGTCTTGATTTTTCATTTTGGACAAACCCAACCCTGACTGAGATGGACCTGAAACAGATACTAATCATTTTCAGTTGACATTTTGGAGGAGGAAAAGGCGGTGGATGGGTCCTCCTGGTCGTTCACAGCGATGGAGACGGAGCAGTCGGTTTGGTCGGTGGTGACAGAAAGACCGGAGCTGTCAGAGCTGTCAGAGCTGTCAGAGCTCTCGTTGTCAGACGGAGATATGTAGATGTACTCGCGCACAGGGCAGGCTCGCTCATTGTAGGTGGCCTTGACATCCTCTTTCAGGCCTTTGGACAACTGAAACCAATCCTAAACAGACAGAAAAGAATTAGCAGTTTATCACCTGGTTTGACTGTACATCACCAATTGTTCATTAAACATACTAAAAATGACTCCTATAGGGACAAATTTGTGCTTTTATTGATAAGCGAGTCTGATGGTTCAGCTCCTCAGTCTGGATTGATACCTCTTTACTGTCAAACAGATTGGATACCATTAATGTCTGTTTAAAATGTGATGCAATTGGTTGATATGATGGACAATGCAAAGGTAGCAAATCTAGGAGCTTAGGAGCAGGATTCAAACCATTTTATCATATACTTTTTACAGAAGAGGCAGGAACATAGAGTGACTTATAAGAGAGGAGGTAGGAGCACACAGGTGGACTACATCTTGTCTAGATGACATAACCTGAATGAGATCAGTGCCTGCAAAGTAGCTGTGGGTGAGAGTGTTGTAAGAGAGCATAGGGTGGTGGGGAATAGGACAAAGGCAGAGCAGAGGGGCAAGCTGAAAAATGAAGAGTGTTGTGTGGTTTTCAGAGAGTTGAAACCATCTCTGGATGGTCAGGAGGTGCTTCATGACGACTGGACAACATACAGCTAATGTGATCGGGAAGACGGGTGAGAGTAATTTGTTTGACATCTGGTTGGAAAGCAGACAAGGAGAATTGGTGGTGGAATGAGGTAGTGCAGTAGCATGTATAGAGAAACATGTTAGCTAAGAAGTGGGACACTGAGGACTGAAGAGAGTAGACAGGAGTACAGAGAGATGCAGCCTAAGGTGAAGGTAGAAGTGTCAAAACAAAGGGCGTACAATGATTTGTATGCTAGGTTGGACAGGAAGGGAGAGAATGATTCATACACGTTAACAATTCAGTGTGACAGACAGGAAATATGTGCATTGAGAGGGAAATGTATTGACAGGTGCTAGACGTGTGATGGGGAAATGAAAATGAAAGACAACGAAGACTGGAAGAAGTGACTATTCTGGACTAGAAGGTAGCAAAGATTATTAATGCTGATGGAGGGCATTCGAGAAAATGAAGAGTGGAAAGACAGTTGGTCCTGATGACATACCTGTGGCAATATGGAAGTCCCTAAGAGAGATGGCAGTTAGGTTTTTGACTAGGGCATTCCACAAGATCTTTGAGGGTGAGAAAATGCCTAAACAATGGAGATGAAGTGTGCTGGTGCTATTTTTGAAGAACAAGGGATATGTGGAGAGTTGTGGCAAGTACAGCAGAATAAAGTAGTTGAACAATGAAGTGATGAAAGTAAGGTAGAGCGAGGGCTAAAGTGAGCCTTTGTGAACAGTAGTATGGTTTCATGCAGAAAATGAGTACTACGGATTAAATATTTGCTTTGAGGATGTTGATAGAGAAGTACAGAAGTCAGAGGGAGCTGCATTGTTTCTTTAAACCTTGAGAAAGCATATGACAGGGTGCTGAAAGAGCTATTGTATTGTATGAGGACGTCTGGAATAGTAAAAACGTATGTTGGAATGATACAGGACATGTAGCATAATCTTCGCGGTAGATATGCTGCTATAGGCTTATGCTGCAGGGGGGCACTGACATGATCCACTGGGCGGTGCCTCTCACCCTTCTTCTGCTCTCCTTTTCCCTTTCTCTCTTCTCCATTTCCATTTTTATTCATTATACATATCTCATTGTCACGGTCTGAGGTTGAGTGGGTGTGTCTGGCTCCTCCCCCCCTACCTGACAACACCTGCAATCACTCTGGTGCAATCATGCCCACAGCAGTTAAGCCTCAGTCCCTCTTCAGTCCATGCCAGATTGTCTTGTGTTCTCCAAGCCTTCAGTCGTCTTTCAAGCCAAGTAAGTTTTTCAAGTTTTTGACCTTTTTGACCTTTTGATCTTTTTCTGCCCCCAGACCACGTTTTTGCCTAAGCCTTTGCCGTTACCTCTGCCTTCGCTGACAGCCTTTTTGGACTTTGACCTTTGCCTGCACCTCATCAGAGTTTTGCCTGATCCTTGCTTGCCTTGATTTTGTTCAATAAATCTTTTGAACAGTTTTCCCTTGGTGACTGCATTTGTGTCCATTCCTGAAGTGCCTGACAGAACAATCTGGCCACCATGGACACAGCAGACATGAACGCCCTGCAAGCAGCGGTTTCCGAACATGGAGCCATTCTGGGATCCCAACAACAGACCCTACGTAAGGTAGACAACAACCTGACTACTTTGGCTAATTCAATTCAAACTCTCAACAATCAGATACAACAACTGCAGGCTTCCTCGTCTTCTGCTGCTGCTCACGCCCCTTCCAGTCAGGATTATGTACGTCAGCCTGCTGCCAGAGAGCCCAAGCTACCCCCACCTCAACCTTACAATGGTGAGCCTGGAACCTGTCGTTCCTTTTTGTCTCAGTGTTAACTGATTTTTGAGCTGCAGGCCTCTGCTTTTCCTACTGAGCGCTCACGTGTAGCCTATATAATCACGTTACTCACTGGCAAGGCAAGGGAGTGGGGAACAGCTATGTGGGATTCTGAAGACCCTTTTTGTGATGACTACAACAGATTTGCTGATGAAATGAAGGAGGTTTTTGATCGTTCTGTTACGGGCAGAGATGCTGCCAAGCAGCTACTCCAACTTAAGCAAGGCAGCAGGTCTGTTTTTGATTATGCCATTGATTTCCTCATGTGGCTGGGGGCATACTGCATTGTTTGATGCTTTTTTGAATGGACTTTCTGACACTGTAAAGGATGAACTGGTGTCTCAGGACCTGCCTGAGGACTTCAAGGAGCTGGTGAAGCTGGCTGGCAGGATTGATGCTCGACTAAGGGAACGGCGCTCTGAGAGAGGTTCATTCCGCCCTCGTCCCTGGCTTACCGCTGCCCCCTCATTACCAGCACCTCTAGAGGCAGCCCCTCCTCCAGAACCCATGCAGCTTGATCGTGCAAACAGACTTGGAACACTAGAGCACCCCATGGGGTGATTTGGAACTTAGTGACAGTCATGCCAAATGCCCGATGGGGACATTTGGCCACAGATCACATCCAACTGTAAATTAATTTTCATCTGTCACTTGACTTGTGCCTTTTGCACCTTGAATTTATGGTATAAAAGTCTTGTCGTCGAGCCACTCTGGGTCGGCATATCAAACAGACACTCGTCTGTGTAGATGTGCTCACCGCCGGCTACTGAATAAAAACTCACTATACCACAAAGCAGACTTCTGAACTGGTTCTGATAAATTCCTCAACAATTGCTACTGTCGGATGGTGCTCATCCCCTCACAGCCCTAATAGACTCTGGCGCTGATGAAAGTTTCATCTGTGCTACCACAGCTCGTCAGTTAAAGGTCCCTGTGCTTCCCTTGAAGCAGCCCGTATTGACTCGTGCAATTGATGGACGGAGTCTCACGTATATCACTCATGTCACAGAGCCTGTTGCATTGCGGATTTCTGGTAATCACAATGAATGCATATCTTTTCATGTAATGGATAAACTTCATGTCCGTATTGTCCTAGGCTTTCCCTGGCTGTCAGTTCACAATCCTCATGTTACCTGGGCTGATAACACAATTATGAGTTGGAGTCCATTTTGCCATTCTCACTGCTTAACCTCTGCTGCCACCTCTCTCTCCCTGGAGCCAGATAGGACTGAGGAGTTCCCAGACTTGTCATCGGTCCCTCCTGAGTACCTGGACTTAAAGACTGTTTTTAGTAAGTCCCGTGCTGTCTCCCTTCCTCCTCACAGGCCTTATGACTGTTCGATTGACCTCCTGGAGGGAGCCATGCCCCCCAAGGGGCGCCTCTATTCTCTTTCACCTACAGAAACCAATGCGATGAACAAGTACATCTCAGAGTCCCTGGCCGCTGGCATAATCCGCCCATCGTCCTCCCCGGCTGGTGCAGGCTTCTTCTTTGTTGGAAAGAAGGATGGAGGACTCAGGCCATGCATCGATTTCAGAGGTTTAAATGATATCACTGTGAAAAATCGTTACCCATTGCCACTCATGTCTACAGCCTTTGAATTATTGCAAGGTGCTAAAGTCTTCATTAAACTTGACCTGCGTAATGCCTACCACCTGGTGAGGATAAAGGAGGGAGATGAATGGAAGACAGCCTTCAACACTCCCACAGGGCATTATGAATATCTTGTTTTGCCTTTTGGTTTGAATAATGCCCCTGCTGTTTTTCAGGCCTTGGTCAATGATGTGCTGAGAGACATGGTCAATCGTTTTGTTTTCTGTTATTTAGATGACATTTTGATTTTCTCTTCCTCCCTCGAACAACACAGACATCATGTCCGGCAGGTCCTCCAACGACTCCTGGAAAACCGTCTCTTTGTGAAGGCAGAGAAATGCGAGTTCCACCAGAGCAAAATGTCATTTTTGGACACATTGTGAGTGCAGGCCAAGTTCATGTGGACCCCTCCAAGGTTAAGGCAGTCACTGATTGGCCCACCCCGACCATGAGGCGTGACCTCCAAGGCTTTTTGGGTTTCGCCAATTTTTACCATGACAATTTTTTCATGTTCTGGACGCTATATAAATAAAATTGAATTGAATGTATGGGAGCTGTGATCAATGGCAAGGTGTGACAGTGGGTTTCAAAGTGGAGGTGGGACGGCATCAAGGATCAGCTCTGAGCCCCTTCGTGTTTGCTATGGTGAAGTACAAGCTGACAGATAAAGTTGGACTGAAATCTCCACGGTGTATGATGTTTGCAGAGATTATTTTAATCAGTAGTGAGAGCAGGGAGCAGGAGGAGGAAACTCTAATGAGATGGAAGTCTGACCTTGTTAGAATAATTGTAACACATGTTATCTTTGCTGATATAGCAGATGTGTAAAAGCTTTTGAGAAAGCGCTACTGAATGTAGGTGGTGAATTTTAGTGCAGCTTTAGAATGTTCCCGGATCACTCACGATTGAAACCAACTATTACTATTCTCCATTGTGTTGAATCTCGTGCTCAAATGCCAAAGCTATGAATGACATTGTTGCTGCGTCTATGAAGATAAGATTATAAAGAAGTGACACAAACTGTGCGTGTATGTAGAAACTGTCTCCCCTTGTAGCAAGTAAAACTAAGTAACATGTATGGTGTTTTTCTTCACTCCTCTTTATGTTTGCAGTATAAGAAAAACCTTTCCCACATTTTTGTCTTTAGAGCTGGATTGCAAGACATCCAGTTTTCGGGGAGGTGGTTCCGGATAATTAAAGACTGTGTACAGCCCTCAGGAACCCAAAGACCAAAGCCCGGCGATGTGAATTCTACGGTCGGCCAGTTCACCTGTGCTGCGCCCGGGGACTGGATTGACACAATCTGAACTGTACTTCAGAGAGCAACTGACGAAAAACAGGTATGACATGAAAGATGGGTGATGATAAGTCTCAAAATAGAAAAGGTGGAGAGACTATGGGCCCGATTTACTAAGATCCTAAATAAAGAGTACTAAATTGCGTGTGCACTGAAAAAGTTTGCGCGTGCTGTTGTTGTGTGTTTTGCAGGTGATCAACTAAGATTGCGTGCGCAATTGATAACAGGTGCAAACAGCAGTATTTAAATGAGGTGTTGCGCGTCTTACGGTTTGCTGCGCAAACTTTGCGCCATGGTGAGTCTGGATGGAAAGCAGGATAGAGTCGCAAGCGCAAAATGAAATTTGACGAGTTGGAGTTAGAGATATTAGAGGAAGAGGCAAATTGTTGTGCCGTATTCAGCACCCCTGCCGTGAAAAGCACCCCCTCATATATTCAATGATAAGTAGACCAAGAAAAAAAACAACACACTGACACTTCAATATATTTATATATACACACTCACACAAACACATACTTAGGAGTTTATATTATATATATTTACAAATATTATGGAAGACAACACAATAAGCAGGCTATTAATTAATTACATCAATAACCATTTACCCGATTTTTGTTATGTGTGACTGTGATTGTGGGAAAGTATGACTATTGTGGAATCCATGAGCGCATTTAAACATGAATCATTAACACAAAACTGGACGCTAAACAGAACATGACACGGAATAAGAATATCATTTTTGTCAGACGAGGGGGTGCTTTTCAGGGCATGGGTGCTGAATACGGCACAACACCGGGGTATGACAACTGCAGAACAGGCGCACAATGAGAAACACTTTTTTCTCCATGAAAACACGTGATTTATTTATTATCACAAATAAAAAAAGGAAAGTGCCTCCTGTGGCAACCTTTTGCTGAATAATACTCGATTTAACATTCAAATAAAATATTTCTCCTTTTGCATGTGGAGATTAGCACCTTCCTTTCGAACGTATTAAATACAGACGCAATCACAATCCCCGCAAAAACTTTCAGGCTTGGTAAATCTCATTGCGGGTGGTAAATGGACCAATTTGCATCTTCCCCTCCCAGTATTTAGTGAGTTTCTGGCGGGTACGCCCCATATTGATTATTCATCAGGGCAAAAGTACTAAATGAATTGCGTGTGCTATTTTGCGCATTTGAGAGGCGCAGTCCTCTTTGCACGCTGTTAGTAGCTAGTCAGCTGGCACTTTGGTTTGCGGGTGCTGTCAAGTTTGCACACGTTTTTACACATGCAAACCTTTAGTAAATCGGGCCCTATGTCTCTTGGCTGGACTGGGAACGTCTCGGACTCCCCTGGGAAGAGCTGGAGGAAGTGTCTAGGGTGAGGGAAGTCTGGGCATCTCTGTTGAGGCTACTGCCCCCGCGACCCGGTTCCGGATAAGCGGTGGAAAATGCATGGATGGATGGATGGATTAATGTCCATGGCCCTGCCCCTTCTCAACCTTTCCCCCGACCCTGAAACTAACCTGGGGCTTGCTGATTGGGCTGGAGCTTCGGGAGCTGCGTGCTGGCCTGCGTTTCCCCACCACTGGTCATCCCATTGCTGCTTCCACCTGCCTGCGGTCCCCACCCCTGGTCATCCCGTTGCTGCTTCCCCATGCCTGCGGTCCCCATCCCCGGTCATCCCGCTGCTGCTTCCACCGGCCTGCTGTGCTGTTGATGTCCCCGACCCCCACTCTGGTGGGTGTAGCCCTACGGCGTAGCTGTGGCAACAGAGCCTGCACGGCACCGCAGTGCTCCGCCAGCCGCACCGGCGCTCTCCGCTCTTGCCGGGATGGAGATGCCTCCATCCCCACGGACCCCCATACTGCTTCCAAGCCGGAGCTGCTGCGGCTCTTCAGTGCGGCTTCACGTGTCCCCGCGGGCTGCTGCTGCTGGGCGGAGAGTCCTACAGCAGCAGCCCGGACCGACGCTCTGCTCCCCGCTCTCACACACAGCAGGACCGAGCCGCTCTGGAAATAACTACATAATAACTACATACTGGGGGTCCGTGGCAGAGGGGAGGGAGGGGGGTTATACTGGGACACTGTGAGCCCAATAGGACCCGTGGGAAGTGGACACGTCGGGGTGGAAGCGAGTGCGCGCATGGGACAGGGGGAGGGGGGCGTGGGCAGCATGAAGGCATCTGATTGGTTCTTTCCCTCCCTGCCAAGCCTCTGGTCCTGGACCAATCCGTTTCATTCGGACCGAATGAAACGGATTGGTTAGAGTTTTTTACAGGATTAAAGCTGGGAGGGGGCGGTTTTTACCTGCCGTTGTTCATGTAATAATTGCTCGGGGGTTTATGTTCTGGGTCTCTGGAAAGCGTCTAGAGACAACTTTTGTTGTATTAGACGCTATATACCGTAAATAAAATTGAATTGAATTGAAATTGAATGTCCCAGCCTAATGACATGAAAGGTGGGTTAAAGTCCCAGCCTAAAAATAGAAGAAAGAAAAACTGCAGTAGGAATAAAAGTAAAACAGTCTGAAACCATGCGGTGAAAACAAACGGCTAAAAGTAAAAGGGAAGTGAATTTGAACAGTGTGAAAGTGAATCAGTTGAAGCAGACAGCCTGAAACCACACGGTGCTCAACGTACAGCTGTTGTCAGTAGACTGACAAAAACTCTTTAAGGGTCTAGGTGGTGATGGCGAGGAGTTTAAAACTCCTCGCCATGCCTGCTCTTGGGATAGTGGAAAGTGGAAAAACTGGGCGTCACGTCACGTCATATAAAACCTTTTGCAAGACCTGATGGCTCCTGATGTTCCTAACAGAGCTCTCCGTTCTCAGAGTGCAGGTTTACTCGTAGTTCCTAGAGTATCCAAATGTAAATTTGGAGGACGGGTGTTCTGCTATCAGGAACCGTTACTATGGAACCAACTTCCAATCTGGGTTAAGGAGGCTGACACCACCTCGACCTAACGGTCGTCAAAGTCTGGATAGTTCTGTTGATGACCAAGCTCCTCATATCACGGTTTGATAAAAAAAAGGGACACATCTAAAACATTCAGGACACCAGCCCTCGAGGACTGGACTACCCCTGCTCTAGGTAGTGTAAACTCTAGTGTGTTAGGACCAGTAGTCATAGCTGCAGCTATAGCACAAGACTATAATAGTTAGTCTCAAATATAGCTTTGCGGTAGATATGCTGCTATAGGCCTATGCTGCAGGGGGGCACCGACATGATCTACTGGGCGGTGCCTCTCGACCTTCTTCTCTTCTCCTCTTCCATTTTTTATTTATTATAAGTATCTCAGCCATAATTGTTGTCCATCATTCTTGTAGTTTGTTGTGTTTATGAAAACACGGACGCTCCTGGCTGTGGTTTTACAGAGGAGCTTTACTTTTTTCTGGATGATGCATGCATTAAATCCCGGAGGCAATGCTGAACCTCATAGAGACCCCCGCAGCCAGCGCCACGGACCCGGGTCCCCACTCGGGCAGCTCCGGGGATCCTCTGCCCCCCGACGCCGGCTCCCCGCATCCTGTCTGCTCCTGTTCCGGCTCCCCGCATCCTGTCTGCTCCTGTCCCGGCTCCCCGCATCCTGTCTGCTCCTGTCCCGGCTCCCCGCATCCTGTCTGCTCCTGTCCCGGCTCCCCGCATCCTGTCTGCTCCTGTCCCGGCTCCCCGCATCCTGTCTGCTCCTGTTCCGGCTCCCCACATGCTGTCTGCTCCTGTTCCGGCTCCCCGCATGCTGCCTGCTCCTGTTCTGGCTCCCCGCATCCTGTCTGCCCAAGTCCCCGAGCCCTGTCAAGTCCCCGAGCCCTGTCAAGTTCCCGAGCCACGCCAAGTCCCCGAGCCACGCCAAGAATCCCCGTCACGGCCCCCGCCAAGACCCAGGCCTAGGCCTCGGGGACGCCCCCCCGAGCTGTCTCGCTGGTCTGCTCGGTCCCGAGGTCGGCCCCCGGAACTTTGGCCGTGTGTGGCTTGGGCCCTCCTCCAGGCCCCCTCCGCCCACCCTGGGTTAGGACTCTGGGGACATCTGGGATCTGTCCCTTGAGGGGGGGGTACTGTCAGGGTTTGACACTTCCCCCCCAGTTTTTGACTTTCAGTTTCTGTCTTGCCCCGCCTGTGTCCCATCTGCCCTGATTGTGTCTGCACCTGTGTCTCGTCATGTCTCGTTATCCCTTCAGTATATCTTGTCTTGTCATTCCTTGGTTCCCTGTCAGTCCGTACTGGTTCTCCCTCCATGTCTCCTCGTTGTTTTTTCCTGTTCCTGGTTTTTGTGTTTTTGATCCTGCTCTGCAGCGCTTTGTTTTTGCCCTTTTGGAATTAAACCCTTTTGTTTTTGAGAACTCCTGCCTCTGGCCTCCCTCTCTCTCCTGCACTTGGGTCCTGAGAAAACCACACCTTAACAGCATTGATGTCACTTTCCCACTGGACCACGCCCCCTTACTCGCACTGAGTGGCAAAAATGGCTGCAACTAGTAGGAGAAACTGTGGAAAAGACAGGATAACAGACGATTATCGGCTTAAAGCAGCACTATGTAACTTTTCCACCTTAATATCATATTTCCAGAGTCATTGTGATGGTACATCAACTTCCAACAGGTTTAATGACACCTCTGTCATGGTCTGGGGGGGTCTGTATCACCTTCACTGGCACTAAGTAACTTTGAGGAGCATGGTAGGAACCCTGCCACAATAAAAAACTACACATTTTATACGGTTTTGACTGCTTTACGGCATACGTCACTTCCCCCTCCTTCCCGATTCGCAGTCGAGACGAAAATGGGCGGGGCTTGGAGCACAGCTCCGCAGAAGCTGGTAACCCGTTGCTGTGTTGTGGCTGCAGCAGCTCCACACACAACAGACGTGGGGAAAAGATCGCTAATGGTTTAACTTTTCACCGCTTTCCTGCTCGGAGGCAGAACCACGGAGGCCGGCCAATTATCTGAGATAACAAATTAAAAGAGTAAAAGAGTCGTCGGCTCGGTTGGATCGCGGCTGTAACGAGTCCGACCAAACATAACGTTCCTCGGTAAACAAACAAACACGCACACAGACGGGTGTCGGATCAAAACACGGATTTATTAAACCACAAACACTCACGGACCGGGGTCGGATCATTCAAACGGGTTTTATTCCCCACTTCTCCGGCTAAATGCAGTTGTTGGCCAGCTCTCTGCGGTGCGATTAATTTTGTTGAGGAAAAAATATGAACTATTTGATTTGTAGCTGCAGAGGAAAAAAATAATCTCACGAGGAAAAAAAAAAATTGCTCACGCCTCGGAGCCTCTTCAAAGCAGTCAAAAAAAAAGAAAAGAAAAGTAAGAGTAATACAGAACATGTACTGTATGTTGTACTATTATACTAATTTATTGAAACACATGGCGAGTCAAACATTTACCAAAGCAGCTGCCAAACCCTCCTAAACAAGGTAGCCTAAGACGTGGGTTGTGCAGAACTGCGGCAGTAAATCCTTCTAAAGAGTGCAGCTCCGACGAGGAGCTCCATTCTTTAGTAGGGATTTCATATGGATCCAGCCCGTTAATAATCATTATTTTCTCCATATACCGCTCCCTGGCTTCCTTGTTTAAGGTATCCCGGTAAATTCCAGTTCCTTTCCAACAGTTTAACATCTTTTTCTTTGCGTTCCGTCTGTTCACTTGGTGAAACAGAAAAGCGTCCCGTCTTCTCTCAAAACAAATGCACGCGACGGGACAGGAGTTTTCCGGCAGTACGCGCTGGTGCTCATGGGAAACGTAGTGTTCTTTCTGGTAAAGCACTACCGCTTTTATCCAAAAGATGCCGCCAAACTCAGAAAAGCTGAAAGTTACGTTGTGCTGCTTTAAAGGCAGTTGGATTTGACAGTGTTACCCGAATATTTGGCCACGAATCCAGTTTCCTGATATTTATATGTACTTAATTTCTACGCCGGGGAAATACACGAAGCAAAGCTTGAAGGCATACAAAAGTCTTGATGAGGTGGTGGTGATGAGGACACTGAACTTTATGATTTGACCGTTTAACGTTAGCTACTGTCGAGACGCATTGTCATGCAAATTCCAGCTTCCTGAAGACCCCTGCAGAGACGAGGACCTGCAGGCGGCTCCAGTCTCATACAATGCTCGAGACACATTGTCACGCAAGTTCCGACGTCCTGAATCCCTGCTGAGATGGCACCGTGGAAGTGGCTTTGACTTCCAGCCCCAGCAGAGACGAGGACTTGATCCACGGAGATGCCATATCATGGACTTCCTGACTCCTCAGGGGGTAGTTCGTAACAGAACGATCACATCTGACTGTAAACAGCTTTTAATTGCTCTTTGTCTTTTATCTATGGGTTGTTGATTCTTACCGTCTGCGCTTTGAACTTTTTGTATAAAAACCCTGTGGCCAAATCACCCTGGGTCAGCACACCAACCAAGACACGCGTCTGTGTAGGTCTGCTCACCGCCGGCTGAATAAAATCTCTCAATCCCACAGCGGATTCCTGAACTGGACTTTATATTATTCTTCAACACTACCCAAAAATCCAACATTACCTGATACAAAAATGGGAACCGCAAATCCACGTTTCGTGCCTGGAATCCAGTTGTTTCTGCGAATTGCAGCGATCCATTTGTCTCTTTTAAGCTTATTTTTCGGCAGTCTGTAAAGCGATAACTCCGATTTCTTTCTAAATCTTTGAGTACAGTCGATCGCACAACAGCTCTTTCCCATTTTAGATGTTTTCCAATTGCTCAAACTGAAAGTTTACGCTGCCACTCAGTCTTTCTGACACTCAGTCTTTCTGACACTCAGTCTTTCTGACACTCAGTCTTTCTGACACTCAGTGGGCGTAATCTGTGACGTCATGTGCATTCCCTCTATACAGGGGGGCTGTTGTATAGACACAGTCTGTCGCAACTTCAGTAAAGCAGGCCGGTCCTCCTGGCCTAGGGGTCATATTCACCAGAGGTGACAAAAGTAAAGGTGGTAATGATGTGGAAACCCCTATTAATCACATATAGCATAGGCCTGAGTGTTTTTCTCTTACAACCGGGGTACTCACATTTAGAGCATTCAAAAAGATGGTTAAGTACAGAACAACATGACCTACAAGACCTAAACGTGACTAATCTGTACCAAAAAAACTTCTGGTATAGTTAAATTAAACTAAGTTGCGGGCAGAAAGTGAGTGTTTCTGGATGTTATGTGTGCTCAAAATGACCTACATCTTCATGCCATCCTCGGTTGCAGGCAAAACCTTTATCAGTCTCAGACAGTGACTGTTTTATTAAAAACAGTTCCCGAGGATACGTAGAAAATGTTGTGATCATGCATAAGAATGATACTCAAGAGAATGTCACCTGCACGAATAGAAAGTTTGTAAACCTTAATTTAAAGGAACCCATCTCAGCATTTGCCAGAGTACCGAGAGCAATAACTTAGAGCAATATTCCCTGAATGTGTAGCAGGAAATGGAAAATGGATATTGGGTTCCATACCATTCCAAAAATGTTGTCATGTCGTAATTCCCAGCAATTCCCACAGATAATTAAGGTAATCAAACGGCCTCATATCTCTTCCCATGTCCCTGCAACAGTACAAAATTCAGAGGGGCATCCCCAGTAATCCCAGATACAAATGGAACATGTTCTACCAGTGGTTTTTATTGGATGTGTAGTTTAGCCATATACTTGAATCTGCCAGGATGGGAGTGGGGTCTGTGCCCCAGTAAGGGTATCTGACCACACGTTCATAATAACTGCAGAACAGGTGGTACCGGGGTCCACCGGTAAGAATAGACAATTAGTCTCTGTCAAACCACATGACTCCATTTAGGGCTCAGACATGCCCGGTGATCATAAACACTGGACTAATGGGGAAAAGGTGTTGATGGCCCTGTTCCCATGGGTGAATCTATAAAAAATATTTTGCGATTAGAAACAGTTGATTACTGCCTAAGCTTGATCCTGAATGCCTCAGTAAAATCCCTACAGGGTTTCTAAAGAAACAACAGGTATGAGACTGATTCTACTACAAAATAGGATGATATTAGACCTGCTGAGGCTGTAGTGGAGGAGTATGTATATGTTAAACGACTCCTATTGTACTTACATCCCAGACAAACTCTCCGACAGACACAGTGTAACTGAAGCATTACATCAATTAGAAAAACTTCAATGGCAGAAGATAATCACCCGGGACGTGGTGATTTCCTATCATGGCTGACTTCTGGTCCATGGTGGCAAATGTTGCTGAGAATGGGTACACCTTTTCTGGTTATTATGATGCTTTTCTGTACCCTTTAACTGTATTATGCCCTGAATACGAGCCATGTTTTCAAAAATGGTCAATAGAACAGTACAAGGACTGCTCTTCACAGCTCCACAATATCTTCAATATCAGCCTCTATCCAGAGATGCAACGACCTGGACCGCTATGAGGATCTCCAGAGTCTGGCTCACACGACAACATGGAGATCCAGGATGTGATTAAAGTGTGATTGGGACAGGTCTTCCAGCAAAAGGGCAGAATAAACCCCTTAAGACCTGCTGAGACAAAGGTAGCCTACCCTTTGTTCTCAACGATGAGATCAAACCTTATGATTAAATAAAACAACTAATGAAACCTCTGAGTGTAAATGTTGAATGTGTCATAAAATTGAAGGCTGTACAGAAAACTGGAAACAGAGTTGTATTGCCCTGATGAGAGAATGTGATGATCAACAATGATAAACAGGAGGGAAATGTTACAATAATAGTAAATACATGTTACCATTGCAGATATAGCAGATGTGTAAAAGTTTTTGAGAAAGTGCTACTGAATGTAAGGGATGAGTTTTTGTACAGCGTGAGAATGTTCCCGGAACACTCATGATTGAAACCAACTGTTACCATTCTCCATTGTGTTGAATGTTGTGCTCAAATGCCAAAGCTATGAATGACCTTGTTGCTGCGTCTATGAAGATAAGATTATAAAAAAGTGGAAAACTACTTTGGGTCAATAGTCCAGAGCAATGAGTGTGGAAAAGAGGTGAATGAAAGATGAATGAAAGAAGTGCATACAAGCAGGTTTGATGGGTGGGGAAACGTTTCAGGGTGATATGTAATAAAAAATATGGTTTAGAAACTGGCTCATGAGATTTGAACTGCCAGGGGGAGGATGATCAAACGGGAGATTTATGGATGTAGTGAAAGAGGACATGAAGTTGGTTGGTGTGAGAGAAGAGGATGCAGAGGATAGGGATGAAGGCAGATCATTTGCCGTAGTGACTCGTGAAGGGAACAGCCAAAAGGAAACGAAAACGACTGATGGTGTCAAGACAGTTAAAGCTAATGAGTGAATAGTGAGCAGTGAGCAGGTAAATTTGGTAGAGGGTTCACACATGGCATTTTTCACACTGAGAAATGACCAATTTCACTGCACAGAAATCCCAACATCCTTTCTTACAATCAAGTCAAAGGCAGACTACGCTGCTGCTCGCTGAGCGCTCATACAGCTCTGGAGTTACCAACCTAACGGCCAATCAGAAAATAGAAGTTTTGTTGCTGGATGAGGTCTGAGGTCCAGCTTCAAGCACTGAATCCCCTGTATCCCCTATGGTTTAGTCTTTTGTTTTTTTTTAATATGATAGGACAAGAGGCAGTTACAGCAATATAAAATATTCCTTCAAATTAATTTGAAATGGATATTTTAACATGAACTATCATACTTTGCTCCACTTTAAAATCTGGATAAAAACAGATATATGTCCATGTACAGCCTCATATATGGAATTTCAACTTGTAAAGATGGGGAACCTTTACATATTCAGCTTCACAATACAATATGGCTGCTCCATACGTCAAAGTAAACACTTGGCTAATTTGGCTGTTTGTGCCAGTTTTAGCTTATTTTATACACATGGTGCTGTTTATTTTTTAACTACTAGATGTCTTGCTATACTTTTTCCACGTGCTAAATACCACATAGAGTGTTGCTAGGAGTTAAGATTGCTAACAATTGCTAGTAGCGTCAACAGCCAGATCAATGTTATTTTTTTCCCCATTTTCATCATCCGGTGCTCTACATACAGGTAAGTGTCAGTCCTGGGCATTGCTCCCTCTACCAACCCCGGGAGTTCCTGCACTGAGCTCAGGTCTCCTCCTTAACCTGAGGAGTGATCAATGTTAGGAAAAGGTTCAATTTCCGACTTGGTAACTGGAAAACCTTCAGCTCGGGTGTGTTGTCATTCCAAGTTCTGAATTTCAGCTTCCGAGGTGAGTGGAGCCTGACAGTTCATCTGTTCATCAGGTATATCTGGCTGATTTACCAAAGAATATTTAGTTTTTTGTGTTTTCAGTGGAGGGCTCTGGATTTTACTAACCTCAATGTCATTCGTGATCAGGGACGGCTTGGGAACCACAGGGATGAGAATGATCCTGAGTCTGTATAGAAATGAGACGTTTTCACTTTCAGGTCATAATACAAAACAACAACTCTTCAAGTAGACTGAGGTTGGGCTTTAGAAATCAGAACTTCTCCTTTCAAACAATAAGAAGTACAGAGTTTTGAATATTTTTCCATCCACCAGATTGAAGCTAAAACTCAGGAACAAACAATATCTGGACCTAGTAACAGGAGAAAAGCTTATCTGTGGGTATATGAAAGATGTGGTTGGATAATTTACCACTGTAATGATGCAGAAAACTGGTGGCAAGGAGCATGATGGTATTTGAAAAAGATTCATGACAATAAACAGAGAGAACATACAAAAAACAAAACACAAACCACAAAGGGAGATACCCACCTTTCATGTTGCACTAACATCATACTAAGGACTAGTACGATGACGACAAGAGCAACCACTGCAGATAGTACTGGTGTCCATGCAGACATTACATTGTTGACTTGATTTGAATCTGGGCAGAAAGAAAAGAGGAAAACAAATGCTCATTGACCTTTTTCTGCTAAGTAACCCCCCCCTATACAAGTCTAAGTCTACAAAACAAAAGAGGGATAGTAGAGGGTAGTTGTGCCGTATTAACGTCAAGGGATCATTATTTCTAAATAGTTTCATCTCATCCATATAATTTGAAGCCACTGTTCAGAAGATGCAGTGATGTTTAAGTAATGAAAAAGTTTAATGTATAAGAGCAGTGGATTTCTTAGCTAATTTTCCGGAAAGGGGACAAATGAAACACTTCAGTTCTTATGATCCTGTATCACAATCAAGAAGTGCTGGACCCAAAAGCAGGAGACTGAAAAGCGTCAGGAATGTAAAAAAAACACCCAAAAAGAACCCTCATTTAAGGAAACAGTAAGCGCTGCTTGGCAAGAGACGGAAAATAGATATAAAAAAGACCTCCAACACAAATAAATGAAAATTTGAAAGATCACAGGCAGACAGGTAAACAGATATAAAAGGAGGAGAGGCTTGACAATTATGTCTCTGCGACTAAATGCTTTAAGGGCCAGGGGCCTCATTTATAAAGCTTGCGTGCGCACAAAACAGGGCTTGAAAGATGCGCACGCCACCTTCTACGCAAAGATTGGGATTTAAAAAAAAAAACTAACGGAAAAATGTGTGTATCTTTACGCCAACCCTGACCCTAGCGCACGAACATTTTGAAGATATGGGCAACTGGCGACACAGGCGGTGAGGTGGTGAAAATAAGCCAGATTCATGTCATACTCTTAATATCATCACATATCAGACTTATAATATAATAGCGCTGATCGTGTCCCTCTGTGTTTGAAGCTCAGCGTCAGTCAGGACTCTGCTGCTGCTGCAGCCGTGGTGCAGGACACGCCGGGAACCTCCTCGTCACTCACCGCGACAACTGGAGAGTGACTGAGGACAGAACAAATGAGTGCCGGGCCACTCTACGGAGCCCCTAAAGGGACACAGATTTTTAAAATATATATAATGAGTTTTACGCGCGCTTGAAACCTTTACGTGCGGGCGTAAGCCTAAATTATGGTTCCGCGTTAAAACGATGCAGAGCCTACGGCGTAGGGTACGCAGCGACGCGCACCTACGCCGTAGGCTCTGCGTTGGTGTGACGTGGAACCATAAATCAGCCTTAAAGGTTTCACGCGCGCGTAAAACTCATTATAAAAAAAATCCGTGTCCCTTTAGGGGCTCTTGGCCTCCACCTTCAGACCTCCGGCCTCTTGGCCTCCACCTTCAGATCGCACCACTTCTTTTTTTCCTGCAACAGATCTGTCCGTGGCACTCACGGCGTTTAGCGCAGCAACGACGTGCTGCCACTCACTCGCTTTATTTTATACTATTTATATACTATTTATACTTTTACTGTGACCACCAAATAATGTGGTTTTCCTGCCTCCACCTCATCCACAACATCTCGATCTCAGTCTCTGTGAATTTTAGTGGCACGGTGGCTCGACACGTCTCATTCATCCTGACGCAGCAGAAACAGACTGCAGGAGCCGCTGCACATGCTCAGCAGGCTCATTCATATGCAAATACTGTCATGGAGTAGTTTTATGGTAGAAAGTGGGCGTGTAGAGGGAGGGGTATGAGGCGAATTCACGTGCCAACCTTCCAGCTGGACTGTGATTTATAAAGCAAACATTGCGTGCAAGTGTGCGTGCACACGGTTTTATAAATATGGATTTTTTTGTGCGCACGCCATTTTGGCTTTTGGGCGCACGTGCACTTTTAGTATGGATCCTACACACTCTTTTATAAATGAGGCCCCAGGTGAGTACCCCAAAAAGACTACTCTTCCTCAGCCACCCCTTGACTCAAAAGGCTCACATACTCAAAGCTTAAATATTTTTTTGCTGGGTCCATGTCTGGCTGGTCCATCCTGGTCCATGCTGGACCCAAATGCAGGAGACTGAAAGACATCTGGAATGTCAAAATCTTTGATGAAACAAAACACGCTGGTTGGCAGGAATTCCAAAATGAAAAGCGCCTTAAACTAAAATAAAAATAAATCCAAGCTACACTCCTTGCTAGTACCGTGTTGGACGTGTTGTGCATTCAGAGATGCTCTTCTGCACACCTCGGTTGTACGAGTGGTTATCTGAGCCTTTCTATCAGCTCCAACCAGTCTGCCTATTCTCCTCTGACCTCTGGCATCAACAAGGCATTTGCACCCACTGAACTGCCACTCACTGGATATTTTCTCTTTTCCGGACCGTTCTCTGTAAACCCTAGAGATGGTTGTGGGTGAAAATCCCAGTAGATCAGCTGTTTCTGCAACACACTCTCACTCCGGACGCGTCAAAAACCGATGCTTGGTCAGGAGCATTTGGCGACACCTACTGACGCAAAAGGTACCCATCTGCGTCTCTCTCAGACGCAAGAGGAATACTATGGATTCGATTTGATGACATTTCTAGCGAGAAATATGCATTTTTCCCCACAATCTGTCTTCAGTGAGTGTATATTTTATATTAAAAACATTACTGTTTACTCAAGCGTACTCCTAAATTAAATACTTACGTGCTGTATTCTACTGCCCTTATTTTTAACAGCTTGTGCTTTTTATTATTTTACTTCTTTTCTTATCATCTTATTCTTAATTTTTTCAATCTTATTTGTTATTTACTGTCTAATTATGTCTTGCCGCTTTTAATGTCAATGTAAATCACTTTTATTTACCTTGTGTTGAATTGTGCTATTTAAATATATTTGCCTTGCCTTGGCTATAGACCCCTTTCCAGCCTACGTCATCACAGGATGCGCGCACATTGTTGCGGCAGAAGCGGAATAAGTTGTATGAGTTTGACTACTAGAGCGAGGGAAGATATATTTTAAAAAGGCCTTGAATGTCTTAAAAACAATCTGACACAGGTGTGTCCCGTCAGCCTCTCCACCCTGCCAGCCTTGATAAGGACTGGGAGACTGCAGCTGTGAAAGAGACTCAGAATGAAGAAGCTGCTGCGTGAGGTGCTTGTGCACTGGGTGATCTGCTGTTAATAAAGGTTCTGCACGAAAACTCCGTGTCTCTCCATCCTTCGGGCGGGCCCCCGAAGGCGCCCAACGTGGGGCCCGAAGAATGGACGAGAGAGGCACGGAGCGGGCCCTGGACACGCTCGCCCGGGCCATGGGGGGCATGGCGGCCGCCTTCCGGGACCAGGGCGAGCGGCAGCTGGCCGCCATAGAAGCCCTGGTGGCCGCGGGGCGACCCACCCCTGCACCCCGTCTGAGGGCCGCCGCAGCAACGCGGGAGGAGCTGGCGGCGCCGCAGCTGAGAGGCCGGGAGGCAGAAGCTGCGGGCCGCCAAGCGACGGCTCCCGAGGCGGCGGGACCCGCGGAGCAACCCATCCCTGCACCCCGTCTGAGGTTTGCCGCGCCAGGCGACGGCTCCCGGGACGGAGGCGGAGGCGGAGTTGGCGGGGGAGGCGGCTTCGGAGGCGCAGCCGCCAGCGACGGCGGGTCCCGCGGAGACGGGGCCGGACCTGCGGCCAGAGCAGAGTGTGGGGGAAGAGGCGGTCCTGGAGGCGGACCAGCAGCCCGCGCAGGGCTGCGTCGCGGAGGTGAAGGAGGCAGTCGTGCGCGCACCGGGTGGCCCGAGGCCACCATGGGCCCCGAGCGCATCCTCCACGGCGGGCGGGCCGACGCCGGGGGCGACCACCCTGACCGTTCCGCGGCTCAGGCCGGCGCCGGGGGCGACCACCCGACCAGGAAGCCCGGAGGGTTCCTCTCCCGCTCCGAGGGGGCGGGGGGGGGGAGTAGGCTCGGCCGGACGGACCCCGGCTCGAGGTTGGCGTTGGGGGTGTGTGGCAGGGTGGAGTAGCTGCAGCCACTCAGGCTGACGGGACACAGGTGTGTCCCGTCAGCCTCTCCACCCTGCCAGCCTTGATAAGGACTGGGAGACTGCAGCTGTGAAAGAGACTCAGAATGAAGAAGCTGCTGCGTGAGGTGCTTGTGCACTGGGTGATCTGCTGTTAATAAAGGTTCTGCACGAAAACTCCGTGTCTCTCCATCCTTCGGGCGGGCCCCCGTAGCATCCACCCTGCTACAATGATCTTTTGGAATTTAATGATGAGATTTTGGCAGAGGGGATTTCTTATCGCCGAAGAACTTGCAGCTCATGGTGCCACCCTTCGCATTCCAGCTTTCACCAAAGGCAAACGGCAACTTTCTGCACAGGAGGTCGACACATCAAGACAACTGTCACATGTCAGGATACATGTTGAACGTGTTATAGGGAGATGGAAGAACTTCAGAATTTTGCAGACAAGAATTCCACTGTCACAGACTGACCTTCTAGATGATATTGTTATTGTGTGTGCTAGTCTCACAAACCTTAGCAAAAGTGTTCCGAAAAAATCTAAGAAACAAGGGTTCTGAATAATAACATCAAGTCTTGACATTTTTTTATTTTCTCATCAGTGATTTGGAGCTGTGACTATGAATTGAATATCAGCCATTAATGATTTACTTGACTATTAAAGTTTTGCTAATAAACTACCGGAGTTATTTGTTTTTTTTCACCGATTGTGTAAATGTATTGATTATTTTCTCTTTTTAAAGCTACAAAACATCCAACTTCCACAGCTGTACATATGCTGCACAAATATACATATATTCACTATATGTGTTGTATATCAAACTCAGGTATATTATAGATATATTAATCCCCATAAACCTTCAAATAAAATTAATGAATTTACCTAAAAATAATGAACTAAGTTTTAAAAAACAGTATTTTGCATTATATCCCTTTTAATGTTTTTCTTTTTATCGTATTAGTGGGAATAGGTTTTCTGTAAATTAATGGTGATAATGTGAGATGCAGGATGGACAATAAAGCTCATAATTTTTCATTTTTCATTTAAAAAAAATAACTATCAACTTCATTCAGCCAGCACAGACAAAGGTACACATGACATGGCTTCCATTCAAAGGCAATGCTTAATGAAACTCATTAAGAAACAAAGGGGACACAGTAAATTAACAAAAATAATAAGATAAATTAAATAAATATGAAATAATAAAATAACTTAAAATGTCTAGTGTATAAAATACATTCAGTTGACTGTCATAATTCTTTACAAACTCCAGCTGTGACAGCTGCTGACAGTGACAGCTTCTCCTGAGTAAACACTAGGTTTCTCAACCAAATACAGATGAATATCCGCCCATTGGACATCGGGCCACTTTGTGATATCTTCCTCCCACTCTGTAATCCCGTAAGGATCAGGAAGTTGCTTTCCATCCGCCAAAGTTAGTTTAGTAACGTAATTTCCACAATCTTTTTCCGTCAATCGGCTGGTGTAAACTGATATGAACTCCGCCATTCTGCCTCAACAATGCGCGCGCAGCTTGGCTACGTCATACTTGTATACAAACACGGAAAGGGGTATATATAATGCATGGTTTATTAATCGTTTACTAATCCATCCTACTGCGGGTATACTGAACTAAATGCTCTTGTTTGGAAGTCACGCTGTAGTGGCCACTCACAGTGTTGTTCCCAAACTCTTACAACGCCATATTAAAACAAATTATAAACCACATTAACACTTCATAGAAACAAAATAGATCGAGGGATGAGGTCTGAAAGATCTGTTTTGAAACGTTGCTTAATACGTTACGGCATTGAACACAACCCTTCCTGTCGGCGAGATAGGCAGCAGGACAAAACGTTAAAATACCACTAATAAATGCATATATTGATCTTTTCCACCACATACATCTACTCACAATATAGATATACATTTTATGGTCACACTTTGTCTGTTGAAAAATGAGCGGATATATGATTTCTGAACCCTAATGTCAACATCTTAACCCTAAACCGGAAGGAGGTTACCAGAACTACAATTTGTGCCAAGTTACAATACACAGCATTGTGCTACGTCCTAGCTTTTGTAGTTCCAATGAATTAGCGCTATTATATAAAACTGTGATCATGAACTTTGCAAGCTTATTATATGTTTTTAAGGGTAGGAAGCACGCCTGTCTGGTCTGATTTTGACTTTTGTATTGGTAAGAGGGTGAAATCATGTTTTTTATAGGTTTTGACCCTATTCAGTGGCGTCCCCTATTGGACTACTGTCGGGCATGATAGTAGAGGTGCAGAGCTTTCCAAAACTGTTCACCTCATGTCTCTAGCATATTTTGTTGTTGAATTATAGGCCTTCAAAAGTGTGACAGGTACAAGGTTAAAGGGCACACCTGGGGAGCAGGAATTGCCCACAAATCTCATATTGACATATGTTGCTCCTGAGGTCAAGACCTTTCCAACAATGTCTTCACTGTTGTCCTACGACAAAGTTTGATTTTCTTGTTGGTACACATCATGGATGTTTGACTTGTATATTCAGAGACGTCTTTAAGGGCCAAGCTGGAAACAATCAGTCAAAATCTTTTAACGAGTATTTTGTGGCCAGATTTCTTTAAGATATCGATGATAGTATTATACACAGTCAATTTGGACCAGTTCTTAGTTTATTTTCCCCTTTAACTACTGATTGTTTCACCTTTTGAAATGTTCCCATTAACTTAACATGGCTATTTATAGACTCTTTAACCCCTTCCCCAGTCTGACAGGATGATCCTGGATGATCAAATTTATAATATATCAGAGTGCTAATACATTTCTGTGTGTTTAAGTTATGCAAACATATCTTAAAAAATGTTTTAAAAAAAAGTTAAAAAAGTTCTGGTAACCTCCTTCCGGTTTAGGGTTAAGATGTTGACATTAGGGTTCAGAAATCATATATCCGCTCATTTTTCAACAGACAAGGTGTGACCATAAAATGTATATTTATATTGTGAGTAGATGTATGTGATGGAAAAGATCAATATATTTGTTGTAAGAGTTTGGGAACAACACTGTGAGTGGCCACTACAGCGTGACTTCCAAACAAGAGCATTTAGTTCAGTATACCCGCAGTAGGATGGATTAATAAACGATTAATAAACCATGCATGATATAGGCAAGGCAAGGCAAGGCAAATTTATTTATATAGCACAATTCAACACAAGGTAATTCAAAGTGATTTACATTGACATTAAAATCGGCAAGACATAATTAGACAGTAAATAACAAATAAGATTGAAAAAATTAAGAATAAGATGATAAGAAAAGAAGTAAAATAATAAAAAGCACAAGCTGTTAAAAATAAGGGCAGTAGAATACAGCAAGTATTTAATTTTGGAGTACGCTTGAGTAAACAGTAATGTTTTTAATAGAAAATATACACTCACTGAAGAGAGATTGTGGGGAAAAATGCATATTTCTCGCTAGAAATGTCATCAAACCACACTTTTAAATTGAAGTATATGCATTTGATCACCTGCTGTGAGCGTCACATATAGCCGCAGACGTGATTACATTGGAATCCATAGTATTCCTCTTGCGTCTGAGAGAGACGCAGATGGGTACCTTTTGCGTCAGTAGGTGTTTTGACGCGTCCGGAGTGAGAGTGTGTTGGTTTCTGAAATACTCAGAGCAGCCCGTCTGGCACCAACAACCATGCCACGTTCAGTCATTTAAATCACCTTTCTTCCCCGTTCTGATGCTGGTTTGAACTGCAGCAGATCGTTGAGTTGCTGCCATGTGATTGGCAGACTAGAAATTTGCATTAACGAGCAGTTGGACAGGTGTATCTAATAAAGTGGCCGGTGAGTGCATATCCTCATAGGACTGACAAGACACGAGTGCAAATAATTTGAATTGACAAATAAGGGAAAGTGGAACTAAAGAAAACAAAAAAGACTTTTCAAAATAAAATGGGAACTAAACCCAAAACCATGACAATTCTGTAATTTTTATTAGTATAACTTTTATGCAATTTCACTTCAGCCAAGACATCGTGCTAGTTTCAACATCTTTGTTATCTATAAAGATGACAGATAATGACATGACAGTTGTTCCTTATCAGTCCATATAGCACGAAGGCTTTCACGTGCCCCAGGACCAGTGAGCTTTGTAGCTACTCTCTGCACCAACTTCAATTTTATGAACCTTTACGTGTCTTTACAGTCTCACCTGTGCTGTTATTGGACCCCCAGACGACAGGCTCACTCCAGTCACTCCAGAATAAAGATCCTCCACAAGAGTGGGACAGTTGGCTCCGCACTTTCAGCTCGTATTGGAAACTGCTTGAAGGCAAGTTGATGCAGTAACTCTGCCTCCCACGGACAACTGGAGAGTTCTGCAAAATATCACATATTTTAGAGAATAGTGAAAAGAACATACACACACACACACACACACACACACACACACACACACACACACACACACACACACACACACACACACACACACACACACACATAAAAAAGTCTTAAAACTGCCTACCTCCCATTTCCTTTTGTTTTTTCTGAATTGAACTTCACTGTCCACACAGTTTGTAGAAGTCTGGTTCCAGTAAAACCACAGGTTGGAGTCGGCCCCCATTTGGACGGTCAGGTTGGTTGGTGGATTTAGCTTGACTGGTGACAACACAAATATTCAGTTATAGAGTCAATGGCAGCTGTACACATTTGGATATCATGGTCTTTCATGTCGAATTAGTATTATTATTTTCTTAGCAAGATGTTATATATTTAAGATATATTATTTCCAATTAAATCAAATTGTCTACCTTTGTCTTTAAGTTTATGTTCATTCCGATATGGCTTGTTTCCACCACTCAGTACAGTATAAAATGTGTCAAATCCATCCATTCTGTTGCAGGGTCGGTTACATCCAGTGTTCAAGTTGTTCTCTCTCAGATAGTCGCCGCAGGGAATTTCATCGCCACCCTCAAACCTGGGCATAGATAGTACATAGTATATTAATAGTATATAGTGTATTAATTACTAAAAACATTCATTTAATAACCACACATTCACCAGTTAGTGTTGCTTATTGTGAACTGTCTTAGGTTGAGGAATTTATTCTATTAAACTAATAACTTCTCTCGTGTTTAGTCACCTGCAGCAATTTAAAAAAAAAGAAGAAAAAGTAGATCACTCAATGATGACAATAAGTTTAAGCCACCAAGCAACATATTCTTCTGGAGTAGAAGATAATGAAGCTATTTTAACCAGAAAACATGTCATAGGTTTAAAAGTCCATGGAAATATGAATCTAAGGTGCCATTTACAGCCACCACTTCACAGTAGGATATGATTATGCAGCCTTAACTATGTTTATTTTTCTACCATTAACCATGTATTTTGTAACATGTAATCTTATCTATAAGAATACATTCAAATCCTAATGAACAGCTTAATAATGCAGCAAATATAACTTTTTTTATGCATTCCTTTTATTACTTTGATATGGTTTTTATGATATTTTACCTTCATGGTCAGTCTGAGAGTAAAGGAGCTCTTTCACTATCTTATGCTAAATTTGTCTAAAAATAAATTGCAAATATGTATTTGTCACCGGATACGAACCAGCTGGAAAAGGTGTAATTGACCGCTGGAGTCCCTGACTTATTCCAGGAACAGGAGACATATTGCAGATGCACTATCAAACACTGCACATCTGTCAGAAAGACAAGAGAGAATGGTTTCATAATAAGTATTACATCAAAAATTAGTATGGTTACGTGTATAAAACAAATGATTACATGTCCAATTTTGGTTTGGGGCTGGGGCAGACCAGCACAACAAACTACAAGAACGATGGACAACAATGATGGCTATGAGATCCCAGACACCTTAGCTAATTATAGACCAATTTCCAACCTTCCATTTGTGTCTAAAATTCTGGAAAAGGCAGTTTCAAGCCAGTTATGTGACTATTTGTATAGAAATGATCTGTTTGAAGTCTTTCAGTCAGGGTTCAGAATGCATCATAGCACAGAGACAGCACTGGTTCGAGTCACGAATGACCTTCTTATGGCCTCAGATAAGGGATTAGTGTCCATACTGGTTCTACTGGACCTCAGTGCTGCTTTTGACACTGTAGATCATGGCATTTTACTGCACAGGTTAGAGCATGTTGTTGGGATTAAAGGGACAGCTCTATGTTGGTTTAAATCATATCTATCTGACAGGTTCCAGTTTGTTCATGTACATGAGGTTTCTTCAGAACAGTCAAGGGTCTGTTATGGTGTTCCGCAGGGTTCAGTGCTAGGGCCAATCTTGTTTAGTTTATACATGCAGCCGTTGGGAAGTATAATCCAGAATCACGGCATACACTTTCATTGCTATGCTGATGATACGCAGCTCTATTTGTCTATGAAGCCGGATGAAACAGAACCGTTAGTTAAACTTCAGGCATGTCTTAGGGACATCAAGGACTGGATGTCCAGAAATGTCTTGCTTCTAAATTCAGATAAAACAGAGGTTATCATTCTTGGTCCAGAGCATTTTAGGAAGGGATTAGATGGTGTTGCGATGGCTTCCAGTGCAACTGTGAGAAACCTTGGTGTTATTTTCGATCAGGATTTGTCGTTTAAACCATATGTCAATCAGGTTTGTAAAATAGCCTTTTTCCATCTCCGTAATATTGCAAAGATTAGGAAAATCCTCTCGCAGAGTGATGCAGAAAAACTAGTTCATGCGTTTGTATCTTCTAGACTAGATTACTGTAATGTGTTGTTAGCAGGATGTCCAAGTAATTTGCTGAATAGGCTCCAGCTGATCAAAAATGCAGCAGCACGAGTACTGACAGGAATTAGCAGGAGAGACCACGTCTCTCCAGTGTTAGCGTCGCTCCATTGGTTACCCGTAAAATTCAGAATCCAATTAAAAATTTTATTACTTGCGTATAAAGCCCAAAACGGCTTAGCTCCGCATTATTTGCAAGACCTGATAGTGCCTTATGTTCCTGTCAGAGCTCTCCGTTCTCAGAGTGCAGGTTTACTCGTAGTTCCTAGAGTATCTAAATGTAGATTTGGAGGGCGGGCGTTCTGCTATCAGGCACCACTACTATGGAACCAACTTCCAATCGGGGTTAAGGAGGCTGACACCACCTCCACCTTTAAAACTAAACTTAAAACATTTCTGTTTAGTAAAGCCTATAGTTAGTTTTTAGTAAACCTCTAGCTGGTGTTGGTAAATCTCTAGGTAGTGTAAACTTTAGTGTGTCAGAGTTGCTCCTGTAGTTTCTTGTGCTGGCCCCCTCTTCTCCTCCCTTTTCTCTCTTTTGTCCATGTTGCAGCATCCTTTGCCGGACACCGGAACCTGCAGGTGGTCGTGGGTGGCTTGTAGCTTGCATTACGGAGCACAAGTCTTTCCCTGACCCCTTCCCTTCAACCCTTCCCCGACCCTGCACCCCAACCTGGGACTTGCTGATTGGGCCGGAGCTTCGGGAGCTGCGTGCTGGCCTGCGGTCCCCACCCCTGGTCATCCCGTTGCTGCTTCCACCTGCTTGCTGTGCTGTTGCCGTCCCTGACCCACCAGTATGGCCCTCGGCAGGAGGGTCCCCCCTTATGAGCCTTGTCCTGCTCAAGGTTTCTTCCCTCCTAAAGGGGAGTTTTTCCTTGCCACTGTTTGGCTTAAGGCTTTTCTCCCACTAAGGGAGTTTTTACCTGCCATTGTTTATGTAATAACTGCTCAGGGGTCATGTTCTGGTATGGGTCTCTGGAAAGCGTCTAGAGACAACTCTGTTGTATTAGACGCTATATAAATAAAATTGAATTGAATTGAATTGAATGAGATACTTATAATTAATAAATGAAAATGGAAGGGGAGGAGAAGAAAAAGAAGGAAAAAAAGAAAAGAAGGTTGAGGGGCGCCGCCCTGTGGATCATGTCGGTACAAAGCTATATTTGAGACTAACTATTATAGTCAGAGGCGGTCCTAACTACTTTTGCGGCCCGGGCGAACTGTTCATCCACCTGTTCATCTTTGCAGCAAAATCATCAATTACATCAACATACGAAATCTGTTGTGCAACTGTATGACTGATGCTGATGATGGCGAGTCCAGAGAGACGCTCCTGGGAAAACTCCTTTCTGCTTCCGCTACTGTCACTGGAAGGTCAGACCAGTTCTGAGTGCAGTCCACAGATCGGGGTAGATTTCTGCAGCTCTTTCTCATGGATGAAAGTCAGCAGCTTAAGCAGAATCATGGACTTTGATGGACCTACATCGAACCTACATCCACTACGTTGTAGACTACAACTTGTAGTGGATGTACTGTAGGTCCGTTTTTTTTGTTTCTTTTTTATTTCAGTACATTTTTCACATAACCCAATGCATTACATGTGGGTAGATATTAGTATTTTTATGAATGAAATACAATTTATTTGGAAGCAGTTGTGTGTGGCCTTGGAATTATCCCTCGTCCCCCGCCTCTCTCTCTCCTGGAGGGGGGGTCAAGTGATAACGAGACCTTTGTCTTCAGTTAACTTGATTTTAATAAGCAACTCGAGAGAGCATTAGAGACGTATTGCGCAGCGTCAAAACCCGGCGCTCCTCACGCAGATTACCAAGATTGTCTACACATGATGTCTCACTCTCACATACTTCCTTGACGGAGAGAGAGGAGAAGGCTGCTCTTATGACACACACACCCACGCACACACGCACACACACGCACGCACGCACGCGCACACACACACACACACACACACACACACACACACACACACACACACACACACACACACACGACTCTCAGCAGCAGCAAGTTGATGTGACAATAGCAGCCCATTGCGCTCATGCGCCCCACACGGATTGCGCCCTGGGCAGTCGCCCATTTTGCCCATAGCAAAAACCGGCCCTGATTATAGTCTTGTTCTATAGTTGCAGCTATGACTACTGACTCGGGGGAATTGCTCGGGGGTTTATGTTCTGGTCTCTGGAAAGCGCCTAGAGACAACTTTTATTGTATTAGACGCTATACAAATAAAATTGAATTGAATTGAATTGAATTGAATTGACTCTAACACACTAGAGTTTACACTAACTAGAGGTTTACTAAACACTAACTAGAGGTTTACTGACACTAACTAGAGGTTTACTAAACACTAAATAGAGGTTTACTAAACACTAACTAGAGGTTTACTAAACACTAACTACAGGTTTACTAACACTAACTAGAGGTTTACTAAACACTAACTAGAGGTTTACTAAACACTAACTAGAGGTTTACTTAACACTAACTAGAGGTTTACTGACACTAACTAGAGGTTTACTTAACACTAACTAGAGGTTTACTGACACTAACTAGAGGTTTACTAAACACTAATTAGAGGTTTACTAACACTAACTAGAGGTTTACTAAACACTAACTAGAGGTTTACTGACACTAAATAGAGGTTTACTAACACTAACTAGAGGTTTACTGACACTAACTAGATGTTTACTGACACTAACTAGAGGTTTACTCAACACTAACTACAGGTTTACTAAATACTAACTAGAGGTTTACTAAACACTAACTAGAGGTTTACTAAACACTAACTAGAGGTTTACTGACACTAACTAGAGGTTTACTAACACTAACTAGAGGTTTACTAACACCAACTAGAGGTTTACTAACACTAACTAGAGGTTTACTGACACTAACTAGAGGTTTACTAACACTAACTAGAGGTTTACTGACACTAACTAGAGGTTTACTAACACTAACTAGAGGTTTACTGACACTAACTAGAGGTTACTAACACTAACTAGATGTTGACTAAACACTAACTAGAGGTTGACTAAACACTAACTAGAGGTTTACTAATACTAACTAGAGGTTTACTAACACTAACTAGAGGTTTACTAACACTAACTAGAGGTTGACTAAACACTAACTAGAGGTTTACTAACATTAACTAGAGGTTTACTGACACTAACTAGAGGTTTATTGACACTAACTAGAGGTTTACTAAACACTAACTAGAGGTTTACTAAACACAAACTAGAGATTTACCAACACCAGCTAGAGGTTTACTAAACACTAACTATAGGCTTTACTAAACAGAAAGGTTTTAAGTTTAGTTTTAAAGGTGGAGGTGGTGTCAGCCTCCTTAACCCAGATTGGAAGTTGGTTCCATAGTAATGGTGCCTGGTGCAGAACGCCCGCCCTCCAAATCTACATTTTGATACTCTAGGAACTACGAGTAAACCTGCACTCTGAGAACGGAGAGCTCTGCCAGGAACATAAGGCACTATCAGGTCTTGCAAATAATGCGGAGCTAAGCCACTTTGGGCTTTATATGCAAGTAATAACATTTTAAATTGGATTCTGAATTTTACAGGTAGCCAATAGACCGACGCTAACACTGGAGAGACGTGGTCTCTCCTGCTGATTCCTGTCAGCACTCGCGCTGCTGCATTTTGGATCAGCTGGAGCCTATTCAGCAAATTACTTGGACATCCTGCTAACAACACATTACAGTAATCTAGTCTAGAAGATACAAACGCATGAACTAGTTTTTCTGCATCACTCTGCGAGAGGATTTTCCTAATCTTTGCAATATTACGGAGATGGAAAAATGCTATTTAACAAACCTAATTAATATATAGTTTAAACAACAAATCCTGGTTGAAAACAACACCAATGTTTCTCACAGTTACACTGGAAGCAATCGCAACACCATCTAGTCCCTTCCTAAGATGCTCTGGACCAAGAATGATAACCTCTGTTTTATCTGAATTTAGAAGAAAAAACTTCCCGACATCCAGTCCTTGATGTCCCTAAGACATGCCTGAAGTTTAACTAACGGTTCTGTTTCATCCGGCTTCATAGACAAATAGAGCTGCGTATCATCAGCATAACAATGAAAGTGTATGCCGTGATTCTGGATTATACTTCCCAATGGCTGCATGTATAAACTGAACAAGATTGGCCCTAGCACTGAACCCTGCGGAACACCATAACAGACTGTTCTGAAGAAACTTCATGTACATGAACAACCTGTTTAGTATTCATAAAAATATCGTGAGTACATAAAAGGGATAAATATTTGCATTTAAGCAACCCACACACACATATCACCTAACGGAAGAGAAATGTCGCTGGAATTCTACAGAAAATGTTCTTAACTGGTAAGTAACACTTGATCGTAAACTGAAGTTAATTCTGTCTGATAATAATCATGACTGAACCCTGCTCATATTTCAAGGGTTTTATGCCCCCTTCCAGAACCAGATGCCACTTGTGTTTTAATAAAACGTGTCATACAAAAATTATTACTAAATATTTACAACACTTGATGGTAAAGTTGTAATTCATGGTGGATCATTAAGGAAAAATAGAAAAAAGCTGGTTTAAACCATGACAGCCTAACTTGAAGCATTATGATTTCACCTGCCAACCTTTTTCAAGTATATCCAAACTGAATAAAAAAGGTATAGTAAAAAAACAACAACATTAACGTCATAAGAAGGACATAGTTTGAATGTAAATGTGATAAATGCTCCTACCAGGAGGTTCTTTGGCGAACACATGTCCGATCAGACAGAGAAACAGAAGCAGTGCAGTCGACATGATGGCGAATAGAAACAGGATCCTTCAGCTTCGGGGTTTGTCTTTTTCTAAGTTTTTACTTCCTGTCACAAGAAACCATGCTGGAGCGGACCCTCCTCATGCTGTCAGTAATGACACATTTACAAAACTCAAACAGCATCCTTTGATGTGAATGATTCCTTTACAGTTTATGCTAAAATTGCCATAATCTACAATTATAACAGGTTTATTGTTGTTTTATTTAAAATCAACAGTATTCTTTCTGCTCAAAGTATTACAGTGATACTGTCTGAACAGCAGGTCTTAAATATTTATTGAACATTTTTGATTATAATGAAATCACAATACTTAAATGAAACTTTTCACTAGTAAAACTTTGCTGTTACATGGTAAAACCTCAGGGTAACAGTTTTAACTAAAAAAAGAAAAGAAAACAGTATTTTCTGCCAGCATGTAAGTCAACGGGATAGATTTTTGTTGAAACATTTCTGACATTTATGTTATATTCTGATTGCTCCTAGTTCCTTTCTCTCTTGTATCTGTTTCTTCTTAAAATCAACATCAACAGGGGTCTGGGTTCTCTCGGGGTGGTCTATCTATGTGGGTGTGAAAGTGTGTGTGAATAACAGTGTGTAGGATGTGAGAGTCTATCTGGATGTGAATCAACAACTCTGACATTTAGCATTGAACTAATATTAATTCATTTCTGCATTACTTTACATGTATGTTTGTTTGGGTTTTGCTGTATACGACGGTTTGTCTGGAATGAACCAATAAATGAAAATTAAATGAAACATGAAATCATGAATCTTCAATGTTTCCTACACGGTCACGATATCTATGGCATTATGTTCATGTCTTTATTATTGAACAGTCAGTATCTGAATTATCATGTGATCTCTGGTACTTTCCGTGCTCTCCAAAACTGAGTTTTGTGGCTTAGGTTTCCTGTCACAGGAACACGTTTCAGAAATAAAGATAAAAATGAATGTGAGATTTTTAACAGGCTTTTTACATGTATTACACAACCCAGATAGATTCATCAATCATCAGATTTAAAATCAACAAATGTCCCAAATTTCTGTTGTATAATCATCCGACAAGGTGAGTTAATGATGCCTGTTACTATGGAAGTACATCAAAACCTTTTCTGTAGTCATTTTAACCAAAACACGTTGATGGCAGAAATACTTTAAGCTAAAATGTTGCATAAATTAGAATTGCCTGATAAAATTGAGCATTTCATGTAATCCAAAAATCAAACCAGCCTTTTAACTTTTATGAGTTACCAGAAATCCCTGATGTTTGTGCTAATTTTCATATTGATTGATAATGAAGCGCTATTCACATTGACGTACGTTTATTAACGTACATACTGTGGAGAATTTTTTGACATTTCATTAGAAAACCAAAGGTTTTATTATTATAATTATTAATAATAATTATAATAATAATTTATTATTCTAATTATTATTATTATTGTTATTATTATTATTTTTTCTCCAGCCAAATTCAGTTATTGAAATCTTCTTTGTAAGCTACATATGTGGTCAAATATGCTGGTACCTTTCCATTAAAGAAAGAAAAACACACAATGGTCCCTGAAATAACTTGAAGATGACCAAATTAATAATAAATAATGATTTACTAAGAGCCAAGTATTCAAAATCAGACATTTCTTTTGAACTGTGGTTCAACATAATAATAATAATAATAATAATAATAATAATAATAATAATAATAATAATAATAATAATAATAATAATAATAATAATAATAATTGTTTGGTATCATGTTGTTCACCACACTGAACATGGACCAGAGAATGCAAAGGAGAGAGTTGTCTGAGGAGATCGGAAAGAAAATTGTGGCCAATCAGGTGAAGGTAAAGACTGACCTTCCCTCCATCCATGACCTATACCAGTCCACAGCCTGAAAAGGAACCTCTGCAGACTCCTCACACCCTGCACGCAAACTCCTCCCATATGGAGGATGCTACAGAGCACCATCAGAGTTTCCTCCCTCAGTTGAACTTGCAGTAGGCACACAGTGTCAGAGGAATATTCGTGTAATATCTCAGTCCAGTAAATATTGATTTTATCCTGTGTATGGTGTACATATTTTAGAATGCTCCTTTATTTAGTTGTATTTATCTGTTTATTTTACTAAACCTTGGGAGACAAAGTCTATTACATCGGTGTCAGCTCACACCATCCATCAATGTTTGAGTCTAACTGGAAGATTGAGGAGGACTCTATTGTTAAAAGAAACATACTAGAATTTGTCAAAATGCATATCGACAGGCCACAAAGCTGCCAGGAGAATGTCCTTTGGACAGATGAGAAAAAATTGGGCTTTTTGACAAGACAAATCAGCTCTATGTTCACAGATGCAAAAATGAAGCATTCAAAGAAAAGAAGGCTGTAATAACTGTGAAACATGGAGGAGGCTCAGTTATGTTCTGGGGAGCTTCGCTGCGTCTAGTACAGGGTCTTGAATCTCTGAAATGTCTAATGAAAACTCTGAACTCAACGCATTCTGTAGTGAAATGTGATGCTCTGTGACAGAAATCTTGGTTTCAGTTGCTGGTCATGAGAAAAGGTTTGTAATGAATCCAGAATATATGACATTTTTGTTTTTGTAATTGCATTACAGAACATCACAATATTCAAATTTTCTGAGACAGTCCTGTATCTTTAAAAAAAAATAAATCTTTTTTTATCTTTATATTTAATTTTTTTTTAAATGTTCTATCTTTATATGGGTGTTTGGCTTTTGGGGTGTCTGATTTGTAAATGACAGTGTTGTGTGTGTAAGATGGAGATGTCAATTTCCCCGAGGGAACCTCCCAAAGGAATCATTCTATCATCTAATCATCTAGGTCAAGAAACTAAGCTCGCAGCATTGTGGAGGGGCGCTGCCGGAAGCAGAATATTCAGCGACTTTTATTTTGAAGGAGCGGAAGTTGCAATGTTTTGGTGACGGCGGAAGGAGCTGTCGTCTCGCTCGAGAAGGACGATTTCTCAGCGAAAGCGACGCCAATTTCAACGACAAATGTAACTCTCCCACACAAATACAAGATGGGAACCCCGCTGAGACGCTTTGTGGGCTCTAAAACGCCCCTGGTGCTGTGGTCCTGGGCGCTGCTGGCCGGCGGCGGCCGCGGCGACAGCAGCAGCCTGGACAACACGGAGAGGATGGCGGAGGAGAGTCACCGGCAGGACAGCGCCAACCTGCTCATCTTCATCACGCTGCTCACGCTCACCATCCTCACCATCTGGCTGTTCAAGCACCGCCGGGTCCGCTTCCTGCACGAGACGGGGCTGGCCATGATTTACGGTGAGGTGCTGCCCTAGCTGTCGCTCAGCCGCTTAAACTCCTTAAACTCCACCGGTAAGCCACTTACACCGGTGAAGGCTGATTCATGGTCCCGCGTCACACCGACGCAGAGCCTACGGCGTAGGTATTGCGCGTCGCCGCGTACTCTACGCCGTCTTTTTAACGCAGAACCATAAACCAGGCTTCACGTTCACGTGGCAGGTGACAGGTGATCACATGCTGGGGATTATCACTGTTTTGATTGTTGTGCTGTTAAAACAGGAACTAATAGGACAGCCTTTCTTGCTGCAAAAATGACAAAATAATCAAATCAAATCAAATCAAACTTTATTTATAAAGCAGCTTTCATATATAAAATGCAAAACAAAGTGCTTTACATAAAACAAATACACATAAAACGTATTAATGCCCTACCCCCCTCCCCGCACACACACACACACACACACAGACAGACACAAGCACACCACCATTCACCCGAGTTACACACACAGACACACAAGGAGTCCACACCACAGCGGTGAAGCCGTGGTGCAGAGCTCCACAACCATCCTGGACGACCCCCAGGACGACCCCCTGCAGGCCAGAGTCACTCCCAGCATGGAGGCTCCCCATGAGGAAACACTGGAGATAAAAGCTACAAGAGAGCAGGAGAAGATACACTAAAAGAGTTTAAAAAGTATAACATAACATCAAATCCTAAAAGTATGTCTAGAAAGCAAGACATAAAAAACATAAAAGAATAAGACAATAGAATGTATAAAATAAACCATAAATAACGACTAATACATTTAGATATAACATTGAGATAAAACAATGAAAATAAAATATGATAAAACAGGATAAACTAAAGATTAATATAAAACAGAGTAGTAAGATCTTATAAAAATAGGGGTGAGCATCAAAAATTTAAAAGAGTTAAATGAGTCAGTTAAAAGCCTGATTAAAGAGATGGGTCATGAGCCTCTTTTTAAAAACATCAACAGTCTCATCAACAACGGACTGATAATATTGACTCAAAAATACAAACAAATGTTGGTTAAATAGTAGTAAAAGATAAAGATCTTTGCCAAATTTTCTAGATTTTTTTTGCCAAATTGAGTATTTTAGTCGAATATGTAAAGTCTGCCACTTGCTCCATACCATGTGATCATGGTCGTGAGTTAAAATAAATAAATGATTGATTGATTTATTGATAAAGTTGAAAGTGTAAAACCAGGAGGCCAAGTCTACTTGAAGACTTTGCTTCTGAATGTGGGTTATTGCCTCAATTTACAATTAAATATTAACAGTCTGTGTGTAAAGGATGTTTTCAAGCTTTGATCACACCAGTTAATATTTTATTAAACAACTTACTCACATTACAGTTAGTGCAAATTATAGGACCTCTTTAGAAATGTTTTAGCCGCTAACCAAACAAAGGAGCCTTTACTTCCAACCAATGCTGGTTTAGTGTGTCCTGAATCTTGGTGTATTGCTGTGGTACAGTGGGTTGAGGAGATTCCCCGCCAGCTAAAAGGTCACTGGCTTGATCCCTAGCCGTGTTGTGTGCCAAGGACACTCAATGTCACATTGCCTGTCCAAGGTCTGCGTATACAGGACTGTCTCAGAAAATTAGAATATTGTGATTTTCTGTAATGCAATTATAAAAACAAAAATATCATACATTCTGGATTCATTACAAATCAACTGAAATATTGCAAGCCTTTTATTATTTTAATATTGCTGATTATGGCTTACATTAAGAAAACTCAAATATCCTATCTCAAAAAATTTTAATATTCTGGGAATCTTAAGCTGTAAGCCATAATCAGCAATATTAAAATAATAAAAGGCTTGCAATATTTCAGTTGATTTGTAATGAATCCAGAATGTATGACATTTTAGTTTTTTTAATTGCATTACAAAAAATAAAGAACTTTATCACAATATTCTAATTTTCTGAGACAGTCCTGTATGTACATGGTTATGCCAAGAAAGGCATTTGATGCCAATTTAATAAGCAGAAAACAATTATCCAATGTGGTGACCCACAAAAGTTTGCTTTAGGGTTTGCAGGCTTGTGTCACATGATGTGAAGTTGTTATAAATTAATACAAAGTTACATGATGTGAAACAGGTGTGGTAAATGGCATTGCATACATCGTTGACTAGTCTGTAATAATAGACTATGTGTCCATAAGTAAATTATTTATGGCAATACGTTATGCATTCCTCTGTTGTAAGTCACTTTAGAGGCAAGGGTCTGCTATATGTAATATAATGTAATTTCTTAGTTTTTAGGGATGGAGGGGATGATTTGTTTGCCCAGGCTGCTGATTGTTCTGTTCTTTTCTTTTCAAGGCCTATTAGTGGGTGTCATTCTGCGGTTTGGCATCCATGTTCCCCAAACCATGAGCAATGTCACGCTCAGCTGCGCTGTCAATGCCAGTCCAGCCACGCTGCTGCTCAACGTCAGCGGGCGGTTTTACGAGTACACCCTGAAGGGAGAGGTCAACCGAGGCAGAGGCCATCAAGTCCAAGACGATGAAATGCTGCGGAAGGCAAGCGGATAATCAGATGGAGGGCTGAGGGGATGGATGTGGTTGCTTTTAGTCCTCTACTCAATTATTATACTAGTTATTCATAGGAGCAATATGATATTATTGTTGTCATGGTGTTTATAAGTGTTTTTTTATAAAAATATGATATGTTTGGGTCAAAGCAGACTGTGATAAACCTCAACAAGCCTTGTTACATTGCATACACAAATGGAAACTATTCAATTAGCTGTAATTCTCACTTAAAACTTGCTGCTGTCTGCAGGTGACCTTTGATCCAGAGGTGTTTTTCAACATTTTGCTGCCTCCCATAATCTTCCATGCAGGTTACAGTCTGAAAAGGGTAAGAAAGTCAAGAAAGATGTTCTGATGATCATATTTCTTACATATGTCAATTACACAATGCTATTTAAACATATGGGCAATTTTTTTCTAAAGAATTTTGCCTTTTACCACGATAATCGGTGTCAGTATTTTTCATGTAAATTTCATGTGCTGGTGCAGTGTTTTTCTTTTGCCCTGTTTTAATAAACCCTTTACCTTCCTCTGGTTCAGAGGCATTTTTTCAGAAACATTGGCTCCATCTTGGCCTATGCATTCGTGGGAACAGTTGTATCCTGCTTTGTCATTGGGTAAGTCTGTCTGTAATTTCTGACATTTCCTGGGGGATTTATTCTCCACCGTACCTGTTAGCCTGTGACATACACGAGCAGATTGAAGCCAGTTTGTTGAACGTCTTGTCCACTCTTGTGTTTCTTCTCAGGCTCATCATGTATGGTTTTGTGTCATTCATGAAAGTCGTGGGTCAGCTAGGTGATGATTTTTACTTTACTGACTGCCTCTTCTTTGGTGCCATCATCTCAGCAACAGATCCAGGTAGGAAATACCTTGAGAAGTTTGAGCCCCATTTATAATATTTAAAAGAGGCAGGAGCTGAATTTCCTTTAGTAGAGATCAGTGCACACTTGGTTTTCAGAATCATATTTTTGCTTGGATATTTGTAGTCTCTCTGAAAGCTGTTTGCAGAAATGATTATCTCCCACTTTGACAGGCTTTTTTTTGTTTTTCATTTCCCATCTTTCTCAGTGACAATGCTGGCTATCTTCAACGAGTTAAAAGTAGATGTTGACCTGTATGCATTATTGTTTGGGGAGAGCGTTCTCAATGATGCTGTGGCCATCGTCCTTTCCTCGTAAGTATTCATGCACAATGCAGAAACAAGTGGCTTATGTAATTGCTGCTTGCCCTTACCAGACATCAATAAAAATTAAAGCCTTTATTTTACTTAAAGTAAACTGTCTTGGCAAAATCATTAAGTTCTGGTGCAGATTTTTTTCCCCGTATTTTTTCTTATACCTCCTGATAAGTTATACTTAAAGATCTTGTAGTAGAAGACTTTATTTTTTGAATCTGTGCTCTAATTTAGACTTTAAGATGAATGTTTGCACAGAGCAAGGACTCCCACTGCTGTCTAAAACCATTTTGTTGATTTAGTAAATGATATTTTCCCAATAAAGTAAAACAATGTATAAGTAACTCTTGAAAATGTTAGTTTTGAAAGTAGCGAAATGGAGTTGCCACAACAAACTCAGCTGTTTACATTGTGAACTGCACGTAAATGGAAACTGACCAGACTAACGTTGATCCCTGTCATTTCACTGCTTGCCTTCCTCCATCTGTCTGTCATTCACCACCTACCTGTACGTACGTATGTAGAGTTCTGCTCCGCTTGGAGAAGCAGGGTAGGAGGGTTGGAGCTGTCCCACCAGCAGGGGTGGACAGCCCACTCAGGCCTGACGGGCCTGAGGAATGGGTGGGAGAAAACCACACGGTTAATCCTCGGTGGGTGTGTGGGTTGCTACGGGGGACTGCGTGGATTTGCTTGTGTTGAAGTGTTAGAACCTCTCAGTTGATGCTGCAGAGCTTTCATTTAGATAAGTTAAACCTTGAATTGCATCCCGTTTGGATCACCAGTGCTCTCCCCTAAACCCTGCACCCCTTTGTAATTCCTTTCATGCATTATTTTCAGTTGTCTTGGCCTTATTTAGACCCTGCATATCATATGAAAAAAAGAAGTTATTTTTTAAACATTTTTATTAGTGTTTTGGTAATGTATCAAGGTATGCAAAAAAAAATCTACAAAAAAACAAATTGATAGATTCATTTATGCTTTTGCATGAAAGACTTCCTCCCTTTTTATGACGGTGTGTAGCAACTCATAATGTAATAACTTAAATGTAATAAAAGTTCATAATGTAATAATCGGCTCATAATGTAATAAAATCATGAGTGCATAACGTAATAACTTCTTTGTGCATAATGTAATAATGTAATAATTTATTACATTATGAGCCTTACTGGCGCCGCTCATTATGTAATAACAGCTCATAATGTAATAATAGCTCATATTGTGAGAAAACAGCTGCATTATCATAATTTTTACCTCTTTAGGGTGCAACTAAAGCAAACAGCATGGGTTTCAGAGCATAAGTAAAGTAAATTAGTGAAACCAAGTATTATTTAATAGTAATTGCATCCTCACATTTCATTATGGAAGATGTATAAAGTTGAGCCACTAGGTGGGACCCATGTTAGTTATTTTGGGCCTTTGCATGTGGCTTCTACGAGCCGTTCAGATTCTGCTCCCGCGATGTGTGAAACCACGCCCACAACTAACTCCGCCGGCCGGAGCTTCCGCCATTTTTTCGTAGCGATGTATCGCGTCATTCGGGCAGCCAATCAGCACAGAGCCTCATTATCATAGCCCCGCCCACTCAGAATCCTGCATAGATAATGAGGTTAGAGAATGGGAAGATAAAGACATGGTTGAGAGGCTGAATTTCTAATTTATTTAGCAAAAACAATCAAAAGCTTGTTTTTAAGACATTCAAGGCGTGTTTAAATATTAGATGCCATAATAGGTCCCCTTTAAATGTGTTTTTATTGTAGAAGTTATTGTGTCCTGCATTTATTGTAGCAATAGTAAACAAAGAAAATGCTCTTTTAAACTACATGAACTACAGCCCCCTCCTTCTTCCCTGATCCACCCTCTTGTCCTGCCAGCTTTTGAGTTGGTTACCGTAGCAACACCTATGTACAAATGATAGTCAAACACAAACACAGGATTCTGCCCATTAGTCCATTCTTGTTGTCAGTGTGTGCTATAGTGTGACCTTTATACCATGGACTTGACCTATAGGGGATGATGCGTTAAACAATTAGGCTTCTCTTCCTGTTAATGTGGCCCTCCGCGTATTGGGGGCGGAGTTATATGGCATCTAAGTTGGCCAATGAGCAGTCACGTGTCGCAGAAATTGTGTGATCCTGCTGACAGACAGACACACACAGAGGTGAAAGCATTTCCTTCCAGCCCTGCAGGAATGGCAGAGGTAAAAATGATGATAATGCAACATTTTTCTCACAATATGAGCCATTATTACATTATGAGCTGTTATTACATTATTAGCGGCGCCAGTAAGGCTCATAATGTACGGTAATAAGTTATTACATTATTACATTATGCGCTCATGATTTTATTACATTATGAGCCGATTATTACATTGTGAACTTTTATTACATTTAAGTTATTACATTATGAGCTGTTATTACATTATGAGTTGTTACACGATGAGTCTCGTCTGCAGCTCATGTGGCATCAGTCCAGTCTTTAACTGGTTTGATTTGGATGCCTCAGAATCTATCTGACGTAATGTGAACTTGTTTGACATTCGGCACTTGTCCCTCCCTGAATGAATCTCAAAAACCTGCTTCCATTTTTCATGTTCATATATTTTTGTGCTCTACTTGCCCTTTAGCTCCATAGTGGCATATCAGCCTGCAGGTGACAACAGCCACAGCTTCGAGGCCATGGCCATGCTGAAATCCTTCGGCATCTTCCTGGGTGTCTTCAGTGGATCTTTTGCTCTTGGAGTGGCAACTGGAGTCATGACTGCTTTCATATCCTTTCTCCTGATGATTAAACCGTGAATATTGAACCATAACAGCCTAAACTGAACAGTGCTTGCTTATTGTTTCCTCATCTGTTGTGTTTCCACCTGCAAGCGGTCTCAATGAGCCACTTTTCTTCCTTAACGCTAGTTTCTCTCACCTGACCAAGTTTACTAAGCTGAGGGACTTTCCTTTGCTAGAGACGGCTCTGTTTTTCTTAATGTCGTGGAGCACCTTCCTGTTAGCCGAGGCCTGCGGCTTCACAGGTATCCGCTACCCAGACACGTGCATGCACTTAACTGTTTATTATGCTGTTGACATTTTAGACATTCAGCTTCAACACTTACTATAACCTTTATTCAAGCCCTTATTGTGACCTTTATTTGGTAGTTTTAGCTGAATTTGCAGCTTTCACAAAAAAATGCTGACAATGCTGACACTGACTTGTCTTTAATTTACCACGATGAGTCTCTTAAAACAGGGTGGACCTGTCTGCACAGTCCTCAATTTGCACCATTGCTGACATGCATAGTTCTTTGCCCATCCCAGAAAGACTGATAGTTTAGTTTAGTTTAGTTTATTTAGCACATACAATAAAAAATAACATCACACAAATAAGTGCAGTTAAAAGAAACTGTGCAGGGAGGAGCGAGCAGGCCAGTAGGCTTATGAGGAGCCCCCACCTAATAACATTTAACAATAAAGTTATGAGGATACAAAATCATAAAATAAAAATAAATAATACATCATAAAAATTGCATGCAGAACATGAATGAAAATAAAAAATTACTGTAGACCTATGATCACATGATCATGAAAATATGAATATTATGATGAACAAATGGCAACACAGAATATGAAGTACAAAAGAAACATTAACAGTGGGAAATATACATTGATATACAATGATACATTTATGCTAGATTTGTAACCCCCCAAAACAATCTTGTTATACTTGTTTATGCAACTAATTATCCATCTGTTCATTGTCACACAGAGGACAATAATGTTGTACATTCATGGACACATTTTTCTGGTTCAGTGTGTCCTGGGTACAATGAAATCTATTGTCAATTTTAAGTAAATAAGTATTTTTTTATTCAGTGACGATTGTGGATTTTTCTTTCCCTAATGTAAGGATACCAAGTCTGTTTTCCAATGACGATGAATGGAGATGAGCCTGTTGTTTTCTTGTTTTGACAGGAGTGGTGGCGGTGCTGTTCTGTGGCATCACTCAAGCTCACTACACCTACAACAACCTCTCCCCTGAGTCTCAAGAAAGGACCAAACAGGTGACAAACAGCCTCGTACACAAGTTTTCTTCTCCTTTCTCCGCAGCTGTCGTTCCAAAATGTAGTATATTCTATCCAGACGAAGACAACGACTAATATTTTAACGGATGCTTTAAAAGTGCAGAGTGCTGTTCTTGGGAACATAAGAGAAGAGCAGGATTAGATCAATGAACTGCTGAGAGAAATACTCAGAAAAGATAGTGTTTGAAATTACCCTGCAGAGGGTTCTCAGAAATCAGGAAAGAGATCTCCGTCGTGGTGTGAGAGCTGACGGAGCTCGTGACAGCGTTATCCAAACATCTCTTATCTGGTACTGCTGAGCATTTACAGGACAGTCTCAGAAAATTAGAATATTGTGATAAAGTTCTTTATTTTCTGTAATGCAATTTAAAAAAAACAAAAATGTCATACATTCTGGATTCATTACAAATCAACTGAAATATTGCAAGCCTTTTATTATTTTAATATTGCTGATTATGGCTTACAGTTTAAGATTAAGATTCTCAGAATATTCTAATTTTTTGAGATAGGATATTTGAGTTTTCTTAAGCTGTAAGCCATGATCAGCAATATTAAAATAATAAAAGGCTTGCAATATTTCAGTTGATTTGTAATGAATCCAGAATGTATGACATTTTTGCATTACAGAAAATAAAGGACTTTATCACAATATTCTAATTTTCTGAGACAGTCCTGTAGGTTTGTAAAAGCACTGACGACTAAAAGCCTGCGGAGGCCGAGTCACCATAACCAAAGACCATCATCACAGCTTATGAGCTTATGATTTTAGATTTTATGACGGGGCACGAGGTTGTTGAACAGGAGTTTATTACTTAACTGTGTTTCTGGTTACAGAGAATCTGAAACAGAAGAAATAAGTACTACATGTGTTACTTAGGAACCAGTAAAGTTGAGGAACAAACTTTGATTTTGAAGATTTTATTTCAAACATGCATGATAAAAAAAAAAAAAAAGAGTATAAAAAAAGTAAAAAAACTGAAAATATATATACATACATAATTACATACGTACGTACATATATATATAATGTATGTGTGTACGTACAGCACTTCATATAATAGTTCACGGATCCACCAACATGCTCGAAACGGAGTAGGAATGAAGTAACCACTTATCGAGTCCTACCCTTGAATTTTACATCCATTCTTACATATAACAAGACGAGTTTCAGTTTTCAGTTCAGTTTTACTTTTATATATCAATTAAGCCATAATGGGTAGGATATGAGAAGTGTCTCTGTCACGTGATGGTGCATGGCACCACACTGACACCTGACACCGACCACAGACCGGGGTGTTGACAGTGTTCTTCTCTCTGCTTGACTTTCCATCAGCTGTTCGAGCTGCTGAACTTCCTGGCAGAAAACTTCATCTTCTCCTACATGGGTCTGACCCTCTTCTCCTTCCAGTCGCATGTTTTCAACCCGTTGTTCATCATTGGAGCTTTTGTATCCTTTCTTGGTGCATCACAAAAAGAAGTCAAGGCATTTCTACAGATCTGTAGACATAGAACTAAGTTTCACATAACCCTTGTTGTTTTTCAATGAAGCATTTATTTTGAGTCAGATGTAGCCCATGGTTTTCATAAAATATTCTCATATCCTGATGCTACTACCATGCTATCGCCAGCACCGTTTTAATGATTGCTATTTTTCAACCTGCCTACTGAAGCCAAGAAAAACAGTACAAGCAAATACAAATTCGAGAGAAGATTTTCAAGAGAGATTAGTCGGCCACGAGAGGGAGTTTCCAAACAGTCATCAACCTACAATTACGTTCCATTCCAGTGTGCCTGCACTGTGCTCTTGTTTCAGCCCGTTGTGTCCTTGACCGTGAGCTGCTGTAGGTGGCAGTGTTTCTGGGCAGAGCTGCAAACATCTACCCTTTGTCCTTCCTCCTCAACCTGGGCCGCAAAAACAAGATCAGATCCAACTTTCAGCACGTTATGATGTTTGCAGGTATGTACAGTGGGAAACATGTGGAGCACTTACTGGTTTCTGGAGCTGGGATTTCATCAGTGAGTATCCCACGACTCACCTGAGTGCTGGTCCTGGTTTAATGACGTGTTACCCCCTAGCCTGTAGTTTCACTACCAAAGAGAGAAAAAGCCCAGATGAAGTGCAGACGAGCTTGTCTTGGCCAACAACACCGCTAGAGGCAGTTTCATTATGAATCACACTGCAACGCCACATGGCTTTCACTGGAATCCAACTATAATTTGTTAAAAATTGTGGACTAGTAGTCAACTTTACTGAAACTACACACACAAAAAAAAAAAAAGAAAGTTGAATTTTTTTTGCAGAACATTTTGAATATGCTCTTTTTGAATACCCCAAACTGTAAATGAAAGCCGACTGAATCACCCACGAATCTCTTAAAGTCTATATTTATTCTATTCAGCAGTGCAGGACAGAATATCAGATATCAGATCAGCCGCGGGTCCTTAAAAAGTCCTGAATCTCAATCTTAATTTTTAAATCTTAATATTAGAGGGAATTTATCCAGTCATTATTAAAAACGTTTTCTTACACTTTGAAAAGGGAAAAGTTTGGTCTGAAAAATATAGGACGGGGTGGGTTGATCAAATTTGGGCTGCTTTTCCTGGTTTTTACTAAATATGTAGGAGAAATTATTAACAAAAAAAAATCACCATTAGGGCAGAGAAAAGTAGAAACGTTCACAATAAACTCACTGATATTTTATTTGCTTTATTTTAATCTGCTAAATTTAATTGTAGCCTTTGTTTGGACAGTTTGAACATAGAGAATGTGTGATTCGGGCTGTTTTTTAATTATTTCTGCGGGTTTTCATTTTCATTTTTGCATTTGGGCTGGAACCTGTCAGATCTGGCAACCTCGACCTCAGCACTGGACTTTTTGGTCTTAAGTTTTGTTTGAAAATGGTATTTAAAAGTCTTAAATTTAACTTGGTCAATCCTGTAGACACCCTGAATATACTACACACACTTGAGTGGTCACTACAGCCATGTGCTGCGTACAAGTACACACTCATCCTCCCAGCTGATCTCTCCTCCCTCCAGGTCTGCGTGGGGCCATAGCGTTTGCTCTTTCCATCAGAGACACAGCAACGTACGCCCGTCAGATGATGTTCTCCACCACCCTCCTGATAGTTTTCTTCACCGTCTCGGTGTGTGGAGGGGGGACGATGCCCATGCTGTCCTTCATGCACATCCCGTAAGGCCCAGCGTCTCCTCACGTCTGCATTTCTGTTGATTTCATGCCCTCCATCTTCAGAGTTAACCCTGACTACGTGCTCTTTTTTTCAGGGTGGGCGTGGACTCTGATCAGGAACACTCTGTAAGTGATTTGTGCAAATTGAGTTCACTTATTTCATTTTGTCTTGAGTGGAAAAATAAGAGTGGCGAGTTTTAATAAATGCCAGCTTCCTGCTGAACAGAGCTCGGCCGTGCAGGACGGCTCGGTGCCGCGGAGCAACAAACACGAGAGTGCCTGGCCCTTCCGGATGTGGTACATCTTCGACCACAAGTATCCTTTCACTCATTACCTTCTGAAGCAGCGTCATCTGTGCTGTGCATGCTGGGAACACAAGGGGACGCTCTTTCCACACTTCACAACCTTTATTTTCATGTTTATGTTCCCCATTGTTATATTTCTTTTCACTTACACAAGCTTTTCATTATACAGGACTGTCTCAGAAAATTAGAATATTGTGATAAAGTCCTTTATTTTCTGTAATGCAAAAATGTCATACATTCTGGATTCATTACAAATCAACTGAAATATTGCAAGCCTTTTATTATTTTAATATTGCTGATCATGGCTTACAGTTTAAGAAAACTCAAATATCCTATCTCAAAAAATTAGAATATTCTGGGAATCTTAATCTTAAGATGTAAACCATAATCAGCAATATTATTATTATTATAATATATATAATATTATATTTTAGTTTTTTTAATTGCATTACAGAAAATAAAGGACTTTATCACAATATTCTAATTTTCTGAGACAGTCCTGTAGTTTATGTAAATGGCTTTTACAGACTTGGGAATACAATATTATAACACAACTGTTGAACTGAATGTGAGTGTTTTTAACCCATTAAGTCCTTGACAGAAGCGTGTTCTCCAGTTATCTGAAGCCCCTGCTGACCCACAGTGGCCCCCCCCTCACAGCCACCCTGCCGGCTTGTTGTGGCCCGCTGGCCCGATGCCTCACCAGCCCACAGGCCTACGAGGTCTGGACATAACTGGCTTTATTAAAGTTCAAGTACGAGTGGGTTGAATGCTTGTGTCGGGGAACTAACCTAAAGTATACAGATACCTGAAGCTCAGTTACTAGTTTAGATTCTCTTGGTGTTGGTTAGGACTCTTAATGTGACAGGCCAAGAGTGATGGTCTCACTCTCCGGTTTTAACTTCCTTTATGACCGGCTGGAGCGCCGGCGCTCCCGTTTGCATAGATTTATGTACAATCACAACTGAGTATGTGTATGTTACACAGGAAAAGTTTCACTTACATATCCTGCATTTAGTGTCCCAGCATAGAGCTCTGTTTTAATCCATTAAATCATTTGGAGATTCACATAATAATCCAGTAAAATTGTGCACACGGAGTGGGTTATTTCTAGATCCGGTACGTGTTCACAGCTCGTCCTACGTTGACACACACTGTACATATTCACGCTGTCAGAGTGTCATCAGGTCCATTACTCAGGAAAGATTACTCAGTGACAACCTACACACACCATACACTCACTACACACTCCCTACACACACCATACACTCACTGCACACTCACTACACTCACTACACACTCACTACACACTCACTACACACACCATACACTCACTACACACACCATACACTCACTACACACACCATACACTCACTACACACACCATACACTCACCATACACTCACTACACACTCACTACACACACCATACACTCACTACACACACCATACACTCACTACACACACCATACACTCACCATACACTCACTACACACACCATACACTCACCATACACTCACTACACACTCACTACACACTCACTACACACACTACACACTCACTACACACTCACTACACACACCATACACTCACTACACACTCACTACACTCACTACACACTCACTACACACACTACACACTCACTACACACTCACTACACACTCACTACACTCACTACACACTCCCTACACACACCATACACTCACTGCACACTCACTACACTCACTACACACTCACTACACACTCACTACACACACCATACACTCACTACACACACCATACACTCACTACACACACCATACACTCACCATACACTCACTACACACTCACTACACACACCATACACTCACTACACACACCATACACTCACTACACACACCATACACTCACCATACACTCACTACACACTCACTACACACTCACTACACACACCATACACTCACTACACACTCACTACACTCACTACACACTCACTACACTCACTACACACACCATACACTCACCATACACTCACTACACACTCACTACACTCACTACACACACTACACACTCACTACACACTCACTACACACACTACACACTCACTACACACTCACTACACTCACTACACACTCACTACACACACTACACACTCACTACACACTCACTACACACTCACTACACACTCACTACACACACTACACACTCACTACACACTCACTACACACTCACTACACACTCACTACACACACTACACACTCACTACACACTCACTACACACACTACACACTCACTACACACACTACACACTCACTACACACTCACTACACACACTACACACTCACTACACACTCACTACACACACCATACACTCACTACACACTCACTACACTCACTACACACTCACTACACACTCACTACACACACCATACACTCACTACACACTCACTACACTCACTACACACTCACTACACACACCACACACACACACACACACACACACACACACACACACACATGGATCCACTAAAGAAACGGTTTACCGTGAGCGAAGCCGAGGCCAGCGCCGGACGAAGACACGATATCTAAACGCGATATATAAAATGATTTATCTCCAGTATGAATTCATTCCAGATAAATGTCCTGTGGTCTGAAAAGCTTCTGTGTTACTTTTTTCCATTGACAATTCTGAGGGATCTAGCTGTGGGATTTCTGCATTTAGAAAAATATGTGTAAAATTAAAACAATTTACATTTTTTTGGTAGTTATTTGAACTTTTTAGCCATTTATTTAGTTAGTATGGACTTGTAACATACAGATTATTAAAGATTGGCTTATATGGGTTGTTTTGATGCATAGCAAATAAAAATACTCCATAAAATGGCAGTATAACATGCAGAAATGTAAAAATATGCTTAGGTGACTTGTTCTATGGTAGGTCATAAATGGTTAAGTGATGGTTTTTATTGCAGTTGTCTTCCCCAAAGTCATCTTTTCATTTTACAACCTTGTCCCTTTTTTTTTCCTTTCCCTTTTTCCCTGATCAGAATGAAGGGCCGCTCCACGACGACGACTCGGACTTCACCATGAACGACGCCAACGTGAGCTCCATGTACTCCGACGTCACCGTCAGCACGGACGCGTCGGGGTCTCGCACCGTCAACCCCAAACGCTCGTCCATGGGCCTGTTCAACGAGGGCCTGGACCCCGACCTGGGCCTGGCGGAGCACGACGTCCCGATCCGCGGCACGCGCCTCGTCCTGCCCATGGACGACCCGGCGGAGCCGCCGACCACCGTCACGCTGCCGCCGCCGCCCTCCCCGCCGCGCTCCGACCCCCGCAGGCACAGACTGTGAGACCGGGAGAAGGTTCACCTTCCTGGTCGTGGTTTGTTGTTTTAGCCTCAAAAAAACAAAAAAAAAAATCACAAAATGATCAACAGTGATTTCACAGGAAAAATGAATCGGCTAAATTTTTCTCCAAATGAAACCGCTGTCATGGCGACGGGGCCAACTTTGCTCTCATGTTACTCGTAAGAATCGCCGCTGTTTAAGAGCTTTTACACTACATTTGGCAAACTAATCTCACTGTTGCAGGAACTGTGATTTGAGCTGAATCCATCCGTTTGCCTTCCTTTCTAAGTTCTCTGGTGGAAAGCGTTTAAAGGGTTAAGGTTGTGATGAGCACATGAACAAAGGGAAACACATCTGGGACTGAAGCGGTACAAATACTGGTACAAATACTGGTACAAATACTGGTACAAATACTGGGCAGCACTGGAGCCCCGACTGGTCCACAGTTCTGCACGGCCCGCTTTATCTTAACTACTGATTTATTTATTTAACAAAAATGTTGCTTCTGTCATGATTTGTTTTATTATTTATTTATTGTGTTGTCGTGTGGAACGCTGCTTTTACATCCCATTCCCCCCATACGGTACGACCTCACGGCGGAGGGGATATTCTAACTGTAGCAGACGTTTACTGGGACATCAGTTCCCCTGGTCCCGTTTTTCTCTTCCCCGTCGTATTCGTTCGCTTCGGCCGATACGGCCAAACTTGATATCTGTATTAGGGCTAATGTTTGTTTCTGGGTTTTTTCTGCCACCACATGGTTGCAATTTCTGCAAAAACAAACAGGAGTAACTCCTCTGTTTTTTTTTGTGATGTTTTTGTCCTGAGAGATAAACGGGCTGGCTGAACTGTTTTGAACACAAGTGCCTGTTCAGACGCTCGTTAACTAATGCAGATTTGTACATGGTTTGATTTGCTGATGTTCTTTATGGGGATCTTTTTGTTTTTATATGCTGTTACTATTTAATTGATGTCCAGTCCCCCCAGTATAATCACCTGTAGCTTTCCTGTTAGAGCATTAAATGGTGGAAATCCTACAAGAATAGAAAACCAAAACATGCTTACGTTAATAATCAACAAAACAACTTTTTTTTAAGGTATAATTTTTTCTTAGTATTAAGCAAAATTAATTATTTAAAAAGAAAAAATGCAGCAATTTGAAATACTTGGGAGCTAAATTTGAATCTGTTAGCGAGCAGGTACTAGTGCGTAGGAGGATGTCTGACTTTTTACTGAGGGTATTTTGCACTATTTTATTTGTTTTAACAGAGCATGGTGGTTCTGCTCTGAAACGTCTCAGAAACAACGAGACCCTTCACCTCTTTTTTTAGCTGACCTGTTTAGTACTGTATGGGTGATTTATGTATTTAATGGAAGTCAATTCCTTCTCTAAATTATAATATAAAAATGTTATTTTGTCAAGCTGCGCATGTTCCTTTAATCAACAAGCAGTATTTCCGCTTGATGTATGAGACTGTGCGTATTCTCCCGGAGATCTCTACCTTCTGCTCTTCAGTCCTTGAACCTTAAAATACTTTCATCTAGGTTAGGCTTTTGAAGGAAAAAAAAGAAGCATATATAACTACATCTAAAATGTGAAAATGTTTAATGTTTCTGCGTTTGTGGAAACTATTTGTGAGAAACGCACCTGCATAGGTTATAGATGAATGTCTTTAAAATATGGGATTCTGGAAAACGACTCGTCTGGAGTTTACGAGCTTTGTGTCGCCTTGTTGACATTTTGTATGTGTACTAAGAAGATACATTAAAAACATCTTTTCAAATGGATGCAGAGTGTTTGCAAACACAACAACATAAAGCAGCTCTGCTTCATGCACACAGGGATTCACAAAGTCATGTTTACATGAAGTACATCTTTCCAAATCTCAACCGTTCTGTAGTTGCGTGCATGTGCATAAACTGGATTTCCCTTTTTAGCCATGGATGTCGACACTTCCATCCTTAGCAATTTGCATAAAACTTGTTTGTGCCACAACTAAATAAACATGAAGATCATAGCAACATCCAAAAAAGAAGCACAGATTTACCAACTGAAATCATAAATAAAAATCAGTTCCTGTGCAGGAAAAGGAGCACAGGGGTTGACTGAACAGTTTACGGATGAATCTACAGCCTGAATCTACAGATTAAATAAAGCAAGGTCTTCCAGATGTTTGGAACAACACGCCTACACTCTTAGCCCACTTTAGTTTTCACACAAGCTGAAAATAAACATCTCCAGTTGTACCAGGTGTCTTGAAAGACTTTGCAGCTCAGTTGTATTTTACTGAAGGAGAGTGTGTGTGTGTGTGTGTGTGTGTGTGTGTGTGTGTGTGTGTGTGTGTGTGTGTGTGTGTGTGTGTGTGTGTGTGTGTGTGTGTGTGTGTGTGTGTGTGTGTGTGTGTGGGGAGGTAGGAGTGGGGGGGGGGGGGGGGGGGGGCATTTGCACTTGTTAAAGGGTTTGTATCAGACAGGTCTAAATATCTTCTGAGCTCATTCAAATCCTCTGGGGCAAACTTGCAAACAACACTTACAGTTGTATGAAAAAGTTTGGGCACCCCTGATCATTTTTAAGATTTTTCCTTTATAAATCATTGGTTGTTGGGATCAGCAATTTCAGTTACATATATCATATGGCAGACAAACACAGTGCTATTTGAGAAGTGAAATGAAGATTATAGGATTTACAGAAAGTGTGCAATAATTACTTAAACAAAAGTAGGCAGGTGCATAAATTTAGGCACCCTTGTTGTTTTATTGATTTAAATACATTTAGCATTAATTATTGGAACACAACAGTTGTTTGTTCAATTCAATTCAATTAAATTTTATTTATATAGCGTCTAATACAACAGAGTTGTCTCTAGACGCTTTCCAGAGACCCATAGCCAGAACATGACCCCCGAGCAGTTATTACATAAACAATGGCAGGTAAAAACTCCCCTAGTGGGAAAAAAAACCTTAAGCCAAACAGTGGCAAGGAAAAACTCCCCTTTAGGAGGGAAGAAACCTTGAGCAGGACCAGGCTCATAAGGGGGGACCCTCCTGCCGAGGGCCAGACTGGTGGGTCAGGGACGGCAACAGCACAGCAGGCAGGTGGAAGCAGCAACGGGATGACCAGGGGTGGGGACCGCAGGCCAGCACGCAGCTCCCGAAGCTCCGGCCCAATCAGCAAGTCCCAGGTTGGGGTGCAGGGTCAGGGAAAGACTTGTGCTCCGTAATGCAAGCTACAAGCCACCCACGACCACCTGCAGGTTCCGGTGTCCGGCAAAGGATGCTGCAACATGGACAAAAGAGAGAAAAGGGAGGAGAAGGGGGGGCCAGCACAAGAAACTACAGGAGCGACTCTGACACACTAAAGTTTACACTACCTAGAGATTTACCAACACCAGCTAGAGGTTTACTAAACACTAACTATAGGCTTTACTAAACAGAAATGTTTTAAGTTTAGTTTTAAAGGTGGAGGTGGTGTCAGCTTCCTTAACCCAGATTGGAAGTTGGTTCCATAGTAGTGGTGCCTGATAGCAGAACGCCCGCCCTCCAAATCTACATTTAGATACTCTAGGAACTACGAGTAAACCTGCACTCTGAGAAGGGAGAGCTCTGACAGGAACATAAGGCACTATCAGGTCTTGCAAATAATGCGGAGCTAAGCCGTTTTGGGCTTTATACGCAAGTAATAAAATTTTAAATTGGATTCTGAATTTTACGGGTAACCAATGGAGCGACGCTAACACTGGAGAGACGTGGTCTCTCCTGCTAATTCCTGTCAGTACTCGTGCTGCTGCATTTTGGATCAGCTGGAGCCTATTCAGCAAATTACTTGGACATCCTGCTAACAACACATTACAGTAATCTAGTCTAGATGATACAAATGCATGAACTAGTTTTTCTGCATCACTCTGCGAGAGGATTTTCCTAATCTTTGCAATATTACGGAGATGGAAAAAGGCTATTTTACAAACCTGATTGACATATGGTTTAAACGACAAATCCTGATCGAAAATAACACCAAGGTTTCTCACAGTTGCACTGGAAGCCATCGCAACACCATCTAATCCCTTCCTAAAATGCTCTGGACCAAGAATGATAACCTCTGTTTTATCTGAATTTAGAAGCAGGAAATTTCTGGACATCCAGTCCTTGATGTCCCTAAGACATGCCTGAAGTTTAACTAACGGTTCTATTTCATCCGGCTTCATAGACAAGTAGAGCTGCGTATCATCAGCATAACAATGAAAGTGTATGCCGTGATTCTGGATTATACTTCCCAATGGCTGCATGTATAAACTGAACAAGATTGGCCCCTAGCACTGAACCCTGCGGAACACCATAACAGACCCTTGACTGTTCTGAAGAAACCTCATGTACATGAACAAACTGGAACCTGTCAGATAGATATGATTTAAACCAACGTAGAGCTGTCCCTTTAATCCCAACAACATGCTCTAACCTGTGCAGTAAAATGCCATGATCTATAGTGTCAAAAGCAGCACTGAGGTCCAGTAGAACCAGTATGGACACTAATCCCTTATCTGAGGCCATAAGGAGGTCATTCGTGACTCGAACCAGTGCTGTCTCTGTGCTATGATGCATTCTGAACCCTGACTGAACTTCAAACAGATCATTTCTATACAAATAGTCACATAACTGGCTTGAAACTGCCTTTTCCAGAATTTTAGACACAAATGGAAGGTTAGAAATTGGCCTATAATTAGCTAAGGTGTCTGGGTCAAGAGAAGGTTTTTTAAGTAAAGGTTTAATTACTGCGACTTTGAAAACCTGTGGTACATATCCTAAACTTAGGGATAGGTTAATTTGGTCCAGTATTGTCGTACCAATAAGAGAAAAAATATGTTTGAATAGTCGAGTCGGGATGGGGTCTAACATACATGTGGTTGACTTAGCTCTATTGACGAGTGAGGTCAGCTCAGGGATGTCTATAGGATCAAAACAGTTTAGAGTCAAGTCAGAGCCTAGGGAAGTCGCTAAAGCTGAAGAAACGCCCACAACCGGCTGGTTGATTTCTTCTCTAATTCTCGTGATTTTACTGTTAAAGAAGCTCATAAAGTCCTCACTACTGAGAGCTGCAGGAATGCACGGCTCCACAGAGTTGTGACTCTTTGTCAGCCTGGCTACAGTGCTGAACAGAAAACGTGGGTTACTTTTGTTATCCTCTATCAACGTTGAATAATAAGCTGTTCTGGCTTTGCGAATGGCTTTTTTATATACTATTAGAATATCTTTCCATTCACGATGAGAGTCTACAGACCTACAAGAGTACCACTTCCTTTCCATTTTACGCACGTTTTGTTTCAACATGCGGATATCTGAATTATACCAGGGAGTTAAGCTCCTGTGGCTAGAAACCCTCCTTTTCAAAGGAGCAACTTCATCTAAAGCTGAATGCAACAAATCAGCAGTGTTACTAGCAAGGAAATCAACATCTGCAGAGGTAGAACCCAGGTCACTGGCCTCGACTACATCACTATTTCGCACTGTCGTAAGATAAGCAATGGCCTCCCTAAATTTAACAATAACTTCATCAGACAAACATCTGCTAAAATAATACCTCCTATTTTGCACTTCAACATCAACAAAATTAAATTCAAACGTTATTAAGTAATGTTCATTGACCCTTCACCTACATACACAGGTGAAGCCAATCATGACAAAGGCATTTAAGGTGGCCTGTTGTAAGTTGTTCACCTCTTTGCATCTTCTTTGAAGAGTGGCAACATGGGAGCCTCAAAACAACTGTCAAATGACCTGAAAACAAAGATTGTTCAACATCATGGTTTAGGGGAAGGACACAAAAAGCTAGCTCAGAGATTTCAGCTGTCAGTTTCCACTGTAAGGAACATAGTGAGTAAATGGAAGACCACAGGCACAGTTCTAGTTAAAGCCCGGAGTGGCAGGCCAAGAAAAATCTCAGATAGGCAGAGGCGAAGGATGGTGAGAGCAGTCCAAGTCAACACACAGACCAGCTCCAAAGACCTACAACATGATCTTGCTGCAGATGCACACTTTGCACAAGGAGATGCTGTCCATCCATCCATCCATTGTCCACCGCATTATCCGAGTCCGGGTCGCGGGGGCAGCAGTCGGAGCAGGGATCCCCAGACTTCCCTCTCCCCGGACACTTCCTCCAGCTCTTCCGGGGGGACTCCAAGGCGTTCCCAGGCCAGCCGAGTGACATAGTCACTCCAGCGTGTCCTGGGTCTTCCTCGGGGCCTCCTCCCGGTGGGACATGCCCGGAACACCTCACAAGGGAGGCGTCCAGGGGGCATCCTATACAGGTGCCCGAGCCACCTCAGCTGGCTCCTCTCGATGTGGAGGAGCAGCGGCTCTACTCTGAGCTCCTCCCGGGTGACAGAGCTCCTCACCCTATCTCTAAGGGAGCGCCCCGCCACCCTGCGGAGGAAACTCATTTCGGCCGCTTGTATCCGGGATCCCGTTCTTTCGGTCATGACCCAGAGTTCATGACCATAGGTGAGGGTGGGAACGTAGATCGACCGGTAAACCGAGAGCTTTGCCTTTCGGCTCAGCTCCCTCTTCACCACGACGGACCGATACAATGACCGCATTACTGCGGCCGCCGCACCGATCCGCCTGTCGATCTCGCGCTCCGTTCTCCCCTCACTCGTGAACAAGACCCCAAGATACTTAAACTCCTCCACCTGAGGCAGGAACTCTCCCCCGACCTGGAGGGTGCAAGCCACCTTTTTCCGGTCGAGAACCATGGCCTCAGACTTAGAGGTGCTGATTCTCATCCCAGCCGCTTCACACTCGGCTGCAAACCGCCCCAGTGCATGCTGAAGGTCCTGGCTCGAGGGAGCCAACAAGACCACATCATCTGCAAAAAGCAGAGATGAAATCAAGTGGCTCCCGAACCGTACCCCCTCCGGCCCCAGGCTGCGCCTAGAAATTCTGTCCATAAAAATAATGAACAGAACCGGTGACAAAGGGCAGCCCTGCCGGAGTCCAACACGCACCGGGAACAGGTCTGACTTACTGCCGGCAATGCGAACCAAGCTCCTGCTCCGGTCATACAGGGACCGTACAGCCCTCAGCAGAGGGCCTCCGACCCCATACTCTCGGAGAACCCCCCACAGGATGCCACGTGGGACACGGTCGAAAGCCTTCTCCAAGTCCACAAAACACATGTGGACTGGTTGGGCAAACTCCCATGCGCCCTCGAGCACCCTGCGGAGGGTGTAGAGCTGGTCCAGCGTTCCACGGCCAGGGCGAAAACCGCATTGTTCCTCTTGAATCCGAGGTTCGACTATTGGCCGAATTCTCCTCTCCAGCACCCTGGAATAGACTTTCCCCGGGAGGCTGAGGAGTGTGATTCCCCGGTAGTTGGAACACACCCTCCGGTCCCCCTTTTTGAAGAGAGGGACCACCACCCCGGTCTGCCAGTCCAGAGGCACTGTCCCCGACTGCCACGCGATGCTGCAGAGGCGTGTCAGCCACGACAGCCCCGCAACATCCAGAGACTTGAGGTACTCAGGGCGGATCTCATCCACCCCCGGTGCCTTGCCACTGAGGAGCTTCCGAACTACCTCAGTGACTTCAGCTTGGGTAATGAATGAATCAACCTCTGAATCCTCAGCCTCTGCTTCCTCGACGGAAGGCGTGTCAGCGGGATTGAGGAGATCCTCGAAGTATTCCTTCCACCGCCCGACGATGTCCCCAGTCGAGGTCAACAGCTCCCCTCCTCCACTGTAAACAGTGTTGGCGGAGCACTGCTTCCCCCTCCTGAGGCGCCGGATGGTTTGCCAGAATTTCCTCGAGGCCGACCGGTAGTCCTCCTCCATGGCCTCCCCGAACTTTTCCCAGACCCGAGTTTTTGCTTCCGCGACCGCCCGGGCCGCAGCCCGCTTGGCCTGCCGGTACCCGTCAGCTGCCTCGGGAGTCCGCCGAGCTAGCCAGGCTCGGTAGGACTCCTTCTTCAGCTTGACGGCATCCCTTACTTCCGGTGTCCACCACCGGGTTCGGGGATTGCCGCCGCGGCAGGCGCCGGAGACCTTACGGCCGCAGCTCCGGACGGCCGCGTCAACAATGGAAGTGGAGAACATGGTCCATTCGGACTCAATGTCTCCGGCCTCCCTCGGAATCCGGTCAAAGCTCTCCCGGAGGTGGGAGTTGAAGACCCCCCTGACAGGGGAATCTGCCAGACGTTCCCAGCAGACCCTCACGATACGCTTGGGTCTTCCAGGTCTGACCAGCTTCCTCCCCTGCCAGCGGATCCAACTCACCACCACCTGATCAGTTGACAGCTCAGCCCCTCTCTTCACACGAGTGTCCAAGACATACGGCCGGAGGTCAGATGAAACGACAACAAAGTCGATCATTGACCTCCAGCCTAGGGTGTCCTGGTGCCACGTGCACTGATGGACACCCTTATGCTCGAACATGGTGTTCGTTATGGACAGACTGTGGCTAGCACAGAAGTCCAATAACAGAACACCGCTCGGGTTCAGATCGGGGAGGCCGTTCCTCCCAATCGCACCTCTCCAGGTAACACTGTCATTGCCCACGTGAGCGTTGAAGTCCCCCAACAGAACGATGGAGTCCCCAGTTGGGGCACTTTCCAGCACCCCTCCCAGGGCCTCCAGGAAGGCCGGGTACTCTGCACTGCCGTTCGGCCCGTAGGCCGAAACGACAGTGAGAGACCTGTCCCCGACCCGACGGCGCAGGGAAGCGACCCTCTCGTTAAGTGGGGAGAACTCCAACACATGGCGGCTGAGCTGGGGAGCTATGAGCAAGCCCACACCAGCTCGCCGCCTCTCACCATGGGCAACTCCAGAGTGGAAGAGAGTCCAACCTCTCTCAAGGAGTTGGGTTCCAGAGCCCAGGCTGTGCGTGGAGGTGAGCCCGACTATCTCTAGTCGATACCTCTCAGCCTCCCGCACAAGCTCAGGCTCCTTCCCCCCCAGCGAGGTGACATTCCATGTCCCTAAAGCCAGAGTCGTCGTCCAGGGATTGGGTCGCCGGGGCCCCCGCCCACGGCTGCCACCCAAATCACACGGCACCTTCCCCTTATGAACCCTCCCGCGGGTGGTGGGCCTACGGGAGGGCGGGCCCACGTCGCTCTTTCGGGCTGCGCCCGGCCGGGTCCCGTGGGCCAAGACCCGGCCACCAGACGCTCGCCTGCGAGCCCCGACCCCAGGCCTGGCTCCAGGGTGGGGCCCCGGTAACGCCAGTCCGGGCGACGTAAACTTCCTTGCTCTTGTCTTCTTCATAAGGGGCTTTGAACCGCTCTTTGTCTGACCCGTCACCTAGGACCTGTTTGCCTTGGGAGACCCTACCAGGGGCATTAAGCCCTGGACAACATAGCTCCTAGGATCATTCGGGTGCTCAAACCCCTCCACCACGGTAAGGTGGCGGTTCAAGGAGGAGATGCTGTATGGGAGAGTAATGCGGCGGAAGCCTTTTCTGCGCACACGCCACAAACAGAGTCGCTTGAGGTATGCTACAGCACATTTTGACAAGCCAGCTTCATTTTGGAATAAGGTGCTGTGGACTGATGAAACTAAAATTGAGTTATTTGGACATTACAAGCGGCGGTATGCATGGCGGAAGAAGAACACAGAATTCCAAGACAAACACTTGCTACCCACAGTCAAATTCGGTGGTGGTTCCATCATGCTGTGGGGCTGTGTGGCCAGTGCAGGTACTGGCAATCTCGTTAAAGTTGAAGGTCGCATGGATTCCAGTCACTATCGGCAGATTCGTGCCAACAATGTTCAAAAATCAGTGACAAAGTTGAAGTTGCGCCGGGGCTGGATACTTCAACAAGACAACGACCCTAAACACTGCTCAAAGTCTACTATGGCATTCATGCAGAGGAACAGGTACAACGTTCTGGAATGGCCATCTCAGTCCCCAGACCTGAATATTATTGAAAATCTGTGGTGTGATTTAAAGCGGGCTGTCCATGCTCGGAAACCATCAAATCTGACTTAACTGGAGATGTTTTGTAAAGAAGAATGGTCAAAAATACCTTCAACCAGAATCCAGACCCTCATTGGAAGCTATAGGAAGCATTTAGAGGCTATTATTTCTGCAAAAGGAGGATCTACTAAATATTGATGTAATTTTTCTGTTGGGGTGCCCAAATTTATGCACCTGCCTACTTTTGTTTAAGTAATTATTGCACACTTTCTGTAAATCCTATAATCTTCATTTCACTTCTCAAATAGCACTGTGTTTGTCTGCCATATGATATATTTAACTGAAATTGCTGATCCCAACAACCAATGATTTATGAAGGAAAATCTTGAAAATGATCAGGGGTGCCCAAACTTTTTCATACAACTGTATTTATATACAGTTAAATTACCGTCAGGGTTTTAAGTGAATGACGGAGCAGAACCTGTTTCAGGTCTAAGGTTTTACTTGGTGAATCAGGAGATGATCTAAAGTCAGCGGGTCCTCATCAGGTCTTAAAAAGACATAAATAAACCTCAGGGGAACTACGACCTATGACACCGTCATCATCTAAAAGAGACAAAGAATGAAAAGAAAGTCAAAGTACAGCAGCGTGTAACAAAAAGAAAAGCGATGCCTGTCTTTGTGTGGAGATTTAAGACAGTACTGTCGGTACCAACCAGGTGCTGCTAATCAAAAGCATGCTGTTAACTGATCATCTGCACATTTGCTAACTTTTCTAAGAGTAGAGGTTTTGGAGATTAACTGGTCTGGAGCATCCAGGTGAGTTAACGCAATACCAAGCAGGAATGACCGAGGAGCTCAGAGACACAACTGTTGTTGCCTGTTAATCTGGGAAGGAAATAAAACCAATCAAGCCACTTGGAGTCCATCGCTGGACTTCCAGAAAGCTTTTTCACAAGTGGGAACACACTGAAGACCATTCAGTTCCCCGGAGTGAATGTCCCAGCAAGTTTGCTCCGAAGTCATAATGTGTAATTGGCTCAGAGAAACTAAAGAAGAAGAAAAAAGTGCCGACTCGGCACGCTGTGGACTTCAACATATTCAAATTTCATCAAGCTGTGATTTAAGGAAATTTTATGTCAAAATCCATGCAAAACGGCCCCATCCCCAAAGGTTAATTAACAACCCTAAACCACACCCCCTGCGGGGAGCACAGGAATGAATGAAATGCAACTGTAAACACCTCAAACTGACATAGAACCACCCCGATCACAACCACAAGAGGGGACGAATGGCAGTAGGGCATGCCCATATCAAAATTTTCTGAAATTTTCTAGTTAATACTTGTACCGTTGCTCTTATTTTGAAAGCCACCGCTCTTTCCAGAAATGGGTGACGCGGTCTTTTATTTTGAAGGCGGACCGTGCAGCTCTGGTCCGCTGGGTGGGAGCCCAGCTGGGATGGGCCGGGCCGGGCCGGGGTGGGCCGGGCTGGTCCGGGCTGGTCCGCGGATGGCAGTACTTGTACTTGCAGCCGGCGTCGGTGCAGCGGAGCTCCGCTGCGTGTAGCCCGGGAGCCGCTGGTCCTACCGCCGCCGCAGACGCGCCTCCCAGCGGGTAAGCAGACCGAGCAGCGCCGCTGCCGCGACCCGCTCCCCCCGCTGCACCACCAGGGCAGCTGTGTGCACGTCTGGAGCTACACTTGACAGACTTTACACGCACTTTGAGACGGGACAAATGCAAGCTTATTGATCTTTACTCATCAGCCATCTCAGGAAAAGAGCCATTTATAAAACAACTGTTGCACTGACTCTCTTGTGCACTTTTGCTTCTTCTCCATAAAATATGACCTCATACACTTTATTTGCAAAGCAGCATTGGGATGACCAGAGAGAAACTAAAGCCTTAAAGTGGTCTGGGGCGTTGCCTGTCTGTCTTTGCAAGAGTGTGTGTGTGTGTGTGTGTGTGTGTGTGTGTGTGTGTGTGTGTACAGTAACTATGCAGCAGTTACGCAGTTACATGCTGACTTGTGAAAATCTGGGCTGCTCCTGAAATCTGGTTCCAGTTAGGAGTCTCTTTTTTTTCTTCCAGCCCATGATGGAACCACTGAGGCTAGAAAATGCTTCACGGAGGTTAATCAAAATTCCTTTACTGTTATTTTCATCGTCCCCCCTCCTGTGAGGGCGAGTGTGTGTGTTGGACATGGAAGTGACGCACACGGCTCCACTTTTCTTAAGTCTGAGTAAAGTTACAGACACACATCACTTTGAGCAGTGTGAAATCACCAATTACGTTACTGGATACGCGCTGAGGTATCCTTCAGCAGGAGCCAGGTTTAACCTTTCAAAGCGAGACACACACACGGCACAGGGCCACGGGGAGTTAGAAGTTAACGTGAAGTGCAGCCAGAGGCTGCATGGTAAAGAAATCACCATGAGCTCAGTCCTATAAAAGACATAACAGCCTCATGAAACTCTTCTGCAACTGGGTGACTTCACAGCATGTTAACTCCCCGTTGTGTTTTTCCTGTTGCGATTTTAACAAGAAGGAAGACAGAAGTGATCCAGACACCGTGGTTCGTGTGTTTCATTGATCCCTGGTGTTGTTCTACTGGGGTTTCATAGGCCTCTGCCGCTCCTGCAGCTTTAAGACAGGAACACTTTCACTGAGAAACTTGGCAGTTGGTTGACTCTTTAAACCCGTCGTGATGTGTTTGGTAATGCCGGCGTAAATCATGGTGTCATGCAGAAGGAAGGAAGCAGAGAGACAGCTCCACCAGGACAAAGAGAGGGCGATATTACAAACATGATCCAAGTGTTTGGTGAGGATGTGGGTGGTGGGTACTCGGCTACCTCCGTCACCCCGGCCTCTTACACCACCCGCCTCTCATCCCACCAGACTCTCATCCCACCAGACTCTCATCCCACCAGCCTCTCATCCCACCAGACTCTCATCCCACCAGGCTCTCATCCCACTAGCCTCTCATCCCACCAGCCTCTCACACCACCAGACTCTCATCCCACCAGCCTCTCATCCCACCAGCCTCTCACACCCCAGACTCTCACACCACCCGCCTCTCATCCTACTAGCCTCTCACATCACCCGCCTGGCCCGGAGAAAGAGAGGAAGGTTGTGTCAGGAAGAGCATCTGACACAAAACCAAAGACAAATCCATATATGGACCTGGATGATCCACCCTATGAAGGGAAGAAGCTGAAAGGGGGCATGATCACTAAATACATCGATGTTCCCAACCTGGTCAGGTCACAGAGTTGATTTAGAAGAGGGAAAACAAACCTGTGCTTCATGTAGACTAATAATCAAGACCGAGACCAAAAACACCTAGTAATGTCCTGATCCTGCGTAATTGTAGAACATCATCCTGGTTCAGATAGTTTCCATATGAGCTTGTTTTCAACTGCAGATCAATAACACAGAGAAGTGATGATGATGTTGAACTCACTATAAATGTTTCCATCAATCAGCTGAGATCAGATATGTGTGGCGACATATTATTTCTACACTATTGGAGGATTGACTCCAGAGCCTTTAAGGATTGACACGACTACAAACTAGTCCCAAAGTAATTTAACAAAACACCAAGCCTCCAACACCCAACACCCCCTCCACCTCAGAAAAGTCATGAATAGTAAATGTTACTGATTTAAATTGGACTGAATTTGGAGCTGAAACCTGAATTTTAGATATTAAAGATACAAATATCGACTTGAAATTGCATTATTTACCATTATAGTAATCAGATTACACCGTATATCAGCATCACTGAAATAGACCTGATGCTTAATCAATCACAACGATATGCAAATATTATTCTTATATTTATTCAAACAAGGCCGTTATAAACACAAGACTGTAATGAAATACAGACACATGCAGATGCACCAAAACATTCAATCAGATGCAAAATACAAATAGTTTACAAAACTACATTAACAAGAGGAAGAACTGATCACCAGATTCTGTCACCTTGGTGTGGCAACGGCATCTCAATTATCCGAGTCTGAGACAAGACCAAGACCATAAAAAAGTCTACAGTAGCTTCATTTCATCATTAAAAGATGTTCAACCTGTACCTGCGTACACAAGCAACAGGCCTGGAACTCAAACTCAATGATCAGGACTTTTAGATGGTTGTATGGTGGAAATGATAGAAAGAATAAACTTCATCAGTTTCCACACATGCACGTAAAGCTGTGCAAAAGCAAAAAAATGAATAAAAAATGCACACACGAGACGCAGAGACGCTCTCTGCAGCTGCTGCATGGATAAACATGAATAAACATGTGAAAATCTTCTTGGAAATCAAGGATGCTGTGCCCTCATCTTTCTCACTTATCAGAGCAGGATCTGTGCCGGTGGGCCGGGACGGCTTCAAGTAAAGTCTTGCTGATTTCAGCCAGACGATGCTGAACAACGACTCAGGGATTACAACACACTAGGTCTGGGTGGAAATATCAACACATATCGCTAGAACACCTCCAATTCAGCTCTAAAACCTAAAAAAGAAAGCCTTGTAGTTTCAGATTGCAGGTTTCTCCATCTAGTAATGAAATCTGTCAGGGAACACTGGTGTGAGTCTGGTCCCGGCCCAGCGCCTCCACCAACCCACATCTGGGAGTTCACTCAGCTTTGTCCTTTATATCTGGTTCCCCGAAGAGCAGCTCATAAACGTGGATGTCATTTCTGTATTTCTGCTGTCAGAGCCGGATCTGGAGGAACGGTTAGAGACGGAGACTTGCGGGCGGTTTATTGCTCGGAGATTTATGAAGGCAGACGGGAACAAGCGAGATCTGGAGGACCCGGACACTAAATTTCACTCTGGGCTTTCAAAGCGCTCTCAGCACGGTCTGGTGTCGACACGGATACTCGTAGGAAGTGGTCACGGATTGAATTATTTCAACTGCTCTGCTCTTAAAAACCCCTCTCAGTTATTGAAAAGGGACATGAGTGGAGAGATGAGTGGAGAGATGAGTGGAGGGATGAGTGGAGAGATGAGTGGATGGATGAGTGAAGCCCGGCTGGCCAGCAGCTCCTGCTGAAGCCAGGGCCGTGCCGCTCTTCCACCAACACTGGTGCATCGGCTCGTCCCTCCGTCTGGAATGTGCATCACCAGAGCCAGATATAATAATTACCCAGCCTTTTATTGGAGGCTGAAGTGCTGAACAAATGTTTACCTGAACTCGCTGCCGAGCCCCAAACACTTGTGCGTATTTATTTTGAAGACGGTGTGATCCGTATCAGGGCTGGGAACGCTCCCGGAGAAACGCTGGGTCCACAAGGAATGCAACGCATATTTTCAAGCTTCCTATTTTCAAAGAATCAGCCTGTTTGTGCTGGTGCTGGTGCCATTTCTCTGCCTTGTCATTAAACACTAGACCAGGGTGTAACAACAGCGTACGGAGCTGTAGTTCACACAGCCAGCCACGTCCTCCACGGCCGTTTTCACTGCCATCCATGACAAAGAACAAAGTAAACCCATCACAGGGAAAGATCAAGGAATTCCTGATGCTGGATGAGGCAGCAGATTCACCCTACGAGTCTGGTTTCTTACAATATTGGGTAACGCAGTAGGATATAACAAGCCCAATGTGGCAAGAGTTACTGGCAGCAGCTCAAAGGATGATATCAGCAGAGATGAGCAGATAACGTGTATTTAGCAACACAGTTGCTGCAGACGGGAGGAACATCTGAGGACACAGTAAAGGGAGCAGCGGGATCAGTGGGATCACCCCCCCCCCCCCCGACCGCAGTAGTGAGTGTTCGTTAGTCATTACTATCTCAGCCTGATCTGGCACTTCATCTGACGCACAGAGCTGGGTAAAGTAGCTAAAATTGTACTCAAGTAAAAGTACTGTTACTTCAGAATAATATGACTCAAGTAGTAGGGGGAGTGGTAGCCTAGTGGTTACAGAAGTGGACTGGAGTCTGGAGGACCAGGTTCAAGCCCCAAGAATGCAACCCAGGTCAACCAGCCTGGGCCCCTGAGCAAGGCCCTCAACCGGGGGCCGTTTATATAGCAGCCCACTGCTCTCTAGTCTAATTAGAGATGGGTTAAATGCAGAGAAACAAATTCCACCAGCCTGGCTGTGTGGTCATTAATATATATAAAAAAAAAAAAAAAAAGTAGAAGTAAAAAGTAGTCATCCAAATAATTACTTGAGTAAAAGTAAAAAAGTACTTGGTGAAAAAACTACTCAAGTACTGAGTAACTGTTGAGTAATGTCTGATTTATTTTTTTTAACACATCCATTCAAACAGACAAAAGTACAAAATAATCATCTTCAGGAAAATTAAATCAATAAAATAATAAAATTAATAAAACATTGCTTAAATTAAAATAATCTTAAAGTAAATTAAAGTACTTTAATAAATGATAAAATAAATAAAATAACAGAATAAAAAAATAAATTAAGCACAAGTAGCACAAATTTCCAGCGTTTGTACTTTTCTTTTTTAACCAGCAGAACTAGAACAAACATGAACTCATAGAAACTCTGTGTGTGTTTGAGTCTGTGTAAATGTGACAAAACATGCAAAAACTAACATGTTTCCCAAAGAATCACCCAGTGATGTCATGAGATTGACGCGTACGTGGATAAAAGGGATAAAAGAAAAGTAACAGCTCAACGTAGCCTAATGTAGCGGAGTAAGAGGAACAGTTTCTCCTTCACAAATCTACTCAAGTAAAAGTAAAAAGTATAGTGATTCAAAACTACTCTTAAAAGTACAACATTTCCCAAAACTTACTCAAGTAAATGTAATGGAGTAAATGTAACTGGTTACTACCACCTCTGCTGACGCATAAGACACACGGATCACTCAGCGTGGAGCGCACGCCTGAGTCGTCATGCGGTTGATAAAGAACAACAGGCTTGTGTCGGCCTGAGAAACATCTCAGGTGGAGGGAGAACGTCACCACATGTGCTAAATATCCTGCTTAGTCTTTACTGGCAGCTGCTTTCTCTCTGTGCCACGTTGATCATGGAGAAGCTGGGCTGAGCGGGCCCAGGGTGTAGGAAGGAGATGGATGGATGTTTTGACAGATCCAAACAAGCATTTCCTCCACTCCTTTCCTCCTCAGCTCAGCCGGTCTGAGCAGGTCGTCGTGTTGTTCTTTTTTACTGAGCGCTAAATAAGGGCACGACCCTGAGTGCAGGATGAGAGAACAATTCTCTCAAACTGCAGCCTGGACAATACCAATAAGAATAAAGGTTGTTTTTGTCACTTCAGTGGCAGTTTACGCCCTTCAAAACCTGAATGCTGTTTGTGAGGATGAAAAACCTCTGTGGCAAAAAGCAGCTGAATTTCTAGCTTAAACGGCAAACCTTTAGCTTTCACCTGAGTGAAAGTCATTTCACTACCTCAACAATTTCACACCTTAACAATTAAGTGATATTTGTATCATCACTGACCTCCGAGGTGAATGTCAGTGCAACGGCACTGTTAGTCGTCATCCACACCTTTATTTCACATTCACGTTGGTACAAGTTGCTGGAGACGGAGACACAGACGAGAAGTTCAAGAGAGATTTCAAAGATCAGAAGGACTACAGTCCTTGAGCAGATCGGATCTCTGAACAAGATGCAGATAGGAATGTCATCTTGTGCATTCAAACTTTTACGTTGGAACGGCCAGGAACTCTCACCAGGAGACGTTTTCTGCTGCAGCAATAGCTGATGAAAACGCTGGTGAACAATCAGCTGAGGCCGGCGCTGCAGCGGCAGCTGCACGAGCTGCAGTTCAGCCGGGACTTAAAGGAAAGCTGCATTAATTATACGGATGAAAACAGACGGTAAACAGTTCAGAGAGAGAGTGTGTGTGTGTGTGTGAACCGTGCCAGCTCTACAGGTCTGATGGAGGCTTCCTGTTTCTCAGTTTTCCACTACATTCTTCTACGATAAGCTCATGCCAACACACACACACACACACACACACACACACACACACACACACACACACACACACACACACACACACACACACACACACACACACACACACACACACACACACACACACACACACACACACACACACACACACACACACACACCTCCTATCATGTTTTCCCACCCTCTTCTCGTCGTCTGCTCTTTCTCTTCAGTGTTTTTAATATGGGGGTGATTTATTCCCCCCCCCCCGTCAGAATGACGTGATGTCCCCGCTCTGGTCCCTGTGAGAGCTTTACTGTAGAAACGCTCTCTGAGGACGAGGAGTTCAGGAGGGTTTAGGTTTATAATCTGACATGAGAAGGACGACGGTGTCTGATTCTTCACGGATGAACCAGAACTAACAAACATCATGATGGTTGATGTATCCGACCTCCCGGCTCCACAAAAACTCCTCTGCTGGGAAGAAATATCACAAAGAAAGTCACACTTCGTCTCTGTTGTGTGTGATCGTTCAATTTCACGCACAAGAACAAACATGTGATTCCAGTCTGACTTGATTTATTGACATTTAGAAACAGAAAGGTCCAGAATGACGTAGAACTCCCCCCTACGTCACTAGTGTTTTCATCAGCCTGTTTCAATTCTAGTTTTAGTCTAGTCTTTGGGTCCAGCTATCATCGTTTTTATTACTTTTAGTCACGTTCATTCTCCTTTTAGTTGTGTCAAGTTTCAGTCGACTAAAAGTCTTATTTTAGTCAGAATAATCCAGGACCATTTTAGTCTAGTTTTAGTCAAAGATTGTATTTATCCAAACCCATTTTACAATTCAAACAAGGTTATCTTGTTATTATATTATTGTTACCTTATAGACTCAAGAATACATTCATTCCAGATACATAAGACTCTAATTTGAGTTTACAACATATTTATTTTTCCGCATTTCTCCCCGTCTTTTTCTTTTTCAACGACACATTGGGTTTTCTTTTCCACGTCTATGTAGAAAGTGTATCCAAAGATGGATCTTCTTCTTCTTTTCCCCCCAGAGAAGATCCCCGTGTTTCTCTATGTAACTTAGTTTTTAACTGACGTTAACTAGAGCTCTGCGTTAACGGCATCAGCCTCTAACTCTGCAGCTGATTCTGGATCTGATTCCTGCTGCAGCGACTGATGGAGGACTAACGTCACCCAGAACTAAACCAGAGAAACTACTGGAAACATGGACATTAAACCAGAGAAACTACTGGAAACATGGACATTAAACCAGAGAAACTACTGAAAACATGGACATTAAACCAGAGAAACTACTGAAAACATGGACATTAAACCAGAGAAACTACTGGAAACATGGACATTAAACCAGAGAAACTACTGGAAACATGGACATTAAACCAGAGAAACTACTGAAAACATTAAGGATCTTTGTTAGAACATTTCGTCTCGTTTTGGTCAACAAAAATGAAGACACATTTTAGAATAGTTTTTACTTTGTAATCTACATTTTAGTCTCGTTTTTAATACGTCTAAGATATTGCATTATACATTTAATTATCTTTATCGTCACATGACCAGCATTTTTGTTGCGTCTCGTTTTCCTCAGGTGATAAAGGAACGTTGACGACGATATTTAGTCATCATTTTTGTTGATGAAAGCAAAAGTCTCACCCAGAAAGTGCAGCTTTTACCCCGTGGGGACCAAATAATAATTTCCCCTCGGTGTGTGTGAGTTTTCCTTGGCTGCAGCTCGGTCATCAGCTGCCACACGACTGCATTTATGATTTCCCCGTTTCCACGGTGATCAAACAAAGAGTTGTATATTGGCAGCTCGGATGAAAGGAAATGATGTGTGTGCCGTCGTACAGCGAGAATGTTTACTGCCCTCCGACAAAGGGGAGACATGCAGGAACAACGTGGTAGCTCGTAGCTGCGCGGCGGCCAGGCCTCATTTCCTCTGCAGCGGCCTGTGTGGATGCCGGCTGGCTTCCTGCCAGCGCTACACTGCCATCAGATAACCTTTAGCTGATAGCAGGACAGAGATAAGTGACGGAGGATTAGAAATGATTCCTCGTAGGTTAGTAGCAGTCAAAGACAAAAGGAGAATGAAAACAGGATCAGGGTTAATATCAAGTGTTACCTTTAGCTTGTCTGAGGATGACAGAATATATCGTCTTCCTCTGAAGGAATTTGTCAATGTCAATTTTATTTATATAACACATTTAAAAACGACCGAAGTCGACCAAAGTGCTGTACAGCATACAATAAAATGAAACAATACCAAAAGAAAATACAGTACAAAATGTAGAAACAATAAAATCACTAACATGCTAGAATGATCAATAAAATAGTAATAAAAGATTAAAAGAACAGACACATAAAGTGCACAATCACTTCTCACAAAGGCAACTATTTATCGTACACCAAAAGCCAAAGCAAATAAATAAGTTTTCAAAGAAGACTTAAAAACCTCTAGGGTCTGAGCAGATCTAATGTTTAGTGGTAAGCTATTCCACAGCTTAGGGCCGGTCACCGCAAAAGCTCGGTCACCTCTAGTTTTGAGCCTGGATTTAGGGACGTCTAAAAGCAACTGACTTGACGACCTCAGAGCTCTGGCTGGTGTGAGAGTGGAGACGTTCTGGAAGGTATTGGGGAGCCAAGCCATTTAGTGATTTAAAAACTATTTAATACAATCCGTAATAAGCTGGTCTGCTCAACGACAGTAGCAGTGGTAGTGGTAGTAGTAGTAGTAGTAGTAGTAGTAGTAGTAGTAATAGTAGTAGTGGTAGTAGTAATAGTAGTAGTGGTAGTAGTAATAGTAGTAGTGGTAGTAGTAATAGTAATAGTAGTAGTAGTAGTAGTAGTAGTAGTAATAGTAGTAGTGGTAGTAGTAATAGTAGTAGTGGTAGTAGTAGTAGTAATAGTAGTAGTGGTGGTAGCAGTAGTGGTAATACTAGTAGTAGTAGTAGTAGTAGTAGTAGTAGTAGTAGTAGCAGTTGTAGTAGTAGTAATAGTAGTGGTGGTAGCAGTAGTGGTAATACTAGTAGTGTTATTAGTAGTAGTAGCAGCAGTAGCAGTAGTAGTAGTAGTAATGAATTAACAGAAAAGTGAAAAGAAGATGAATCTTCAACTCCAGAAAATCAGCTGCAGGTTGCAGTTCTGTCTGCAAGGAGACCAGATCACTAAAGAAAGTATGTCTCCTCTTGACTGAGTGGAGTACTCACATTCTTACGCCCAACATTACTCTGACCCTGGGTAACAAACTAAATCTACCAACGTTTGTGCTGCCAGCATAATAAACTGTTAAGATGATCTAATTCCATTGGAGGGTTTTATAACAACTTTTCTGTTATTTTATGTATTATTAGCCTTTATTCATCCCACAAGGGCAGATTATTCTCTCCTTTAACCATCTCTAGTTGGACTGGGATCAGTGGCTGCTGTTTTCTTCACAGCCCAGGGAACAGTTATGGTTAAGTGCCTTGCTCAAGGGCCCAGAGTGGTTCACCTTGGTTGCAATCCGTGGACTTGAGCCTGAACCGAGCCCACTAGGCTACCACTGGGCTACCACACCCATTAGAAATAAGTCATAGTTTTGACCTGACTCCATTCAGAGCAGCCTGCTTCCCAAACAGAAATAATCCTATACTTCCTGACTTTATGTAAAATAAATACAAATAAAAAAAGGGCTGTTATTGGTATCGTAGCCTTGTGTCACTTTTTGGCCGGCGACATTGGTCCGGCTACCACTTTGGACTCCAGATACTTGTTAGCAGTACGAGGCTACATCTCTTCCGAGTGTTGCCTGTTGCTCCATCCGTCAAACTCAGTCTGAAGTTGCGGTAACGCCCTTGGTCAAAACCAGAACTTCCTTTATAAATCCTTAGCAATCCTGCAGAACTCTATGGTTTGTGGTTTTGCAAGGGAGTGGCTCATGTAAGATCTGGTGTGTGTGCTCAGTCAAAGAGCTGTCAGCGTTCCAGATCTCACCACAGCCGTCATACCAGGGATTCCTTCGCTTATTCACCTCACTCTGCTAAATATGCACACACTCTTTCCACAGTTTGGGAGAATTCTTTGGAGCCAACGGTTGTGAACTTGACGTGGGAAACGACGGGGGAAAGACCAGAACCATCTCTTCCTCAACATTCCTCTTTTTATTGCTGTAATTGTTGCCAAAATGCAGTTTATTTACCATCTTAAGCCCTGACCCTGTAATAACAGCTCCGGGACCGGAGTTACGGTGCTCAACAATGTGATCTCGGCTCTATGGTTAGAGAAGTTTATGAGTAGTTTTTTTAGACATCGAGGATATTTAACTATGTGGTGTGAGGGAACATAGTCAATTTGAAGTTGGAAAGCTGCAGCAAACTGCGTCCCGGGTTTTGCTTATTGTTTTCAGAATTAGGATAAACACAGATTATACAGTAACGCCAAGAAAAACCACAGAGCTGTTTGTTGAAATGGAGAGACGGGTGAAAGCAAAGCACGAAAGGTTTGGGAGGGACCAGTTCCTGGATTTCATAAAGTCTGAGGACTTAATATCAGCCTGTTGCAGAAGAGCTTTGAGTTGTGCGGTTTTAGGTTAATCCCTCGACCTGCTTTAGCTGGGATGAAAACTGGACAAATCATAGCGTTCTTACGTTGATCATTAAACTGATAATCCTGAAAGATGTTGGATCTGATCAAAGAGTACAAGTCATCTGAGACTCTCACATGACCCGTAAACTTTATCATCCTTGCTGGACGTGTTTGTTTATGAGCAAGATAAGATACGGGGAGAAAGTGCAGCACGTCCAGAGCCATGAACGCCGCTGTCAACACTTGCTTTGTTTTAATTTACAGACGTGGTTTTTCTGGGAGCGTGAGAAGTGAGAGGAAACTTATCAGAAATCTAGGAATCAACAAAAGAGCTCATTCAAAAGCCGTTTCCCTCAGTCTGATTGCAAGTGTGTCAACAGTGCCCCAGCGTGGTGGGTTTACGTATCCCAGGGTTACAGTTATCACACACTTGGAACCTGACTCTAGGACTCAGTTTGAATAATTTAGCATTTGAATTTCCAAATACTCATGTCAGACCTGGTTTAGGATCAGTTTAGGGGTCTGGGATGGCGGAGCTTTTACCATGTTGACTAGGTAAGGGAATTGATAAGATTATTCCGATTCCGATTCCATTTTCGATTCTGCTTAACGATTCGATGCTTTATCGATTCTCTTATCGATTCTCATTTGGAAAAAAGGAGAACAAACAATTTTAGTATCAACTTTGTTTTATATGTTTGAACAAAAAAATATAAGTGAGGTATTAAGACGCCCCCAGCCTTGGGCTCCTCCATGGTGCCAGGGGGTCCCCACTAAATCATAAAATAATAATAATAAAATAAATATTCTTCTGTAGAAATTAACTAAATACAACAAATTATTTTGTGGAAATTACACAAGAATGTCCAGTAACATGTTCAACACCACAAACTTAGTAACTGCTCGGTGACATTCATCTATTCTGGCTGATTCTCTTCCCTGCCTTGACGAAAGGAGAATCTAGCGGTAGAAGCTCTTTAACTTCTCCATAGATGAGCTGATGAGCTGCAGCTGTGTCAGGAGCTCCGCTGTCCGCCGGAGCGCCTGGCACGTCCACGTGGCCGAGCGTGCAGCTCTTCTAAAGCATGAATTATGGTTCTGCTTTAAATCGACGCAGAGCCTACGGCGTAGGGTACGTGGGGACGCACACCGTACAGTGTGCGTCGCCGCGTACCCCACGCCGTAGGCTCTGCGTTGGTGTAACGCGGAACCATAAATCAGCCTGTAACACGCCGGCTGACTCCGCGCCCACCAGCGCATCAGCCGGCCGAGTCCTAACATTTTCCCCCCTTTGTTGAAATGTCCATATTGCAAGTATTGTACCCTGGTGTCATCCTTTTTGGTAAAATGTAGCCAAACTTTCGAGCGTTTATGCCGCTTTGTCCCCGTGTTTTCCTGCTGGGCGCGAATGCGCACGTTGCGCAACGTGCTTGGTGACGTCATTCGCGCCGACTGGAATTGATGAGGAAATCGTTTGCGAAAAAGGCAAACAATTCCAAGGAATTGAAACACTGGGAACCGGTTCTCAACAAGAACCGGTTTTCGATTCCCATCCCTAATCTTGACCTCATGAGTGTGATTTAACCTGCTGCAGGTGAGTTTCTCTGGACGCCACCATGGACAACTCCCAGTGCTTCTACTGCCGCGAGGACCTCGGGGGGAAGAGGTTCGTCCGCAGCGAGGGCAAGCCGGTGTGCGTTCGCTGCCACACCAAGTTCTGTGCCAACTCCTGCGCCGAGTGCCGTCGGCCCATCTCTGTGGAGTCAAAGGTGCGTCCTGGGGATTTATCTCCGGGTTCGTCCTCGGAGGAAGTTCAGCGTGTGCGGTATCTAGTTCCTGTTTGACACCTCTGAAAGAACCTCTCCTCCTTCACCAGGAGCTCACCCACAGAGGCCGCTACTGGCACGAGGAGTGTTTCCGTTGTGCCAAGTGTTACAAGCCTCTGGCCAAGGAGCCGTTCAGCACCAAGGACGACGCCATCATGTGTGGGAAGTGTTGCTCCAGGGAAGACGCTCCGCGCTGCCACGGCTGCTACAAGGCCATAGTGGCTGGTAGGACCGGTCTCTTCAAACCTCTGATCCACTAACAGAGAAGCACTGTACTGGAACGGAGTTAACACTCTACTTACTTGAATAAAAACTAGGGGTGTAACAATATATTGTTCCACGAAATTTCGCGATACAAAAACGTCACGATACGTGTCGTGGAGGTGACAAACTGTATCGCGATATTGGGTTATTAATATTAATCTATTGTGTTGACTAGTAACGCGCATCCGACCGCGACTCGACCCGCGGACCAAAATCTTCCTCCCCTCAGAAGAAACTAGTCCCGTTTTGGTCCCGATCACGGGACTCTTGCAGGGTTTTGAGCTCTGAACTTTTACTGATGTAAGGCTGGTGTAGAGTTAAGCCTTACCTTATTAAATTAAACCTTTTTGGGGTGGTGAGTAGGATAAACACGGGGACAACTTCTGCTGAGTTCCAGTGAACTTTAATGTCCCTCAACAGTGTAGGATTTTAGAACATCAACACAGCACCTAGTGCCGTACTGTGGCGTATCACTCAGCCCAATCTAAAACAGACTAATCACTACAGATAAACTGACTAGTGTCATTATAGTCCCTGATTTACATCAGAATATAAAGAATATAGTTATAAAATAATGAACCCTGAATTACCAAAATAACCTTAACAAAAATAAATCTCTTCTTACACTTATAAGGTGAGCATGAATCAATCTTTTTATGATGTAAAATTGTATGTATTTATTTACTTTTATTTATTTAATTTTAGTTGTTACATTTCTGGAAAAGAAAAAAGTCAAGTCATACATGAGAGAAACTATTCAGTTTGTGGGTAAATATTTGTACTTGTATGAAACTGAAGATCATAATGCAAACCTGACATTTACTTTTAGTTCAGTTTGTGGAAAATGGTTGGCCTGGCTTTCTCTTTAAAACTTAAACAGTTATAAAACATTACAAACTGTAACAATAGGGCAAACACACAGTATTGTTTTGTATGTTGTGTCTTTCAAATAAAAGACCATTTTTTCCAGTCATATGTTCCTCATTCAAGGTTCATTCATTCATCATCTTACCCGCTTTGTCCCTTGCGGGGTCACGGGGGTCTGCTGGAGCCTATCCCAGCTTATTTTAGGTGACCTCATTCAAGGTTGTTAAAAAAAATACTGCTGTAATATCGTACCGTTATCGTGACCTCAATATCGTGTATCGTACCGTATGGTGAGATTAGTGTATCGTTACACCCCTAATAAAAACTCAGAGGAGCATCTCAATGTGCATGTATACTATGTCACTATGTGCCATTACTGCATCAAAGAACTGGTTGAAGTTGCAGGAATCGGCAGCTCAAAACCTTCATCGTACTAGTTATTGATCCCTGGCATTATCAATCTTTTTCAGGCACAGAGGTTGTGGAGTACAAAGGGAACTCGTGGCACGATGAATGCTTCACCTGTTGCCACTGTAAGCGGCCGATAGGATCAAAAAGCTTCCTCTCCAAAGGGAGTGACGTCTACTGCACCCCCTGCCATGATAAGAAATTTGCCAAACACTGCGTCAGCTGCAAGAAGGTAAAACGTTTAAAACAGTGTAAACTTGCTTCTAAGCCGAATTATGACTTGAAAGTGATACCTTGCTCAGTTTGCACCGTGCTCTCTCTTCTGGTCGCTTTAAGACACCTGTCAATTTAGCATCAAATTGTATATTTTGGCTTATTGGATGCTATCAGTGGCGTGTCCCGTCTCCCCCCAGCCCATCACCTCTGGAGGGGTGAACTACCAGGAGCAGCCGTGGCACAGCCACTGCTTCGTGTGCAGCTGCTGCTCCAAGCCTCTGGCAGGGACCAGCTTCACCAAACACGAGGACCAGGTCTTCTGTGTCGACTGCTACAAGAACTCTGTGGCCAAGAAGTGCAGCGGCTGCCAGAACCCCATCACAGGTCGTCCTCCTTCAAATCACTCTCTCATTCTAGCAGTCAGCATGCTCTCAGTCAAGAGAACTGGGAAGAATTCAGGAGTTAACTGCTACTCTCAACAGGGAACTTTGATTATCTGAAACAACTAAAAACATCTAATCTTTCATGAAAACACTATAATGTGGAATTCAACACATTGCCAGCCTTGCATCAGTTTAGAAATAGTCTTTTATGTAGAGTTTACCGTCATGTTAACCATGTTGCTCCTCTATATCTATCAGTTGATGTATTTTCATAAAGTCACTTGAAGTCAAATGAAAAAGTCACTTAAATGGCCACGACAGCAATATTTAAAGAGGCCACGAGGAGAAAAAACAAGACTTAATTGCCTAAGAATATAACACAACCCTGTAAAGCCAGATCAGAGCAGAATCCTCCTTTTTTATCTCCACCCAGCGTTACACATGCAGCATTCACCGTCCCTTTGAAATGGCTCGCACAAAGCTGTGACATGATATCACGCTGGGTGGATGACTTCTCTGGCTCAACACCCTGAAAAACCAGCTTTTATACATATCTCTGGTATTTTTACACAAGCCTGTCACAAGCATGTCATGAAGACTTCAAGAAACGGTGTTATCTTTAACGTACAAATGGAAACCTGAGTAAACCTTGGCCAGAAGTTACTGAAGATAAAATGCAAGTGACATATTATTCCAGAGCAAAGATGCAGGATGTTGGATCTTTGTGAGGTAAAGTGGCAAAAATGTAGATTACTACCAACTAAAAACTCCCTGCCTCATCTTTTACCCCAATTTTTGGTGACCTCTTAAAATGCAAAGTCTTCTATAGATCCAGTGTTGAGTTTGTCTGAAAACATATTAAACTGTGATAAGGAAGTCATGAGCTCTACAGTATATGCAGCATGATTAGGACTTATAGACAGCTTTACATTCACTAAATGACCCAAGCAAAGACATCAGGTACATTTCTGAAACAGTGGGGGATTGATATTAGAGCTGGGTATCATCACTGACCTCGATACGATTCCGATACACTAGGTCCCAAGACGATACGATTTCCGATACGATTCGATATCGATATTCTAGTTACAATAATGGAATAACGTGATCCTTCCATCGCTACGTCCGGCCAGAGAAACCCCACCCTGCCTGGTGAAAAGAAGCAGCCTGCTCACTCCTCAAGTAAGGAGGAGACTTGAGCTCAGTGCAGGGCGTCCCGGGGTTGGTAGATGGAGCAATTCCCAGGACTGACTTAGGTAGGAACACTGGGATTTAAGAAAAAAAAAAAAAAAAAGTTTTGTTTTTTTTTAAATCGATACTTATTTATGTATCGATAATCGTTCCTACACATGTATATCGATAAAATATCGATATTTTTAACCCACCCCTAATTGATATACAGGACTGTCTCAGAAAATTAGAATATTGAGATAAAGTTCTTTATTTTCTGTAATGCAATTACAAAAACAAAAATGTCATACATTCTGGATTCATTACAAATCAACTGAAACATTGCAAGCCTTTTATTATTTTAATATTGCTGATTATGGCTTACAGTTTAAGATTAAGATTCCCAGAATATTCTAATTTTTTGAGATAGGATATTTGAGTTTTCTTAAGCTGTAAACCATGATCAGCAATATTAAAATAATAAAAGGCTTGCAATATTTCAGTTGATTTGTAATGAATCCAGAATGTATGACAATTTTTTTTTTTAAATTGCATTACAGAAAATAAAAGGACTTTATCACAATATTCTAATTTTCTGAGACAGTCCTGTACATCTTTTAAAGCCCCTCTGTGTAGCAATACCACCTACGACCACGTGGGGGCAGCAAAGCACTGGAAAGCTCATGCGTCAGCCCCTGTTTTAGACACAATGAAGTGGCTCTAGTGGCTCACAGTGGTATTACAGCATTTATCAGTGACTATTTAGTGATATTGCTGCATGAATTGGCTTCAAGATGAATGAAAACATGTAGATCAGTGTGTTTTCTCACCGTCTACTAACACAGAGGAGCTCAGTCTGAACCTCGGCTCTCCTCTCCCTCCAGGTTTCGGTAAAGGTGTGAACGTTGTGAAGTACGAGGGCAGCTCCTGGCACGAGTACTGCTTCAACTGTAAGAGATGCTCCCTCAGTCTGTCCAACAAGCGCTTCGTGGCCAAGGGAAAGGAAATCCTCTGCTCCGACTGCAGCGACAAGGAGTGACGGACCAGCGCCGTCACATAAAGCCATGAATAGAAACATTGTGGTCTATAGCTTTTTTACTTAAATTCTGATGTCCCCATTTCAACATTCCTTCATTTTTCAGCTGGCATTTATTTTTGACTTACCTCGGGGTAAAAAGCAGAAACTGCCAGACTGAGATCATTGTTTTCTGCTGTTTGTGCTGATGCTGCATGCTAACGCTTCCAGTAGTTGTCATAGCAACCTTTGTTGGAAAGCAAGTTTTAAACGACACGCTTAAAGATTATGTGCAAGTATCTGACTATTGCTATTGACAAACGCTTCAGTTCAACACATTTGCAGAGCAAACAGCTGCAGCCACTTAGATCAAGCTCAGATTGTATTTTTATGGCAAATTAATGCAGAAAACCCGTTGATTTGAATGTTCACAAACTATTGCCCATATGAGAAGCACACCAATTTGTTCTTCACTAAAATACTATGAACGAATCACCATGAATGTCAATCAACAATGTCATTCTGGAGAAATGTGTAACTTCATGAGCATCATTCAGCACACATCTTAAAGTGTTAAAGTGTTCATGTATTTAAAATACATGATACATGATACATTAATGCTTTCAGGTGACTTTTGTTGTGTTTAGTCCCGTTCAAATAAACTGAATTACATTTGATATTATGTAATGCCGTTGTGACATCAGATCATACGTTTGTATTTGTCACTTTGTTTGGGGCCGTCTACGGTTGGAAACACGGCATTTACTGAGCGGCTCTTCAACTGTTGTTTGACAAACTGTAAATGGGGAAAGAAATGTGATTTAAAATGAAATCTTCTCTGGAGTATTTGGACCAAAGCCTGTCACAGACTTCAGCCAGCTGTGTCAACTCCTGATCTGGACTTATTTATCTCCTTTATGTCTAAAAAAAGTATCAACCTGAGGCCCTAAATAAACATTTATATAATATATATATATATATATATATATATATATATTATATTATCATACATACATACATACATACATACATACATACATACACACACACACACACTGTATTGGGATTTTCATTATTTTTAAATTGCTGCTTGCAAAAGGATGGATGGATGGCAAAAGGATTATTAAACTTACAGCAAGTGAACCATTTTTATGGTCTTTTACACTTTGTCTTCCAGGAAAGAGAAAACTAATGATCAAACTGAAATATGTGCCAAGAGCAAGTCTCCGTGTATATTTTATATTGAAATAAACCTTCTGAAACCGAGCATTACCTTCATTATTTAAACACACTGTGAAGATTGAGATGGATGATGAAAGAGAGAGAAACAGTTCTCTGGACTGGACGGCTCCGAGCCGCTGAAGGATGAGAGTGAACGAGTGAACGAGTGAACGAGTGAACGAACCGTGTGCGGACGGCGTGTGAAGAAAGCGGTGCATGTTTACCTCAAGTAATAACATTTAGGTTTTGTGGCAGAACATTACTTTTGAACTGGAACTGAGCGACTGCTCGGAGGACAATCAATATGTACACATGGTCTCCCTCTCATGTCTCCTCTACACACGTAATTAAACAATCAGACCAATCACAGCCAGACGCCACTCCAGTCAAACCCTCATTATTTACACACTAAAGTGTCAGTCCTTGTGCTCCGTCTCAGAGCTCATGACTTAAATGAAGACTTCATTTTCTAGCAAACCTTTTGTAATATTAAATCATCTCTACTGCTGGAAGTCAGGATCAAGTTTCACCTTAAAAGCTCCTGTTTTGCTTTTTTAGGTTATTTCAATAAAAGGTAAGTGCTTCTTCAACTAAAACTTTTGTACTTTAAGAAATGCAGGTGATTTTTTTTTTCTAACTTGAACTACATACCACTGATAATTATTATAATAATATAAAATAATGGGCTCATCATTTCCACTTTTTTTTTTTACTACTGAGCTTAAAGTAAAATGACAGGATTTCTTTTATGTAGAAACAAAGGTGAAAAGGATTTTCTTCCTCCAGATTGGCTATGAATTTCCTTCAAAGACACCTGAATGTATTCCTGACTCTGTCTCTGCTGAGCAGCCCGACCCCCGTGCAGATGCAAGGTAGGTCATGTGAAGAGAAACCTCCACTTACTTTAGAGAAACGCATGGTTAGATGTACAAAACTGACACCAGCAAATATAGATAAGGAAGTGAATATAGAAGCTGACGTGCTAAACTCACCACCAGATTCATGTTAAGTTGATGCCTCAATATGGATCAATCTTGTTCTGTTGACTTTTTCTTTAATGAAATGGAAACCAGATTATTAAACAATGTGATGCAAGAACAATGTCATGTTGTGCCGGGTTTAGTTCACAAAAGCTACCTTAAATATGGTTTAAGGTTGCAGGCTAATGACTGCAGTCACCGTCATTACTGACATAGAAAACAACGCGTGAGCATTAGTGACATGAACCATCAGGAGTTACTTCTTTTGTGGGTAAAATCATCCCCCAAGAATACATCCAGTAGTCGAGTTGTAAAAAGAAATCAGGGGGGATGGTGGATTTGATCATATGGGGACAGATAATTGTGCTGATTACAAATAATATAATATATAACAAATAATAGCAGTGACCAAAACAGCTGCAGAAATACTGCAGGAATGACATAGCAGCAGTTAAATGCAGCCTTCTGTAAGCTTTAAATATCCACTGGGCTTACATCAAATACATCAAAACACAACAATAAAAAACACTTTTCTGAACTTATCAATATGACTCTGTCCTTCACAGGATAAGTAACATGGATCACTGCAAAAACTCACAATCTTAACAAGAATATTTGTCTTATTTCTAGTTAAAATGTCTCATTTTAGTAAAAAAAAATCTCATTACACTTAAAACAAGACTCATCACTGGAAAAAACAACAATTTGCACCTGTTTCAAGTAGATTTTCACTTAAAATAAGTAGAAAAATCTGCATGTGGAACAAGATTTTATTGCTTGTAATGAGAAGATAAATCTTGTTCCACTGGCAGATTTTCCTACTTATTTCAGGTGAAAATTGACTTGAAACAGGTGAAAATTGTCAAACCACATTCATTGATGAAATGACATAAGGGATGGAAAGGGGGATGGCAGTTTTACAGGGGGGGATGATTTGGACCGTTTTTATTTCAGGGGGGGTGCCATCCCCCTCATCCCCCCTCATCCCCCCTCATCCCCCCTCAACTCAAGTACTGAATACATCCAATCCTTGACCATCCAGTGGAAACACACTGAGAGGAGCAGCTTGTTTCAGCCTCTCACAGCGTTTCCCTGCTCCTCCAGGGCCGAGGCTCAGCCTGTGGGGGCAGGTGGCCGACTTTACCGCAGGCTGCAGCCACTGGAGCCTGAAGCCTCAGGTCTCCATCCCTGCTCTGCAGGAGCTCACCGTCTGCCTCAACCTGAAGCTGGAGGTATGATCAGACACGCTGCTGTTACCACGCAGGCCTGGCTCACCACCTTACTAATCTGTTTAATCATGTGCAGATCCCGATATCCTCGAAATGGACCATCTTCATGTACCGTCATCCCACCCACCGGTACCCTGAGCTGGGTCTGGGGGGGAAGTGGGGGCATCTGGTGGTCTGGCTGTTTGGTATGGAGTGGATCAGCCCCCAGATGAACCTGCAGCTGTCGCGCTGGTACCCCCTGTGCCTGACATGGTCCCACACGGGGAGGAAACCAGTGCTGTATGTGGATGGGAGGCCCACGGACATCGTAGCTGGTACGGCCCTGGTTGTCTCGGGAAATCTGATGGTCAAACGTTTGGATAATTATTTTTGAATCAAGATTACTGAAACTCCATGATTTGGTGAAGTTACAGATACTCACAATCATTTACACAGCTAAATGTAAAGCATTACCAGAAAACTTACAATACATGTTTACTTTCAGTTCAAATGATGAAGATAGTTCTAGAAAAATTTATTTTAAACATCTATTTGCCCGAACAACTTTAAAGCAGATGAGTGTTTCTGTTGTTGGAGTTAAAGGAGCTTGAGGCCGGATTGTGGCAGGATTTATGAAAAAAATCCGTATACATTTTAAGTTTTCTAGTAATAATGTCAGATGAAGCGTTCCAAACCCAAAAGAATGATTCCTCTAGTGTATCTCTCCGTTGCCTTGAACAGGCTGTGTGCTGCAAAATGTGCTGCAATTCGGTCCCGAATTTCCCGCGCTGTCCTGCGGATGTGACGTCACATGACGCTGCATGTGCGTTCTCCCCGTTCTCCCGTGCCGGCTTCACTGTTGGCTGCAGTACCCCCGACGGCCGTCGTGGTGAAGGGTGGCGCTAGAGAGTCTCATTTCATAAAAGGAGCCTCAAGCTCCTTTAAAAGGAGCTTGAGGCAGGATTGAGGCAGGATTTATGAAAAAAATTCGTATACGTTTTAAGTTTTCTAGTAATAATGTCAGATGAAGCGTTCCAAACCCAAAAGAATGAGCCCTCTAGTGTATCTCTCCGTTGCCTTGAACAGGCTGTGTGCTGCAAAATGTGCTGCAATTCGGGCCCAAATTTCCCGCGCTGGGCTGCGAATGTGACGTCACATGACGCTGCATGCGCGTTCTCCCCGTTCTCCCGTGCCGGCTTCGCTGTTGGCTGCAGTACCCCCGACGGCCGTCGTGGTGAAGGGTGGCGCTAGCGAGTCTCATTTCTTAAAAGGAGCCTCATGCTCCTATAAGTTATGGAATTCATTACATGATGATTTAAAGGGCTGTATAAACATATTTCAGTTTAAAAAGAAATTTAAAGAGAAAAAAATAGCAATGTATGGATGAAATAGTTCAAATTTATAATATATGCGCATGGAGAAAGACAATCTATCTTAGATTTCTTTGTTTTTCTTTCTTTGTGATATTAACTAAGTAATTGTGCACACCATCTGTTATCTTTGCTCAATTTAGTTTTGAGGGAGGGGCAGGTAGAATAAGATTTTCTTCTTCCTGCTCCTTTCTGGTTATGGAATATGCTTTTGATTGTGTTGTCATTTCCTTGTTTGTTTTTTTTGTTTGCATATTTCCATGATCGGAACAAATAAAAATGAAATGAAATAATACAAAAATGCTCGGTGTAGATAGTTTTTCTTGATAGAGACTCTTTGTCTTGTCTTGTAGCCCATAACACGGACTCGGTGCCGCCTAGCTGCAAACTCTCCCCCAACGGCTCGCTCACCCTGGGGGCCGACCACACCCTCGTCAGCGGGACCATCCACATCATTCCCTCCAGTGGCATGATGGGAAAATTATCCTTGTTTCGCATATGGGGGAGAGAACGCAGCAAGCAGGAAGTGACATCACGGAACTGTTCGGAGGGGGACCTGGTGATGTGGGAGGAGGACGTGTGGGACACCTACTGGCTCTGTTACCCACGGCCCGATCTGAGCCTCAAGTGTGGTGAGTTTGTTTTACATTAAACACCAACCGCCCGCTTTTCTTCAATCAATGATCAATTACATTCTGCTCAAACACATCAATCAATCGTTTTCTCTTTAAAAGCAACACTTTGCTAAAACATTGTCTGATAAATGTTATCTAATTCTTTTTAGTATGGATAATAATTATTCTGCTATTGTTGCTCAGGTTGAGAAAAACAAACTTGAATGAACTGTTTTTTTTTTTTTTAAATCAAATGTGTTTTGTGATCAAAAGACAAGGTGAGTCTTAAGAATTGCACAGTTTTGGTTTCACATCAGATGTATTTGAAGACATAAATTGAAACATGAAATGTTTCTGCAACATCCTTCACCTCAAGAATAAATCACAACGATTCCAAGTCGTACCGCCCCCTTCCCCCCCCCCCCATGAAGTGGAGCTCCAACAACTATGGACTTAAATAAACCAGAAATAACGCCACCAGTTCCAGGTTGATAAAAAAAAGAAACACAAACAAACATAAAAAAGAGAAAAAGGAAAAAACTGTTTCTTAAAGGTATTGTGACATGAAAAACACATTTTTCTTGATTTTTTGTGTTTTGTTGGGTGTCTTGACATCAATTACACCCAAAAAACCACGAACTTTTAACATTCAGTGTATTGTGTGCTTTCTGGGATTTTCCGCATAACTGTGCAACAACGGCGCATGTGGTTTGGTGGCGGATCGTTACGTAACGGTCCGCTAAATCACCGCCCCCTCCACCCAGCTCCCTGCCTCCTCTCCTCTCCAGCGCACCATAAAGGCTGATTTCTGGTTCCGCGTTACACCGACGCAGAACCTACGGCGTAGGGTTACGCGGCGACGCGCACCGTACGCTGAACCCTACGGCGTAGGCTCTGCGTCGATTTAACGCGGAACCATAAATGAGGCTTAACAAGGAGCTGTTTAAAGCCTCTTTTGTTCTAATCACCGGAGGAAAACTGCTAAGAAGACCCGCGGCCACTGACTGGACTTAAGATAAGGGGACAGTGCTGCTTGCATGCCTTTATTTTTATGATTGTTTTCGGTGGACTACTTCGCCGTGCTGCTTTTCCGTGCATGCTTCGCCTGTCGCTCCCGGCTTAACTCTCCGACGCCGCTGTTAGAAGTCCGTGACCGTGACCAGAGGACTCGACTTCCAGTCGAGTCCTCTGGTCCCACGGACTTCATCCCCGAGCTGTAGTCGCCCTGTCTGGGCTGTGTTTGTGGTTCGGTGTGCGCGCGTGTGTGTGGAGACGCCGGCAGAAGCGTGTAGCAGGAGGAGGAGGAGGAGGAGGAGGTTGGGAGGAGGAGCGGAGCAATGATTGACAGGAAAGGGGGGAAAGGACCCGTTTTTCACGGCGCAAAAAAACACTGTCATAAAAAGCCAGGAATGGAGTACTAGAGTGAAGTTTTTCTTGTTACACTCTTTTAGACACATTTGAGGGATGTTGGCCAAGATTTTTAATAGTGTTAAAAGCATGTTAAAAATGATGTCACAATACCTTTAAAGAGTAAAAGCAACGGTGAACTCATCAACCTGGAGAGTACAGCTACAGTGGACGATCACAGTCCTACACTCGTCTGAGGTTATGAAGGTAAATAAACCGTGTTTACAAGAAGGTTTACACCACTGGTGATGTTCAAGAGCAGGAAAGAGCGATTAGACCTGGGCTGAAAACATGTACAAATAAAACCTCCCACGTTCTGGGATCAGACTCTTTGGACAGAGGAAACAAAGATGAGCTCAGAATGATGGGAAGAGAAAAGTCAGGAGAAGAAAAGAGAGAGCTCATGATCCAGGACTAGTGCCGGGTGCCAGGCATGGTGGAGGCAGTGTTATGGTTGGGGATTTGGGACTTTGCAGTGCGGACAGAAAATGACCCTAAACACCCTGCGACAGCGACTCAAGGGTCTTTCAAAGTTTCTTCATTGTCAGTTGCCTGATTTCCCCCAGCAAGAGCAAACTGCTTCAGGTGAAGGCCCGCTGTCTGCCAAAAAGTGATTGCCTGCCAGAATCAGATTTCTCCCCTGAAAATGGGTCTTTTTACCTGCCAAATATTGATTGAAGGCCAAATACAATTAATGAAAGGTTGTTTCTACCTAAATATGATTTGATCTCATTCTTGAGCTTCATAATATAAACACTAGAGATCACAGGATTGCTTTTAACTCTTTTAAAGGACCATAACAACACAAAATAGGCATTTTCACCTGCCAAAAATTGATTGAAGGCCAAATACAGTTAATGAAAAGTTGTTTCTGCCTAAATATGACTTGATCTCATTCTTGAGCTTCATTATCTGAAAATCTGACGTTTTAGCGCTATCGCTCAACGGGCTGCTGTGCGCGCTCCAGCGGCCACAAATCAGAAGAAATCAGATTCTGGCAGGCAATCACTTTTTGGCACAACACCGGCACCTCCCGGAGGTCTTAGGCAGTCCCTGACTGTACAAGATCTCCATGCAAACATTACAAACTATGCTTCAATTTACAATTACGTGATTCTTTTCAAATACCTTTCAACCCTGGAAATGGAAGCACTTTGCTTAAAAAGGCATATTTTTGTGAAACCGCTGAAATGACAGCTGAAAGTCTGCACTTCATTCCCATTGTTGTTGAAATACGTCTGGACCCAACGGTACATTTCTGTCTAACGGTGGTTTGCGTCCTCAGAGTGGTCCTGCTATGAAGTGACGCTGCTGTTTGACATCAGCCGCTACGACGGGAACAACAGTGAACTCTACATCGCCAGAGACATTGCACATCGCTGGGTAAACACCATATCACATTCTTGCTGTTAGCTGCTTAAAAATGGTAGATGAGACAAAAAGGAATGACTTGAAAGTCTACATTAATGCCAGACACTTTCTCTTGTTGTTTTGCCTATTTTGAAAATATTGAAAACTATCGAGAGTAATTGGGACTAATATACTGTATAGGGGTGTAACAATACATCGTGCCACAAAATTTTGGGATACAAATACGTGTCGTGGAGGTGACAAACTGTATCGCGATATTGGATATTGTGTTGACTAGTAACACGCAGTGTATTGGTGCCGACCGCGCCTCGACCCGCGGACCAAAATCTTCCTCCGCTCAGAAGAAACTAGTACCGTTTTGGTCCCGATCACGGGACTCTTGCAGGGTTTTGAGCTCTGAACTTTTACTGATGTAAGGCTGGTGTAGAGTTAAGCCTTACCTTATTAAATTAAACCTTTTTGGGGTGGTGAGTAGGATAAACACGGGGACAACTTCTGCTGAGTTCCAGTGTACTTTAATGTCCCACAACAGTGTAGGATTTTAGAACATCAACACAGCACCGTGTGCCGTACTGTGGCGTATCACCCCGCCCAATCTAAAACAGACTAATCACTACAGATAAACTGACTAGTGTCATTATAGTCCCTGATTTACATCAGAATATAAATAATATATTATAAAATAATGAACCCTGAATTACCAAAATAACCTTCTTAACAAAAATAAATCTCCTATTACACTTATAAGGTGAGCATGAATCAATCCTTTTTATGATGTAAAATTGTATGTATTTATCTACTTTTTTATTTAATTTTAGTTGTTAGATTTCTGGAAAAGAAAAAAGTCAAATCATACATGAGAGAAACTATTCAGTTTGTGGCAAAATATTTGTACTTGTATGAAACTGAAGATGCATAATGCAAACCTGACATTTACTTTTAGTTCAGTTTGTGGAAAATGGTTGGCCTGGCTTTCTCTTCAAAACTTAAACAGTTATAAAGCATTACAAACTGGAACAATAGGGCAAATGCACAGCATTGTTTTGTATTTTGTGTCTTTGAAATAAAAGACCATTTTTTCCAGTCATATGTTCTTCATGCAAAGTTCTTAAAAAAATACTGCTGTAATATCGTATCGTTATCGTGACCTCAATAGCGTGTATCGTACCGTATCGTGAGATTAGTGTATCGTTACACCCCTACTAATATATATATATATATATATATATATATATATATATATATATATATATATATATATATATATATATATCTCAATTGTTGTGATTGTCTTACTATTTTTAAATACAGAACATTAATTGAGGGCTTGTGCGGTGGGACTGCAGTAGTTGGAGTCTCAGCAGCATAATAACGTGTGTTGTTCCTGCAGCTCAGAAAGGTCCTGCCAGGAACCATCTACCTCCACAGAGTGTCTGTGTTTGAAGAGATGAGGTAACTGTGTATTTAGTAATAAACTTTCTGTGTGCCCCATCAATAAACCTGGTGTATGATAAATGTGGGAAGGGGGGGCAGAAGGCCACGAGCTGACCGGGTGTCTCTGATCTCTCACGCAGCTCTGGCCTGGAGATAAAAACACCAGCTGAAAACAGACTGGTAAGATCAGACAAATACAAGCAGACATGTTGACTGATAGGAAACAACAGAGTGCAACAGAAAGGCTGCAGAAATAGTTCCTAGGTTAAACTTTTACCAAAAAGGTCCAATCACACAATTCAACCCCCGTGACTTTGTTTTAAATGCAACTTTAAAACTAGGGATGTCCCGATCAGGTTTTTTTGCCCCCGAGTCCGAGTCTGAGTCCTTTGATTTTGAGGACTTGCCGATACCGACTCCCGATCCGATACTTTTATAAAACAATAAAAAATGAAGAAGAGAAAATAAAATTATGCAGGATGACCCTTTTATTATATTTTAACATGTGTACTGTAAACTGAGCACATAGGAGGTAGGCAGCTTGAACATTCTTAAGTCAGTATAAAAAATTTTAATGAGCAGAGAGACTGCATCTGCAGCTGATGTGTTGCCTGCCATTACAGGTAATTTTTATTCATCATTTTGTTTGGTAACATTTTATTTATATTGTTATTTGAAAAGGAGAACTTCTCCTTTTCCTTCTTTTTCTTCTTCTTCTCATAATTTAATTAACTCATCATGCACTTTTTCTTGTTGACTTTGGTACCTGAGTTCTGGCTGTCGTGCGCAATATATCTCAGTGATTGATCATTATATGGAGTAATTCCACACAACAGACATGATAACATAGGGCTGCTTCAGCTTCAAAACAAACAGGCGTGCTCTGCGCGCATGCGGTGCTCTCCGCGCATGCGGTGTATGGCTGCCGCTCCGAGCCCACTACTCCACGTGTGTGTTGACTTTGTCCGGTAAAATATGCCGAAGTCCGGTATTTTATAATCTCTCCGGTCAAAATGTCCGGTGAAAATACTCACTGGCGCCGAGATCCACGTGTGCGTTGATTTATGGTTCCGCGTCACACCAACGCAGGGTGTGACGCGCAGGGTGCGCGTCGCCACGAACCCTACGCTGAGGACTCTGCGTCGGTGCGACGCGGACCATAAATCAACGCACACGTGGATCTCGGCGCCAGTGAGTATTTTCACCGGACATTTTGACCGGAGAGATTATAAAATACCGGACTTCGGCATATTTTACCGGACAAAGTCCGGCAATTACCGGACAACGGAAACCCTGATATATATATCCGATTCCTGATCGGCTCATAACGTCCGAGTCCGGATCGAGTCTGCAATCACGTGATCGGCCCCGATTTCCGATCACGTGATCGGATCGGGACAACTCTATTTAAAACCTGCATTCACTAACTGTGTCTTTGGTTTCTGTAGGTGCGGTGGGTCGTCCCCAGCGTCAACAGGTGACATGAAACACCATTCCTGAGTGAATGATCAAGTCAGAGTTTCACGGCAGCAACACGACCAATTATACACACTAATGATGCTGATTATTGTAAAACAATTAAAGATATGTTTGATTATGATATTAGAGATGTTGATGCTGCTTAACTTTAACTGGTTAAGGCCTTTAATATTACACGCCTAAAAAAATTTTCTAACAAAAATATTGTACATTTAAAAATGTAAATATACAAAATGCAACGTTGAGAGTTAAAAAAGCAGAGAAAAGTTCAGCCTGCAGTTGTTTATTTGGATGATAACGGCACACTGATCAGTCTGATTCCAGCTAAGAAACCTAACATTTCTACAATCATGAGTATTTATATATAACGTTCCTTCCCTTCCTCTTGGGACTAAGTACATCTTCGGATGAGAAAATTAAATCTTTTATCTTCAGAGTGGGACATTTCTGGGATAAATTTATATAATTCAGCAATTGTGGTTCAGCTGGTCAGTCCTGACTTTAGCTTTCCTGGTTGTTGTAAAGACTTTCGGGGGAGGACGTAAAGAAAGTTAATGAAAGCAGTAAAATGTTGGGTTGTAATAGTGGACAACAGTCCGACAGAGGTTTAACTTTTAACCTCACCCGTCCTCCCTCGCAGGTTCCACTGCCTGGTGCATATAAGCGTTTATCCCAAGATGAACGTGGCAGACGCGCAGGAGGAAATACACAAAGACCTCCAAATCCCCCTCCGGGAGCCCAGCGGGCTGCTCCGGCTGTCAGCCGTCACCAGCAGCATTCACACCACCCCCGTCGGTACGAGCCCTTTCCAGGGAGATCAGGTACTGAGATCTGTCCGTGTGAACGTGCAGATATATCTGACAGTAACCCCGTCCTCCAGACAACTTCCCTGCTCCCACCGTCAGCCCCACCGTGGCCACGGGCTCCAATCTCTCCACAACCTCCACCCTGGCACCGGCGTCTCCCTCCACCCCCTCCCCGACCAGCAGCAGGCAAACATCCACCAGCGGGGAATCAGGGGGAATCTCCACCACCAGCCCTGCAAACATCTCCGGTCAGTCTGCCCGTTCTGTCCTGCTCACAATTTTTAAACAGACACCTTGAATAAAGCTCTGGTTCTTCTCAATTTCTCTCTGCAGACTTATATTTTCAAGTCAAAGTGAACGTGTCCCTAAGAGGAGTCTGCGACCCACAACAGATCCTTCCTGCCTGGGTGCGTCCCAACGTGAAGTACCGGATTTTCTGGACTATAAGCCGCACCTGCATACAAGCCGCAGATATTTATGTTGTTAGATTAGATATTTACTACATGTACAGAAGGATTTTGAACTGTAAATGATGTACATGTTTGTACCTAAATAGATCTTTCCTAACAGTGTCTTTTAACACGGCAGTAACTTTGCTGATTAAAACGGGACAGAACCAAGAGAAAATAACCAGTATTTATTTATCCGTTTGAAATCTGCTTCTACCTACTTCTATCTGCTAAAGAAGAAGTAGCGTATTCTTCTTTGCATTCATTTTGTCTTAATTTGATTCTAATTCCGGTTAGAGCGCCCCCTAGTGGTGGAAGAAAAATCCACAGAATAGCTGCACCTTTGTATAAGCTGCATGGTTGAAAACATATGAAAGAAGTAGCGGCTTATAGTCCAGAAAATACGGTAGATCAGAGTCTCAGTTTTACTGAAGTTACATGTAGCAAGTCAAGAAGCTGAAACAGCCTTATAAATAACAACAATAACATGTACACAGAGAAAATGACATTAAGAATCTTGTTCCCAGCTCAACATCGTCCTACCTGCTGACATGATGATCGTGCTGGACCTTCAGCTGCCCCCCCAAACTGAAAGGTGCTCCACCATCAATTATTTACAGAAATAGTCGGATGAAAGTGAGGATCTTTCATTGTAAGAAACTTCACGTGAATACTGATCTGGCTTTCAGACGTCTTCCCTACACGTGGCACGATCCTGCTACGACATCTGAAGTAAGTGAAAAACAAAAAAGGTTGGTTTTTTTTATACTCTTTTTTTTTATTTAGGCAACAAAGAACCTGAGGACATCATGGGTGTTACAAAGTCAAGGCTATACAATGTTTTCCATACACCGTGCTACCGTGTCATATCTTTGTTAATGTGCATACACAATTCATTTTTCCCAGTACCCGTCACATTTCTGCAGTTCAAGTTTCAATACAAAAGTGAGTCTCTCCATACAATAAACACCTTCTACAATCTTCAGCCACTGATCTTTTGTTAACTACGAGTTATCGCTTTCCTTCTGCTTGCCAGAAGTACACACGTGGACAAAATTGTTGGTACCCCTCAGTTAAAGAAGGAAAAACCCACAATTCTCACTGAAATCACTTGAAACTTACAAAAGTAACAATAAATAAAAATGTATTGAAAATTAAATAATCAAAATCAGCCATTACTTTTGAATTGTTGATTAACATAATTATTAAAAAAAACAAACTAATGAAATAGGGCTGGACAAAAATGATGGTACCCATAACTTTATATTTTGTTGCACAAACTTTTGAGGCAATCAATGCAATTAAACGATTTCTGTATTTGTCAATGAGCGTTCTGCAGCTGTCAACAGGTATTTTCAAGACACTCTGTGCCAGATGCAGCAAAGTAGCCCCAAAACATTACTGAGCCTCCTCCATGTTTCACCGTAGGGACAGTGTTCTTTTCTTCGTATGCTTGGTTTTTGAGTCTATGAACATAGAGTTGATGTGCCTTACCAAAAAGCTCCAGTTTGGTCTCATCTGTCCAAAGGACATTCTCCCAGAAGCTTTGTGGCTTGTCAACATTTTTGCAAATTCCACTCTCGCTTTTTTATGGTTTTGATTATTTAATTTTCAATACATTTTTATTTATTGTTACTTTTGTAAGTTTCGAGTGATTTCAGAGAGAATTGTGGGTTTTTCCTTCTTTAACTGAGGGGTACCAACAATTTTGTCCACGTGTGTATCTTCAGCAAATATTTATCTTTAAGAGGAACAGTTTCTGGCATTTTTCCTAAATATAGTGTGATGAATGAACAATCTAACTCCACTCCCAACATTTCAGATATGGCAGTTGCCACCTCCTGCCAATATGGCTGTATCTTTGGGCAAGCCCAGAAAATGTGGTAATGGTTTGCCATAGAGGTTCCGCATTGCCTCCAACAAACTCTGAGTGCAAAAAAGGTTTTAAGTGTGAAAATAATTTTTTTTTTTTTTTTTTAATTTTGGATTAATTTGGACCGATTTTTAACGTTCCTATGTCAAAGTCAAGTGCTGAACCTTAAAACTTGCCCTAAATGATCAATCATGAGACACATTGGGCCATTTTCACTGTCATTAGCTTAGCTGGGGCGTAATGCTTAAACCTAAACCTCCCTGTCCTGGTGCCCCTGACGTTCAAGCTCAACTGAAATCTCAGTCCTCAAAAGAATCACATCCACCACTGCGTCACGGCCTCCTATGCTCCAAAACCAAAAGAATCCAAAAGTATTCCAATAAAGGCCGTCGGTGATAACAGGAGGTTTATTTGATGAACGCACCGCTGCGACTTGATTGTTTAAAAATGATATGTAGGTACTTTATTTCTATCAAAATTACATTATAAACACAACAATAACCAAAACTTTCCTACAACTTAAATGTAAACAAAAGTTTACTTAATCTCATATTACAAGTCCAAAGAAGTGCTCAAAAATCATTTTACAGAAACCTCCCGTCATCACAACGGACATTTGACAAACAAAAGAAAACTCCATCACGGTGTGCTCTTCACCAATTAAATACATGGGAGGGTCTAAAAGTTACCAAAGTAATATTAAACAGTTCTAAATACAAAGATGATTTACAGACTTTGGTTCCAAACTAGCTCAAGTATATTCTAACTGCCTAAAAAAAAACTAAATTGATAGAACGTATGATTTACAAAAATTCAACATAAATGGCCACAACACACTGGAGGTGTCGGTTCCATCAGTTTAAACCTGATACAGATACGTTTTAACAGCAGTCCCAGTAATCTCTTCAACAGAGACGTTGTAAAACATCTCAGTCTAGACGCTAACATTGTTGACATTTACTCTCATTTAGTCCCATGAAACTCTGCCTCCAAAATCAAAGACAGTGAAAAAGAAGCACTTGTAGATCAGCCGGGGTGTTGATGTGGATCAGAGTTATTTACAATACGCATTACACAGAACACACCAACAGATTATTTATTCAATCAAGATTACTGAAACTCCATGATTTAGTTAAATTACAGACACTCACAATCATGTAACAGCTAAATGTAAAGCATTACCAGAAAACGTACAATACATGTTTACTTTCAGTTCAAATAATGAAGATAGTCGTAGAAAATTTAATTTTAAACATCTATTTGCCCGAACAACTTTAAAGCAGATGAGTGTTTCTGTTGTTGGAATTAAGTTATGGAATTCATTACATTATGATTTAAAGGGCTGTATAAACATCTTTCAGTTTAAAAAGAAATTTAAAGAGAAAAAAATAGCAATGTATGGATGAAATAGTTAAAATTTATAATATATGCATATGGAGACAGACAATCTATCTTTGATTTTTTTGTTTTCCTTTCTTTGTGATGTTAACTAAGTAATTGTGCAGACCATCTGTTATTATTGTTCAATTTTGTTTTGAGGGAGGTGCAGGTATAATAAGATTTTCTTCTTCCTGCTCCTTTCTGGTTATGGAATATACTTTTGATTGTGTTGTCACTTTACTTGTTTGTTTTTTTTGTTTGCATATTTCCATGATCGGAATAAATAATAAAAAATGAAATGAAACACCCAGGCCAGTGCGCGCACGCGCGCACACGCACGTTCCAACTTGGAGTTCAGCTCAGAGTTAAAGTAAAATGTTGGGTTGTAATAGTGGCGTAGCCCTACGGCGTAGCCCTACGGCGTAGCCCTACGGCGTAGCCCTACGGCGTAGCCCTACGGCGTAGCCCTACGGCGTAGCCCTACGGCGTAGCCCTACGGCGTAGCCCTACGGCGTAGCCCTACGGCGTAGCCCTACGGCGTAGCCCTACGGCGTAGCCCTACGGCGTAGCTGTGGCAACAGAGCCTGCACGGCACCGCAGCGCTCCGCCAGCAGCACCGGCGCTCTCCGCTCTCGCCGGGATGGAGACGCCTCCATCCATGCCAAGCCTCTGAATGAAACGGATTGGTTAGAGTTTTTACATGATTTAAGCTGGGAGGGGGAGGAGGGGGCGGGGCTTTGAGGAGGTGCCACTTTCAAATCTTGCTAGCTCTGCTAGCGGACCCTGCCTTTAAAGAGGTGGTAATTATCAGACGTTTTGCCAATTTTTATAATTATAATATAATTATATAATTATAATCTTTATAATTATAATCTACAATTACCAGGTAATATTATGGAAACAACACACGCTTTCTTTTACAGTCCAGTTTCACTTTAATTAATGGGTAAATATCAGGTAATTATTTCTGTACTTAATGAGGAAGTACCAGGTAATATTATGGAAACAACACACGCTTTCTTTTACAGTCCAGTTTCACTTTAATTACTGAGAAAAAGCCAGGTAAAAAATTCTGTACTTATTGGGAAAATACTTAGGAAATAGAATTACTGGGCAAGTAACTACAAGGTAAGTACATGTCAATTGCCAGGTAAAACATGGTAACTATCAGGTTAATTACAAGGTCAATAGAGTCATTTACACCCTCGGGGGTACATGCACCAATCCATTGATAATACATAAATCAATAATGAATGGGTAAATACCCGGTAGTTATCCATGAAATGTATAGTAAATACAAGGTAACTACATGGTCATTGAAGTGTAATTAGCTGGTAACTACCTCAAATATAGGTTATAATTTCCTGGTAGTTTACAGAAAAATACTTAGTAATTACCTGGTACTTACTTAGAAATAATTCATGTAATTTCAGAGTAATTACATGGTAAATTGACTGGTAGTTACTAGGGGTGTAACGGTACATGTATTTGTATTGAACCGTTCGGTATAGCGTGTTCGGTTCGGAACGGAGGCGTACCGAACGAGTTTCCACACGGACATATTAAGTAGAGGGCCGCACGTTGTGGAGCAGAGCGCTGCTGCAGCTGCACATATATAGGCAGTTGCGCTCACACAGAGAAACAACAAGCAACAGTTGTAGCCGACGTCATGGCTAATGCCGCTAGTATTGGCAATAAGCCAGAACTCGAGGACCCTCCCGCGACTTTAAGGTCTCCCGTCTGGGAACATTTCGGCTTCCCGGTGACATATAAACAGGGACAAAGAAATGTCGATAAAACCAAAGTGGTTTGCCGACATTGTTCAACCACGGTCGGGTATGTTTCTGGCAACACGTCAAACATGTTAAGTCATTTGAAACGGCACCACCCCAGTGTGAACATCACTACAACGAAGAGAAAGATGACCGTAGTACAAACCCAGCTCCCCACTGCATTTAAACAGCCTCTCCCTGGTGAATCAGATCGGGCAAAAGCAATCACAAATGCTGTTGGTGTTTTTATAGCTTCAGACCTAAGACCCTATTCAGTAGTAGAGAACTCTGGCTTCAAACATATGATGAAGGTAATTGAGCCCCGATATCAATTACCTTCTCGTCCACATTTCAGCCAAAAAATAATACCGGGACTTTATGAAAAAACTAAATATGCAGTTACCCAAGATCTGTCCTCTGCATCTGCCATTGCACTCACAACAGATGGGTGGACATCCAGAGCTACAGAAAGCTACATAACTGTGACTGCCCACCACATCACCCCTGAGTGGACTTTAGCAAGCCATGTTCTGCAAACTCTGCCCATTTATTTTTGGAATTGGAAGGTTTGGAATACAGTTTTGACTTGATAGAATGATGATGGTTTCCGGTTGAGTGAACGCTGGCACGTCTGGCTGCCGCTGCTCTCCGGTTGTTCTTTAAAAGTTTTATGATTCCACGCATCGTCGACAGCAGACCATCTACTTCAACTGGAACCTGGTACTGTTGTTGCATTCCACGGGACTATAACAGAAACATACTGCATCACCAGTTTTGTATTCTCCGGGCAAGCTCGTAGCGTGCTGGGGTTCCTTACCTTGAATACCCGGCTACTGCTGCTGCTGCTCGGCTCACCACCCCGTGGACCATGGCGCTGATCCACAAGCTTGCTGTGAGCCTTGTGCTCCTGTGGACAGTCTTGTCCCTTTTAATTCATCCGGCGTCTACATTGATCCAGTACATGAGCGCGGAGCTCCTCCAACTCCGGTTCCTCCGCCCCGCCGCTCCCCCGTCTGTGCTGCACCTCTTCCCGGACATCTCTCACCTTCCTCCCCGTCGGAGACACATCCACCGCGGAGCCGGACGGAGCTATACTATCAACGACTCCACTGCCATTCATTCCATCTGGTCCTCCGGTCGCCGTCGTCCTCCGAGAAACACCAGCAGGAAAGTGGATCACAGCGCGTTAGCCAGCCTAGCCAGGTCGGCTAGCGTTAGCTTCACCAACCAACACTCCGACGTCAACTTTGGTCTCCTCAACACCCGCTCTCTCACCGGCAAAGGGCAGCTACTCCAGGACCTCCTCACCGACCGCAAGCTCGACTGTCTCTGTCTCTGTGAGACTTGGCAAACCCCGGACGACTATTCACAACTCAACGAATGCATTCCACCCGGCTTTGTTTATACCAGCAAACCACGTCTCTCCGGAAGAGGAGGCGGTCTCGCGATCTTGCATCGCGAGACTTGGAAAGCTACTGCCGTTGCCATGCCAACTGAGTCACAATCCTTCGAGGCCGTGGCTCTGCAATTGAATGGACCCATTCCTACCATTTTAGTTAATATTTACCGTCCCCCCAAACCAAACAAGGACTTTATTAATGATTTCACCACACTTCTCACTCACATCTGTGCACTTTCACCCAACATAATTCTGCTTGGCGACATAAATATTCACTTGGACAATAATAATCTTGCTCTCACCAAGGACTTCATTTCATGTCTGGACAGTTTTGGACTCAAACAATTTATCAATTTCCCCACACATTGTAAAGGACACTCATTGGACACCGTTTGCTGCTCTGGTCTCATTCCCCTCAACTTCTCTGCTGCTGACCTCCCCTTCTCCGACCACAAACTCATCTCATTTAACCTCAGTCTAACCCTGTCCAAAACCAAGCAATCCCGTGTCATAACCCTCCGTAACACCAAAAACATAAACCCAGATGACCTCACAACAGGTCTTGAAAATCTCTCCATCATTACCCCCCCATACACCCCAGACCAGCTGGTAAATCATTACAATGACGGCCTCCACTCCCTGCTCAACTCACTTGCCCCCCTCAAAACCCGGAACATCACATTTCGCCACTCTGCCCCCTGGTTCTCCCCCCACCTGCGCCAGCTGAAGGCCAAAGGCCGTCAGCTGGAGCGGCTTCACCATAAAACCGGTCTCACCATCCACCAACAAATGTATCATGCCCACATCCTACAGTATAAAAACGCCATCTCCTCAGCCAAAAACTTATACTTTGCAGCCAAAATCAATGCCGGTGCCGGGAACACCCGAGCTTTGTTTTCTGTCATTAATAACTCCCTCCGCCCCCCTGACTCCCTCCCCCCACACTTCTACTCCACAGACTACTGCAACTCCATTTTGTCATTTTTCAACGCTAAAATATCCACCATTCATCAGCAACTAGCCCCCCTCGCATCCGGTTGTCCTCCTCCCTATGTTCCAAACCCCCCAGTCTCTGTACCTCTCTCCTGTTTCCAACTCCCCTCTCCCACAGACCTCTCCAAACTCATCCGGACTTCCAAACCAACAACCTGTCAACTCGACCCCCTGCCATCCCCCCTTGTCATAGCTTCCCTTCCCTCTATACTTCCCCTGATAACAGCCATTATTCACTCATCTCTCACATCTGGTTCTGTCCCATCCCCACTCAAAAATGCCTCTATCACACCGTTATTAAAGAAACCTGGTTCAGACCCCAACAATTTCAATAATCTCCGCCCCATCTCCAATCTACCATTCCTCTCAAAAATCCTGGAAAAAGTTGTCGCCTCTCAACTACAGGCCCACCTCTCCACCAACAACCTCTACGAACAGTTTCAATCCGGTTTCCGCCCCCGCCATAGCACAGAAACAGCACTCATTAAAATCACAAACGACCTCCTGCTGGCATCTGACTCTGGACATTTATCCATCCTCATACTCCTCGACATGACCGCAGCATTTGACACCATCTCACACTCCATCCTCCTCGACCGCCTAGCATCCATTGGCATATCTGACACACCCCTACGCTGGTTCCACTCCTACCTCACCAACCGCACCCAGTTTATACAGTTAAAATCATTCTCATCCCATTCCTCTCCCCTCTCCTCTGGTGTTCCCCAGGGCTCTGTCCTCGGCCCCATTCTATTCATCATCTACCTCCTCCCACTTGGCTCAATATTCCGTAAATATAACATCAACTTTCATTGCTACGCGGACGACACCCAGCTCTATATCTCCTCCAAACCCACTCCCACCCTCCCACCTCCCTCCCTCTGTGACTGTCTCCATGACATCAAAGACTGGTTCACCTCATCCCTCCTCAAACTAAACGGCAATAAAACAGAGTTAGCCCTCATTGGCACCAAAACCACACTCACCAAACAGCCCAGCTTCACACTTACCATCGACAACTCCTCGGTTTCCCCCTCCCCTCAGGTCAAGAGCCTGGGTGTCGTCCTCGACAGTACCCTCTCATTCCACACACAAATCAATAACACCATCCGGTCCGCCTACTTCCACCTCCGCAACATAAACCGCCTCCGCCCCTCACTCACCCCCAACAGCACTGCCATCCTGGTTCACTCTCTGGTCACCTCCCGTCTCGACTATTGCAACTCCCTTCTATTCGGTCTCCCCCACAAACTCCTCCATAAAATCCAGCTGGTCCAGAATGCTTCAGCCCGCATCATCACCAAAACCTCTGCCATCTCCCACATCACCCCCGTTCTTCACCAACTCCACTGGCTTCCCATCAAATACCGCATAGATTACAAAATCCTCATCAACACCTTCAACGCCATCCATAATCTTGCCCCCCCTTACCTGTCAGACCTCATCCATGTCAACACTCCCACCCGGTCACTCAGGTCTGCCTCCTCCACCAACCTCACTGTTCCCCCAGCCCGCCTGTCCACCATGGGGGGTAGAGCTTTCAGCCGCTCTGCCCCTCGCCTCTGGAACAGCCTCCCCCCCGACATCAGGAACATGGACACTCTTCCCACTTTTAAATCTCACCTCAAAACCCATCTATTTAGGCAGGCTTATGATTTATGATTTGGACTAGACTCTGCTGTCGATAATGTGTTTTTATACTTGTTTTTAACTGTTGTAATTTGTATTTTTATTGTTGTATTCTTGCTCTGTCAGGCGACCTTGAGTATCTTGAAAGGCGCCATACAAATAAAATGTATTATTATTATTATTATTATTATTTATGAACAACACACCAGCGCAAATCTTGCAGAGGGACTTAAGGGGACTGTCAGGAACAACAATTACTGTCACAACAGACAATGCAAGGAACATTGTAAATGCAGTAAAAGAAGCTGGTCTGGGCCCCCAAATTTGAGGTTTCGCTCACACAATAAATTTAGCTTCACAAAAATCAACAGGACTCAACCAAGTGTCCAGAGTGCTAGGCAGAGTGAGAAGGATTGTCTCTTTCTTCCACCGTAGCTCAACAGCTGCACACATTCTTGAAAGCAAACAGGAGATGCTCAGTATACCAAAACACACCCTCATTCAGGATGTCCCCACTCGCTGGAATTCCAGTTATGACATGCTGGAGAGGTACCTGGAGCAGCAGGCAGCAGTCTACTCAGCCCTGACCCAAAAAGTCATCAAGAAAAACAAAGATATAAACACACTGTCTGACCAGGATGTGAGGATGGCAGAGGAGATAGTTGAGGTCCTTAAACCACTCAAAACCATCACTACACTGATAAGCACTGAAGTAGGGGTGGGCGATATGACCTAAAATTAATATCACGGTATTTTTCATCTTTTGAACGGTGACGGTATAATATCACGGTATTTTTTGGTACGTTTTGGGAGGAGTAGCCTGTCCTGTCCCTTTATGTGAATAAGGTTAATATTTTTATATATATATTTTTATTATATATATTTTATTATATATATAATATTTTATATATATATATATTATATTATATTTATTTTTATTATATTATATTTTAAATATTTTGTATTAAAATGTAATACTGGACCTCGGTTGGGCTGGTTGGACAGCGGGTGGTGGAAAATTTCCCTTAATTTTAAATCCAAAACTTGACAGGTATGCCATGAGTATTCATATACAGTAATCCCTTGTTTTTCGAGAGGGTTACGTTCCAAAAAGAACCCGTGATAAGTGATATTCACATAGCAGCAACCCTTTTTTTTTTATAATTATTATACAAAGCTTCAAATAGCGGAGATCAGCACCGCCTCGCACGTATCTCACTGCTGTTCTGAGCCGCTGCATCCCGACTCGCGCTGCAGCGTCTTTTTCTTCTAAAGCCCGCGGTGCAGGTGTGTTTTTTCGAGAGAAGAACATGGTTATGGGTATTTTTTTGTCACTCTTTTTTTCTTCTGGGCAAAAAGATTCTTTTAAACCGACATTCATTAATTTTTTCTCCATCTTGAAGTCGGTGATTGGTATTCCAGCAGGTTGAAACAGCGCTCTGTGCTCCGCTCTCCGCTGCCGTCAAAGACCCGCCCAGCTCTGCTTCTGATTGGCTAGTGTTAGTTTGGTTGAGCGCCAGAGCTGCTTTCCTCTCATTCCATTGGTAGACGAATAAGGTTGACAAAAGGCTGAATTATGCTTCTGCGTCAAAATGACGCCGTGCCTACGGCGTGTGGTTTTGATCGACGCAGACGACACGCCGTCACCTGCGCCGTCACTGATGTGCACCTCCCGAAAATTGTAACTACGCGTCGAGGAGACGCAGACCACACGCAGACAGAGAGGGCTGTGATTGGTTCGTTTGAAAGCGAAGCATTTCCGGTTTCCGGTTTGAATCAGTAGTGAACTTCCAGGGCTCTTTTCTTCGTTTATATGTGATTTTTTTTTGTTTTTGTTTTTTGCACAATAGTTGTCCTTATCTCTTTGATTTACTGTGACCGGAAAAAGTCGGATAAACCATTCAGAAAAAGATCGCTAACTAGTGGCCGCGGGGGGTACTGCACCGCGACCAAATGAAGAGACGGAGAAGTCCGAAGGGTTCAGCACGGCGTCACGGCTGCGGCGTGTGCTCTGCGTTGGTTTGACGCAGAAGCATATTTCAGCCTAAAGACTTTTTTTTTCTCTCAAACCTTTTTTTTTTTTAACTTTTTTTTTTCAAACTCGCACGCCGAGAAAAAAAACTCTGTACGCCGGAGATCCGGCACGGTGCCGAAACACTTTAAGCCCTGTCATTTCTTACTACTCTTGTCGTAAGGTGTAGCAGTAAACGATGCCTGCAGTGAAAGCTGTGTAGTTTTGGGACGTGCTCCGCTGGTGCTGCTCAGCAGCTCCAGCGGAGCAGCGGTCCCAGCAGCAGTTGCTGGTCCCACTTGCGCTCGTTTTGGCCCGGGTTGCCTCTTCATATTCACGGGCGTGCGTGTTTTTTAAGTTATGAAACAGGTTGCTTGTGTTTCCACCTCTTGCTGTCACAACACGGCAGCAAACCTTGCATATCACCGACGTTTTTAATGCCTTATTTAGGCTTATTATTTTATAATTGATTTATTACGGTATTGACGGTATTGCAAAATCCATGTCGTGGCGCAGTTTCACACCGGTGATGACTATGACACCGGTGTACCGCCCACCCCTACACTGAAGCCCCACCCTCAGCATCTATGATCCTGCCCCTCAAAACCACAGTGCTGAAATCTATGGAACCCAGTGAGGAAGACAGTCCAACTGTTAGTGAAGTCAAGGCTGCCATCAGAGACAACCTTGAGGGCCGATATTCTGATTGTGAAGACTTCCTCCACAAATGTACTGCCCTAGACCCCAGGTTCAAGGCCCTACCTCATGTGGATGATGCTTGTCGTGAGAGAATCTACAACAGCCTCATCACAGAGAGTGTGTCAATGGAAGAAAAGGTATTATAATAATTTTTGTTTGTAGAAAATGGCTTTTTTTAATTTGAAACAAAGACACTGGTGTTAATAGTACTCATTAAACATTCATACATTTGTTTTTTTATTTTGCAGAGTGAGGAGGCCACAGGGACATCAGCAGCCAGTGCATCCTCAGGAGCAGGACACTCAGGGGCACCACAATCATCTCCACCTGTCAACAAGTCTGCAATGACTGAACTGTTCGGTACACTCTTCAAGACTCAGATGGGAGACAAGCCTACTTTACAGCTGGTGAAAGAAGAGGTTACCTCATACAAGGCAGTCAACTGCATTTCACTGGATTCTGACCCACTTCTGTGGTGGAAAACCAATGAGGCCATCTTTCCTCTTACTGCTAAATTAGCCAGACACTACCTCGCCATAGCCGCTACCTCCGTGCCCAGTGAGAGGGGATTTTCCACAGCTGGAGACATTGTAACTGCAAGCAGGTCTGCTCTTTCTGCAGATAATGTGGATACGCTGATTTTTCTAGCAAAAAACATGAAGATTGAGTGAAAGCCATCAGGGCCAAAGATTGTGTGTGTGTGGGGGGGGGGGGGGGAACTTGAAACTGTTCAGTGTTGCATTTGTTCAATTTTGCACATTTGATGTAGAAAAGGTTTTATTTTTAAGATTTAAGATTTTGTTGTTTATAAGTCTGAGCCTTATTAATGTTATTTAATCTGAGCAACAACTTTTAACTGTTCAGTGTTGCAACTGTTCAATTTTGCACATCAGGGAGATATTTTTTTTTTAAGTCTGAGCCCATGTTATTTTGTGTGTGTGTAATAAACAACTAGCACGTTTATATTTTGCATTTTGTTTTCTTACTGTACCGAAAATGAACCGAACCGTGACCTCCAAACCGAGGTACGTACCGAACCGAGATTTTTGTGTACCGTTACACCCCTAGTAGTTACCAATATTAACCTAATAAATACCTGTAATTTCCCTCATAGTTCCCATCTTATGTCTTTGTAATTACCTAGTAATGTTTAGTTTAAACAACCAGGTATTTACCATGTTATTACATGGTAAATACACATAATTACATGGTACAAGAAAATACGTAATAATTACCTAGTACTTACTGGGTAAATTCCCCGGTAGTTACCATGTAATTACCTTGTAAATACAAGGTACTACTAGGTAATTACAGTGTAATTACCATGGTATTACTTGGTTATTACTGTACTGTAAAGAAAGGGTTACCAACATAACTTGTTACATAGTACCATAAGAGGAGTATTTGCTTAAAATGTCATCATGTATGAATGTGATGGTCTTAAAACTGCATTTTATTGTCTCTCTTTCTCAGGCTTTCGGAACATCACACAGAGTTTCCAGGTATGGATCTTTTTATTCCCACACTATTCAACCAGATGAAAAACCAGTGACAGTAAAACTAAATGTGTATGTGTAGTCTGGATGAACACGTTTTTTAAAAGGCGTATTCTGCCACAACTAACACCGTCTGCAGAGAGCGATTTATTTTCCAGGTTCAGGTAGTGAAGCTGCTGCCTGAGACACAGGAAATGGAGGAGCAGATCCGGCGGCTGCTGGAGACGCCGTACGACAACGGCTCCATCTCCATAGAGACTGAGGACATCGAGATTTGCCGCATACGTGAGTACACCCCAGGCCCAGTCCCGGGTTACCAGACACCAAGCTGAAAGTCTTCTTTCTCATCTCGTGTTGCCGTGTCACTGCTTCAGTGATGTTCAAGTGCAGCGCAGAAACCCAGCAGACCCTGAAAGGCCTGTTCAGGTGGCCGGACGCTTCCGGAGGAACAAACGCTACTCACAAATGCCCGAAAAATCCTCACCGCACAGCCACTCGACACTGGTGAGCTTTGAGACGTCTCTAATGGCAGGAAAACCTTCTAATGACTGATAATAAACCTCTAACTTATATATGTTAGAAGTGAGCTACAATCTCAGTGATATTCAAAGAGACTTCTTTGTTATGTTCTTTAGTTTAAAAGGTTTTATATAACTCATTTCTGTGAAGTTTCTTATTGCTTTCTATATATAAAAATAATAATATATAAAACCAACATCACATCAACAAAGTCTGCAGGATTCCTCTTGTAGAAACAAAAAGCAGATTATTACCTCATACGTCTTGGAGCAATGCAGGCCTCACATTAATACTCTTAAAAAACACACAACTATCATAACTTTAAAAAATACTGATAAACACGATGTCAAAGCTGGTTGCTTCCTATCAATGTCAGCATTTAAAATCTGAAAAGCTTTTATTTTATGCTTTATTTTCTTAAAGAGGTCAATAAATAATACTTTGTGGACTGCTTTTTCAGGAAACCCTTGGACATTTTTAAACCCGTTCTTTGGTCTGACTGTCTAAATATCTAATGTCAAAACACTAAAGCCATTGACAGCATGAGATTAAATATACATATGCATAAAAAAACCCACCAAGCAATAAAACAAAACAGGTGTTGTAATATTTACAGGTGAAATCAGGCACTAGTTTAATAGGACTGTAATCATAAATGTGATGCACCTGTAAGTCCAGCTCCGTCTGAGTATTGATTATATTGATTGGTCCATGTTTGCATGGCGTTGTCAGCGTGTCCTGGAGTCTTCCTGCATGTTGACTCTGTTCCCGTATCTAGTAATGCCTGAGCTGTAAACGCATTCATCAGGACTTTAGTGACAGTAATGAATGTGAGAGTTGTTTAACCAACAATCAGCCGTCCAGCAGTTGTTTAATGTCTCAGAGATCTTTCAGCTTTTCTTTTTTTATGTTTTAATCGATCTAAAGAGAGATATTTCTGTGAGACTTGTATCTCTGTTTCACAGTAAACTGAGCCTGTTGACCCACTGGATGGATCCGTACCTGGAAGACTGCCATCCAGTGGTGGAAACCATCCTGGACCTGGACCACGTCCACGTCACTCCTGGTATATACAAGTCCCCTAACTATGTACACAAAGACTCAATTGAAAAACCTAATTAATTAAATATGTGTTGTGCTTCTTTGGTTTACAGTTTACACTGCGAAAAACTAATTTCTGATAAAGTAAAAAAAGAAGAAAAAGTTTGTTTAAAAAAAGATTAGAAGACTATTTTGCCAGTTTTAAGAATTCTAATCAAGAATTGTTTTCTTAAGTAATTGGAAAATATAATTTTGTTTAAAAAAGGGCCATTTTGACTACATATACAGGACTGTCTCAGAAAATTAGAATATTGTGATAAAGTTCTTTATTTTCTGTAATGCAATTTAAAAAAAAAAAAAACTAAAATGTCATACATTCTGGATTCATTACAAATCAACTGAAATATTGCAAGCCTTTTATTATTTTAATATTGCTGATTATGGCTTACAATTTAAGATTAAGATTCCCAGAATATTCTAATTTTTTGAGATAGGATATTTGAGTTTTCTTAATGAATCCAGAATGGATGACATTTTTGTTTTTGTAATTGCATTATAGAAAATCAATATTCTCATTTTCTGAGACAGTCCTGTATGTGGACTGTTGGGCTCATTTTTAGAGGGGATGTTTAGGCAGATGAGCTCTCATTTCTTGTGTTTTATTTGGGACTAACAATCCCTGAACAGTTAAACACGTTTTACATGATGTGATCAGATAAGCACGGTTAAAATGAACAAGACATTAAACTGGTAGCATCTCTCAAAAACTGTAACATTTTGTAATATTAGGGACAAAATGAAGTAAGTTAGAGGCCAATCACGTTTGATCATGTGTCAGGCCAAATCCTCACACATTTAAAACTTCTGTAAAAACAAAAAACGTTGAGATTCATTCGTTTTTATATGGTCTGTCCCCAGATAATGCGCTGCATGTGGTGAAGATGATTGAGGATTTGATAGGAAATCACTCCTCACTCAACTACGAGGAGCTGGAGACAGTTCTGGACAAGCTCAAGGACATCATTAATGCCAGCGTGGTCACGCCAGGCCTGGGTCAAGTTCTAATCAACATTATTTCTGATATACTGGAGTCTGACAGCAACCTGGGGCCTTTCACAAACACGTAAGGAGAGCAGAGACAAAAGTCCAAGGGAAAACTTAACTGACTTGCCATCAATGCACATCACTGCTCCTGTCTTCCTCTGCAGCATCCTAAACCTCACGGAGGCCGTGGGAGACACCATGGTGGGATACGAGGGCTCCTACACCCTGGTGGCTCCTGCTATAGCCATCTCAGTGGTGGATGTCGTTCCCGGGCAGTTTGGAGGCTTAAGCTTTGGAGTCTCCTCTGATCGGAACGGCACAAAACCTGAGGTCAGAAAACTTGGTTCAATCCGGGAATTTACTTCATTATCAGCAGAGAAGATAACATTTCCCCCAAATGCATCACGTGAGAAATGAGAGTAAGAAGAATGATCAAAATTAAGTCCAAGCAATATTCCTAGGTAACAAATAAAGCATTTATGCTCTTATCAGCAGTTTTGTAGTTTATTATAAACAGTACTGGAGTTGTAAAAAAAATCAGGGGGGATGGTGGATTTGATCATATGGGGACAGATAATTTGTGCTGATTACAAATAATATAATATATTACAAATAATAGCAGTGACCAAAACACCTGCAGAAATACTGCAGGAATGACATAGCAGCAGTTAAATGCAGCCTTCTGTAAGCTTGAAATATCCACTGGGCTTACATCAAATACATCAAAACACAACAATAAAAAACACTTTTCTGAACTTATCAATATGACTCTGTCCTTCACAGGATAAGTAAAATGGATCACTGCAAAAACTCACAATCTTAACAAGAATATTTGTCTTATTTCTAGTTAAAATGTCTCATTTTAGTAAAAGAAAAAATCTCATTACACTTAAAACATCACTGGAAAAAACAGCAATTTTCACCTGTTTCAAGTAGATTTTCACCTAAAATAAGTAGAAAAATCTGCCAGTGGAACAAGATTTTTTTGCTTGTAATAAGAAGATAAATCTTGTCCCACTGGCAGATTTTTTTACTTATTTCAAGTGAAGATTTACTTGAAACAGGTGAAAATTGTCAAATAAGTTATTTTTCTGGTGATGACTGTAAATGTTGAAATAGCAGTAAAACCACAATCATTGATGAAATGACATAAGGGATGGAAAGGAGGGATGGCAGTTTTACAGGGGGGATGATTTGGACCGTTTTTATTTCAGGGGGGGATGCCATCCCCCCTCATCCTCCCTCATCTCCAGTACTGATTATAAACACTGTAATCCGCAACATTAAACCTCTCAGCGACCAATGATATAGTCAGAACCTGACGGTCAGAGCAAGGACACCAACCTCAGCTGGGCTGAGACTCTGATGGTGGTGGATGCAGCTTGTAATATCTGAAAAAATAAATACAAATCTTTAATACATGCAAACTTAACTTTGGTTTTAATGTTCTAAAATTCGTTAGCCTGCTCTTGCTTTGGTTTTGTGTTCAGACACATTCATCGCTAAGATAAACCACAATTTGTCTCCTAAAGGTGTTTCCCATGCACGGGAAAAAAAAGAAAACATTATTTTGTTGTTGGAAGGAAGAGGTGGCATGAAATGTGATTGCAGTGGTCACATCACATTTCTCTGTGCAGGAACAACCCTGCACTGAACCTGAAGACCCCTGCAGCGTAAAACAGAAAACTATCTTTGTGTTGTAGATTTTTATCAACAGGTATCCGTTCAACGGCACCGTGGCCTTCATTTCCCTCCCACCCGACCTGGAGCAAAGCTTCCCACAACAAGACCCCGACCAGAACCCACCCAGGGTCCAGTTCCAGTTCTACAGCATCCCGCTGCTCTTCAACGTAATACTTATTGTTTTCTATGCTGCAAAAAATTAAAATACAACTTCTTACAAAATCAAAACTATTTTGGCACCAACGATCAGGGGCCGGATTCACCAATATGTTCTTAAGAACGATCTTAAGAAATGTCTTAAGATCTAAAATTAAGAAGTTCATAAGAAAGTTCTTAAGTGAAATTCCTCAATATTTTCTTAAGAACCGTCTTAAGAACTGTCATTTCTTACCAATTTCTTATTTTTCCTACTTAAGAACTTCTTAAAATATGTCATTGCATTGCACGCGCCAACAAACAACATTTATATATAAATATATTATATATACAGGTAGTTTGGGTCTTAACCGTCAGTCACTCACTAAACATGGAGAAGGAGAAAAAGAGATGCAGGAACTTTTCAAGGTTATGGTGGATGAGATTAATGTGTGAAAAAAAATACTATTGGGGAAAATGAATAATAATTAACTACCATGCTAACTAACATGCTAACAGACAGTTAACAGGCTCTTTGTGTAATTAATTACAAAGTATATCCTCAAACTATGACCTACTAGTGTAAACTAAAAATGTGTTGAAAAAGGTGATATTAGAGGCTTTAACTTTTCACAGAAGAAATTTTAACAGGTCAAGGTTGTCTTAAAGTTAAGAAAAAAGTCAAGAACAAATTTGAGAACTTTTATTTCAAGAATACCATTTTTTCTTAAGTTTTTTCTTAAGAAGAAACTTAAAGGAGCTTGAGGCCGGATTGAGGCAGGATTTATGAAAAAACGTTTTAAGTTTTCTAGTAATAATGTCAGATGAAGCGTTCCAAACCCAAAAGAATGTTTCCTCTAGTGTATCTCTCCTTTGCCTTGAACAGGCTGTGTGCTGCAAAATGTGCTGCAATTCGGTCCCGAATTTCCCGCGCTGGGCTGCGGATGTGACGTCACATGACGCTGCATGCACGTTCTCCCCGTTCTCCCGTGCCGGCTTCACTGTTGGCTGCAGTACCCCCAACGGCCGTCGTGGTGAAGGGTGGCGCTAGAGAGTCTCATTTCTTAAAAGGAGCCTCAAGCTCCTTTAAAAGGAACCCTGGTTATTAAGACATGTAGTCTCTAATTAGCTACAATTGTTCTCTTATACTAAAATATGTTGTTAGAAACACATAAAATAATCTAATTGCTTTAAAAATCTACAATGTTTATCACATATTTTGACCTGCGGGAGGCGCCATGTTTTACCTGCGCAATGCATTCTGGGGGCGATGACGTAGAGCGGTGGCTCTGGGAAGATAAGCCGCGTTAGTTTAACTGGGACAGGTATCTAAAACATAGATGAGCAGCATCTCCCGGCCGTGGAGGCTGACGAGGGAGCCCATAAGACGTCTCGGTTCAGGCAAACTGGATCAAAGTTCTGTGATGCACGGGAGATCTGCAAAAATGATCAATGTCGTGAGCATCTTACCAGTGCATTAGGCTCCTGCGTAGACGGCGTAGCCTACGGCGTAGACGTCGTAGGCTACGCCGTAGCCTGCGTAGCCTACGTCGTAGACGGCGTAGCCGGGGCTTTAGAGCCGGCAGCGCACCGCCATCCGCTCTCCGCTCTCGCCGCCGCCGGGATGGAGATGCCGCTGGGCAATATGCACGTTTGGGTGGGCATAGCCCACCCCTGCCCCCCCCTAAAACCGGCTTCGGTGCTGGGTGATGACAGACCAGAGGCTGAGGTGACTGGCCCGGGAACTTTTTTGGAGAATATGACTTCTTCTCTTTTTTCTTCTTAAGACTGAACTTAAGAAAAAAATGACACTTAAGAAGATTTTTTTTCTTAAGAATGTTTTGTGAATCCGGCCCCTGATCTGGAAAGCATCTCAGGGGAATAAGAAATTCACTTGCTTGATTGTTCTTCTTTCAGAGCAGCCAAGAGGGGCAGAGCCTCAACACGTTTGTGGTGTCGGCCAGCGTGACCAACGCCAGCTCACCAATCACAGACCTAGCTGAGGACGTCAAAGTCACACTCCATCATCTTATACCTGTACCCAACTCAGTAGGAGAGACGCTTTTTTCATTCCATCAAGTCCACTGCAGCAAACATGAGGAATGAATGAGTCTATTT